>NC_077227.1:559767623-560080361 GCF_027887165.1 Monodelphis domestica
ACTGTAAGAAAATTAGGTGAACACAGAATAGTATACATGTCAGACCTATGGGAAGGGAAAGACATTAAAATCAAACAAGACATTGAAATAGTCACAAAATGTAAAATAAATAATTTTGATTACATCACATTTAAAAGGTTTTGTACAAACAAAACCAATGTAACCAAAATTTATAGGGAAGCAACAAACTGGGAAACAATCTTTGTAACAAAAACTTCTGACAAAGGTCTAATTACTCAAATTTATAAAGAGCTAAAACAATTGTACAAAAAATCAAGCCATTCTCCAATTGACAAATGGGCAAGGGACATGGATAGGCAGTTCTCAGATAAAGAAATCAAAACTATTAATAAGCACATGAAGAAGTGTTCTAAATCTCTTATAATCAGAGAGATGCAAATCAAAACAACTCTAAGGTTCCCCTCACACCAAGCAGACTGGCCAGCATGATAGCAAAGGAAAGTAATAAATGCTGGAGAGGATGTGGAAAAGTAAGGACATTAATTCATTGCTGGTGGACTTGTGAACTGATCCAACCATTCTGGAGGGCAATTTGGAAATATGCCCAAAAGACGACAAAAGAGTGTCTACCCTTTGATCCAGCCATAGCACTTCTGGGTCTGTACCCCAAAGAGATAATGGACAAAGAGATCTGTACAAAAATATTCATAGCTGTGCTCTTTGTAGTGGCTAAAAACTGGAAAATGAGGGGATGCCCAGCAATTGGGGAATGGCTGAGCAAACTGTGGTATATATTGGTGATGGAATACTATTGTGCTAAAAGGAATAATAAAGTGAAGGAATTCCATGGAGACTGGAACAACCTCCAGGAAGTGATGCAGAGCGAAAGGAGCAGAACCAGGAGAACATTGTACACAGATACTAATACACTGTGGTATAATCGAATGTAATGGACTTCTCCACTGGTGGTGGTGTAGTGTCCTGGAACAATCTGCAGGGATCTAGGAGAAAAAACACCATTCATAAGCAAAGGATAAACTATGGGAGTGGAAACACCAAGGAAAAGCAACTGCCTGACTACAGCGGTCGAGGGGACATGACAGAGGAGAGACTCTAAATGAAACTCTAATGCAAATATTGAGAACATAGAAATGGGTTCGAATCAAGAACACATGTATCACCCAGTGGAATCACGCGTCAGCTATGGAGGTGGGGGGAGGAAAAGAAAATGATCTTTGTCTTTAATGAATAATGCTTGGAAATGATCAAATAAAATATTATTTTTTAAAAAAAGAGTGATTGTTTAGTCTTCTCATTACCTACTTTAATCACTTCAATTAATTTTTCTTCTCTGATTGCTACTACTAGTGTTTCTAGCCCAGCATTGAATAATAGAGGGGATGATGGGCATCCTTCCTTCACTCCTAATCTTTTTGGGAACTTATTCCCATTGCAGATGATATTTGCCAATGGTTTTAAATATATACTGTTTATTTTTTAGGAAAGGCCCTTCTATTTCTATACTTTCTAGTGTTTTCAATACAAATGAGTGTTGTATTTTTTTCAAAGGCTTTTTCTTTATCTATGGAGATAATTTTTTGATTTCTGTTAGTTTGGTAATTGATGTGGTCAATTATATGGATGGTTTTCCTAATATTAAACCATCCTTGAATTACTGGTATAAATCCCACCTGATCATAGTGAATACTTGTCACAATAACTTGCTGTATTCTTTTTACTAGTATTCTATATTAAAGATTTTTGCATCTATATTCATTAATGAAATTGGTCTTTAGTTTTCTTTCTCTATTGTAGTTCTGCTTGTCTTTGGGATCAATATCATATTTGTGTCATAAAAAGAATTTGGTAAAACTCTTCCTTTACTTACTTTGCCAAGTAATTTGTATAATATTAGGATTAGTTGTTCTTTAAAGGTTTGATAGACTTCACTTGTGAATTCATGTTACCCTGGGGATTTTTTCCTAGGAAGTTCCTTGATGGCTTTTTCAATTTATTTTTCTGATATGGGATTATTTAAGTATTTGATTTACTCGTTTATAAATTTTTACAATTTATAGTTTTGTAAATGTTCACCCATTTCACCTAGATTGTCACATTTATTGCCATATAATTGGGCAAAAATGTTCCTAATAATTACCTTAATTTCCTCTTCATTAGAGGTGAGGTCATCCTTTTTACTCTTTGATACTGTTAATTTTATTCTATTCTTTATTTTTATTAGATTAACCAGTACTTTTATCTATTTTTTTGAAAGTACAACCTCTTAGTCTTATTCATTAGTTCAATAGTTATTTTTCTTTCAATTTGATTAATTTATCCTTCAATTTTTCAAGATTTCCAATTTAATTTTTATCTGGGTATTTTTAATTTGTTCTTTGCTATGTTTTTAAGTTGCAAGTCCAATTCATTGATCTTCTTCCTCTCCATTTTGCTGATATAGGCACTCAGAGATATAGATTTCCCCCTTAGTACTGCTTTGGCTGTATCCCATAGGTTTTGATATGATGTCTCCACATTATCATTCTCTTAATGAAGTCTGTAATTGTTTTTATGATTTCTGTTTTGATGACCTACTACTTTTGAACAATTAGATTATTAATTTCCAATTAATTTTAAATTTTCCTTTCCATGCACTATTGTGAAGTATAATTTTTATTGCATTGTGATCTGAAAAAGTGGCATTTTTTATTTCTGCTTTTCTTCATTTTTCCAATATTACTATGCTCTAATATATGGTTGATCTTTGTATATGTACTATGTACTGCTAAGATGAAGGTAAATTCCTTTTTATCCCTGTTTCTCTAGATATCTATTAACTCCAATTTTTCTAACATTTCATTTACTTCCTTTATTTCTTTTTTATTTTTTTTTGTTTTGATTTATCTAGTTTGGAAAGGGTAAGATTGAGATTCCCTCATTAGTATCATGTTACTATTTATTTCCTCTTTAAGCTCCTTTAATTTCTCTTTTAGAAATATTTAGTAAAGATATTACTTCACTGTTTATATTACCCTTTAGCAAAATGTAATTTCTTTTCTAGTCTGGTTTTATCTGGTATAATGATTGCTACTCCTGATTCTTTTACTTTGAATGATGCATAATGAATTCTGCTCCAGCATTTTAACTCGAATCTGTGATTGTCACCCTGCCTCAAATGTATTTCTTGTGAACATTTAGTTGGATTGTGGTTTTTAATCCACTCTGCTATCTGCTTTCATTTTATGGTTAAGTTCTTCCCATTCACATCCTACGTTACAATTACTGCCTGCATATTACCCTTCATCCTGTAATCCCTTTTAGATCATGATTTATTCCTTTTCTCTCTGTTTTTCCTCACCAGTATTTTGCTTTTTCTTACCTCTCCCTTCAATTTCCTCTTCCTCCAATCACCTCTTGTCTTATTCCCCTTCTACTTCTCTGTAGAGTAAGATAGAATTCTATACCCCAATGAGTATACTTATTTTTTCTTTGCTGAATCTATTAAGATGATAGTAAAATTTAATCATTGCCTGTCACCACCTTTATCCTCTCCTCTCTATAATGATTTTTCATGCCTTTGTATGTCATATAATTTCACTCCAGTATTCATTTTGTGGTGATATTTTCATCTTGGTCAGAGAGGATTCTTGTAGTAATACAGAACAGCTCAGTTTCATTCCTACACCTTGGCTCTGCCCCTTAGATAAATCAAACCAGATAAATCATAAGAAATAAAAAAGAAATATATTAGATTATAAATTGCAGAAAAATTAACAATCTGTAATGTAGCAGATATTTTTCATCCTGGAGTTCTCTGTACAAATTATATATTAACTGATTAGCCCAATGTGACACAGTAACTGTGTCAGAGTTCTGATTTGAATCCTGATTGTGTGATCATGTACTTAATAAAAATACTTTACATAGTTATCTTTCACTGGGGCTCAATAACTTTTACACAAGGAAGAACCACTTTGTTTTATCCAAACTCCTTACCGTAATCTTTAATATCAATATGATATTCCTATATGTCAATAGGCATAGACCTTCATTGTCATTGCCACATCAGTGTACACCCTTCCAAATATTCTGTAATATATTTACTTGAGTGCTATGGTTAGAGAGTTTGTTTTAGACCTAATTATAGTAAGTTATTAATTTAAAATCATATTTCCATAGACAGAAATTCTATATTGCTCATATAGAATTTTACATGGTTATGACTTATGCTTCCCTCACAGAGAAGACTTTATGTCTGCCTGTCATTTCTATAGAATTTGTAATTAAGAAGAAACAGAGTCACATAATTTTTGATGAAAGAAAAATGTTTCAACTGGGGCTATTTACAAGTGGGATATACCATCTTAAAATTCAGTGAATTTCATTCTTTATTATACAACTTTAAGGAAACCTAAGGTCATGGTAGATGGTGTAGTGAAAAGAGATCAGGGCCTGAAGTAACAATCTTATTTTCTTGATTTCAAATATGACCTCAGACACATACTAGCTGTGTGTCCCTGGGAAAATCAAATAACTCTATTTGTTGCAGTTACCTTATCTCTAAAATTAGCTAGAAATGGAAATGTCAAACCATTCCAGTTTCTTTGCCAAGAAAAACCCATATGGTTTCTTGAAGGATTGGATATGATAGAAACAATAACAAGATACCACTTAATAGGTACATTCAAGATCCCAAGCAATGAGATTAGTCATACCTATTAGGAATCTTTTTACAAAGTTTATTTCATGTTCTATCAATGCCTTTTTTCATGACATAATAGATGTTTGTTTTATTGAATCCTCACTAATGATAAACAAAAAAAAAATAATTCAGCAAAACATTTGATACCCAGATGATTTTAACAATGTATTCAATATTCTAGTTTAATAATCTTTTAACTCAGCTTTCATCATCATTATCAACAACAATTTGAATTTTAAAATTTTTTTAAGTTTTTCAAAGTTATTTTTTATCAGCATTATCTTATCTTACCCTCACAATGACCCTGGGAGGAAGGTGCTATAATTACCCCCTTTTAATAGATGGAGAGAGGTTGACAGACAAACATTAAATGATTTATCCAGCATTGCACATATGTGAACTGTATGAGGCCAGATAAAGAATTAGATGTTTGTGACTGACTCCAGGTATAGTACTCTGTCCACTACATGTCCTAGTTGCCTCCCATGAGTAAAGGACTATATTTCATTATTTCTTTTTTGGACCCTCATTGTTTGTTTCATTAGGGTTCCATTATTTGTTATTCAACTTCCTTTTAGTGATCTTTTCATTTACACTATTGTTGTCATTGTTATATTGTTGTTTTTGTTCTATTTTCTTTATTTAATATTTCTTATGAATCTTCTCATGATTCTTTGAATTCTTCATATAATCAATTCATTTGTAAAATTCTGTAATTTTCTTTTCATATTCATTTTTTCCAGCCATTTGCCCATTAGATGAACACATATTTTATTTCCAATTCCAGGAAACCATACATAGTCTTGCTGTATATATTTTGTTACAAGATGAACCTTAGCTTTTGTCTTTGACTTCTTTGGGTTATTTGACCAAATTTGAGATTGTTGAATTAAAGAATATTGATGTTTTAGTCAGTTTTCTTATATAATTCATTGAGATCTAGACAGCTTGGACTACATCACGGCACTATTAATAGTGCATCACTGTCTGATTATTCATATATCCTTTCCTATATTTATGGCAGTCATGCTCACTTCACAACTGTTTCAACCTATCATTCCCTAGACTCCTTCTGGACCTTGCACCTGTATGGAATGCCCTATCCTACCCTATGATTTTCAGTTCTCTTTTATATGTTATGTTTTATTATTAGAATGTAGGTGCCTGGAGCACAGGGATTATATTTTTTCTTGGATTTGTATTCCCAGTACTTAGTGTAGGGCCTGGCAATAATAATAAAACTTAGTAATATTAGTAATAGGTAACACTTACATATTGCTTATTATGTGTCAGGTACTGTGCTGAGACCTTTACAATTATTATTTCATTGATCCTCACTACAAACATTGGAGGCAGATTATGATTCCCATTTTTAAAATGAGGGAACTAAAACAAATAGAGGCTTGCAATCTCAATGTCAACATCAGTTCTTCCCCTGCATTGATACCACATATTCAGTCTTTTGACAAGTATAGTTGTTTCTAACTTCAAAATAACTCTTTACTATATATCCCTTCATTCCTCTGATATTTCCCAGGTTCACATAGCTAGTAAGTATCTAAGACTGAATTTACACTCAATTCCTCCTGAATGTTGGATAGTTTCTATCCATCGTATAACCTAGCTGGTATCTTTATGTTTATCCATCACTTCTATTTATTTATCTATCACATATCTTTCTACTTGTCTAAGGATAGGTAGACATCCTATGTATCTAGGAGACAACATACACTCTGTCAACCAGGTTTGAAACATTTACATCAACTCCTTACTTGCACTCACTCCAAATATTCTTTTATCAGGGATAATTGTTTCTTCTTTGCAATATCTCTGTATATTATATCTCCCTATGGTATAAGCCTTTATCACCTCTTTTCTAGACTATCATGTTTGGTCTTTCTTCCTCAAATCTCTTCCCATTAAAATCTAACCTACATTCATTTAACAAGCTGATTTTCCTCAATTTTAAGTCTAATTATGTCACCCCACTATTCAATAAAATCTACTGAACCCTTATCAACTCCAGAATAAATATAACATCTGACTTTTAAAGTCCTTTAAAACCTGTAACATTCCTACTTTTCCAGTCTTTTTTTACACTTTGATTTTTTCTATTTTGATCCAGAGATAATGATCTTGTTGCTTCTCACAAATTTTTCCATCTCCTACCTCCATTCCTTTTCACTATGTCCTATGTCTGGAATGCTTTCCCTTCCCAAATCTGTTTCCTGACTTAACCTGGTTTCCCTCAAGAATGAGAAAAAATTTAATTTTCTGTAATAACTCTCCCCTTTTACACAATCACACACATATTTATACAAACAAAAACACATAAATAAATGCACATATTTTTACTTAATGTGAATAGTTCTTTACATATTATAATAATATGAATTTATGATGGCAGGGACCATTTTTTTTTGCATTTGCTTGTATACCCAGAGGATATGACAGTTCTTAAGCATTTAATAAATGCTTGTTGACTGACTGCTTGAGGTGTATACCTGTTCTTCCATCTATCCAAAGTCCTTGTGATAGCTAGTTTTAAATGCATTCAGCTATCCTTGATTAGTGTATTAGTAGAGAATAACTAAGTTTTCACAAGTAATGCACAAGAATGGATCACAATCCTACTTTTTTTTAAATGAATGAAATTTTTAAAAAATAAAAATACCTCTGTATTGATTTATGTGTCAATTATGAAGAAGGCAGTTAATTTGAAAGTTCAAAATGGTGCCTTCCATCAAGACTTCTCCTATCCAAACATCAAAATAATTCATAATTCCTTAAGTAGTTCTAGTAACAAAGGAAAATGAAACTATAAAAATACTATTTGCTGATGAATATCAAATTAGGTATAGAAAAGAGAGATGTATGTTCACCATAAGTATTCATAATTGTAGTGGCTATTGAGTCCAGTGCAAAGATTGTTTCTTAGTTGATGAGATTTCCAAAATGCTCAAGTTTGGGATGAATCTATGTCAATTCCATCAAGTCTCAACACTTTACAGAGACTCTTTTCCCTTGATCAAGTACCATTTGTTTTATTAAAGCATGGAGACCCCTAATACTCTGAAGGCCACTAGGATAACTGTGCATTTTACTATCATTTTGGGGTTCTGTTCTTGTTCTGGCTCTTACAAATGTATCCAGATTTCTTTTCATTATTCAGGAAATATGTTAAGGAGAGAATTTTAAAAAATAAAGGAGCCAGGAACTTTTTGTAAGTACAAGAATTTAGAGTGAATAGCCCAATAGCACATTCTAAATACAGCAAATATGAATACATAAGATGAGAATAAATAGAAAGCTTAGCAGACTTTCTTTAGGCTCAAGATTGAATTTATGAATTCATCAGTCATTGTCTCTGTTTCTACTTATATACTCTATCTTTCTCTTTCTGGGAGAAGATGATTCAACTGATTAGCCAGAAGCACTGCTTCTATGCCATGATGTAGAAAGGGCCATTGATGCAATCTAGATTGTATTGGATGTCCTTCAGAATTGCATCTGATTTTGAAAATCAGTGATTCTATATGACTTTGACCTTTTTTCTTTTGTTATTTTTGAGATATCAATTAAATAAAGTTTCTTGACACTCAGAATTTAATTGAATGATAGCATCCAAAGCCTTATGAACTATATATAAAGGTAGATACTGTTATTGAATATTTATATAGGCTATTAGAATTATGTGATTTTTACTTCACTTTTGTCACTTTATGTTCCTCCCAAATTAATAATATCTTTATTAATTCTAATAACCCTATGTCCTCCAGAAGAGAAAATATTCCACAATATTTCTTTTATACTTGCATATGTAGAATGGGAAGAATTGGAGGAGAAATTTGGGGAAATTTTCTAAACCTTGAAATTATTACAAAATAAAAAAATGGGAAAAGTATACATAAATAGAAGTTATATTTCTTAAAACTTAATTTAGGGGAAGAAAAGATTTTTATAAGAGTAACTTTTGCCTTAATATGCAAGTAAATTGCATTAAAATGCATAAAAATATGCAAGTAAATTGCATTAAAAATGGAAATTTGTTCCTTAAATTTTATGTAAATCATCCTGAAATGCTAGAATAGAAATAAAAAAATAATAGTTCATAGTGGTGGTAATCATTATGCTGTGAATCCAGAGAGGATAAAAGCAAACCATATTGACAGAGAAAATCTTAAGGTTAACCTTTTAGAGTTCTTTTAAAATGATGCAATCAACAGGACAAGCATTACAAAAAAATGAAATATCTTCAACAGGAAAAAAATAATTATTAGAAAAATTAGTTGCTTTGATATGAGAGGAAATGAGAATAGTTGGAATGACATTTGGTGATAGGGGAGGAGATAAGTTTAAAGTAATATTTATGAAGGAAATATTTTAATATTAGAAATGTTGTTTCAAAGTGTTTCAAGAACTTCTTCCCTTAAGTGGAATATTAGTGGTGAAATAAAGCAGAGATTTAAACTCAAAATTAAATTAAGAGCCTAATATTAAGAAATCAAGATTAGCCCAAAAAAGAGAAGACTACAGGTCAACATTATAGTTGTCTCCAAATAATTTGAATGACTGTCAAATAGAGAAAAGAATAGATTTACTTTGTTTTGCACTACAAAGCAGAAACAAATGAGTGTAAGTTATAAAGAGGAAAAATTAAATATGAAGTGCGTAGGGGAACTAAGGAGGGCTAACTGGGAGAAAACAACTTCCTGAAAATTGGACTATATTGAATGGCTTACCTCAAGGATGTGTGGAACCTGAAAATTTGAAAATATTCCAGTAGATTACAGAAAACTTATTTCTCAAATATGCTATTAAGGAGATTCTTTTTGTGAATAAGTTGGCCTGGATGTCTACTTAGGTCTTTTAAAACACTATTCTTTTTTGATTTTATGAATTTAATGTTAAGAATAAGATGTAAAAAAAGATAGTCAATACAAATAGTACCCCAAATTCCTGAGTATACCTAATTTCAGAATAACATGTGATAGGCAAAAACAAATGCTCATGAAGAATGAAAATGTCTCCACTGAATCTACATTAAACTTCTTGGAAAGTAAAGGTTACCTGATGAAATTACAAGCCTATATCATAATTTAGAGACAGGTGGACAGTTTGGGTGACTAAGAAATTAAGAGTGATTAGTTGAGGTAATGAAGAGTGATAAATGAATAGATTAAATTGAGGAAGTATGTTAAATATCAGCTGAGTGCTGCAATGATAAGCAGTGGGTGGCAGGGGTGGGAAGATGGAAGAAAGAGCAATCAATGGCAGTGGAGTAGCAATCAATCAAGAAAAATCACTAGGCAATCAGCTGCAGTCAAATTACCAATCAATTGGGAGTCGAAAGGTGAAAGAAATGGCAATAAATAGGCAACCAAACAGTAATCACCAAGCAATCAGCAGAAAAGTTCAAAGAAAGTGAAGAAGTTAGTGGAGTGTCAAATATCATGGTCCCACAGGGTACATGAAATCATGAGGAGTTTTTAAAAAATCAGTTAAAAATTAAGGTAAGTAAGTCTCATCAAAGTTTTATAGGAATGTTCTGAATATAGAGTCTGGAGATGTGAGTTTGAATCTATTCTTTCTTCTTGTATAATCTTGATCAAATTATTTTCCAGGAAAACAGAATGGAGTAAAGGTTTTGTAAGACACATTTCAAATCTAAATCTTAACAGGTATCTGAGTAATATCATGTTGATTTAGAAAAATAAGAAAACAGTAAAATATGCTGTTCAAGTCAAGAAACCAGGTGACTACTCTTTGGAGATGCTATAAGAGAATTATTATTCATTTATGTATTGTACCAGATGATTTATGAGGTCTCTCACAGCACAAAATATCTGTGTTTCTATGATCTTTCAAAAACAAATGTCATTTCAGCATCTCCAGGTCCAACACTTTCATTTACATTAGTCAAGTTTAACTATTTCCTAGAACTCTATTTCTTCACTCTAACTTTGTTTTCATAGGTAGTCAAAAAATATTCCTTTTCTTATTTTTTGGCTAATTGAATTTATTTTTATTGGGAATGTGAAGATTAAATTAAACTCTCTCCTAATTATGAAAATGAAATTAATTAACTCTCCCATGATTGTGATGATTAAATTGTAACCCCTGCCCATTTTTGGATTTAATCACCAAAAGTGTAAACACCCTACTTAAAAGTTGAGTGGGGAGATCTGCCAATTTTAGATTTAATCACCAAAGGTGTAAAGAACACATTCACGCTTGAGTGGGGGAGGTCTGTGACCCACGTGTGCAACAGTGGGTAATGAATCAGAATTGACTTACTGCCTCCTGAGTAAGTCCTAAGCAAGGCTTTAGACTATGATTTGTCCATGTAAAATTAGGGGAAGGCATAGGAAGTGACACAAAATAAAGTGTCTTTAAAAGGGAGTTACAACTTCCTGAATGCATTTCTACTTAGAGTTCTTCATTCTTTGGAGTGGAGGCTGGTGAAGATGAATGTGCTGACTGGACCTGAGACCCTGTTCCTGGTGAAATTGTCCTTAAATCTCTTCCTTTGTACTGACATGTGGTGAATAAAGAGATGACTCTTGGCTGCTGGATTTTTCTGAAGAGACTAGACTCAGGAGAGACCTATCCTCTTGAGAGAGATTTCCCGAGGTCCTTGGCTTTGCTGAGGCTGGCTGAAACTAACTCTCCCTGCCACAGTTGAGCCAGGGGTCAGTAGTAAATTACTTAGTGCTTAGGTTAGATATCTTACCTTATCCTCTCTCTGATTTTCTTACTTCACTCTTTCGATATTTTGTAAATAAATCTCTTTGGAATAAATTAAATTCCTGGTGACCCTATTTTAAATATAATCCAATCCAATCTTTTCATAATTAAGACACTTTTCCCCTTGCATGAAGAATGTTCATGTATTAAACAAAAGCTCTATGAATTAATCTGTAGGGGAAAACTTCTATATAATTATCTATTATGCAAAGTAATATGGAAAAATGAAGGTTTAAACAGTTTTTCACCATGTTGCTTATAACTACAGTTAGGTTTACCTCTATGGTGTATAAGGAATCACTACGGTTGCAATCTAACAATGTTTGAGCTTCCAGGAACTTCAACTAAAGAGTGATATCCAAAGCACAGCTAGAAATCCAGGAGACTAAAAAATAGGAGAATCAGAATGGAGAAAGGGAGAGTATGGGAAAGGAAGGAGGATACAGAAGGAAAAAGGAGCAAGGCATAATGAGTGTATTCATTCCAGGATAACTAAATTAGAGATTTTGTTAACACAGAATCAGCATTCAAGAAAAGGTCAAAAGTTTACTAATTAGGAAAAATGAAAAGGGGATATTGTGTTTTTATAATATGTAAAGAATTATTAAAATTAGTATATTGAACTGGTTGAAAATGGAGAAACATAGGATGGATATGATCAGACTGAAACATGTAAGTATACATGTGAAAGTTGCTGAGGATGTTATCAAAAAATAAATGTTTGAAAATTGTATTGGTAAAGTGGTTAGGTAAAAGCATAAGCAATGGACATACCACTGTTATCTTCATGATAGCAAGAGAAATTAATGCTGCCTTTCATCACAAACTGTGAATCTCATGTCATGAACTTAAAGGACGATATCAACAAAAGTTGCAAGGAAAGGCCAATCTGCATAATTGGAAAGAATAGTCATATAGCCAGGAACAAGTATCCATTTAAAATATTAGAACACTAAAAAAGAGAGTCTGAGTTACTCATCTTCAAAATTTCTTGCATTTAATTTTTCAATGAGATTTTGAACAAATGAGGCAGGTACATGTTGATAAATCATAAGGTTCAGTTTGTTTTTTTATCTCATCTTAGTTTCAAATATAAAGGTAGGTAGACCCTACCTGTCCCATTTAGCTATGTTTAGGGTCATAGAGATTTATATATTTAACTGAGTGTTTACATTATTCCCTTTTACAGGTAAATCTGATGATACTAGGATTCAAGTTTTTCCCACCTATCTTCCCTTTCTATTTAACAGTTGTTTGAAGTCTCTTTTATTTGAGATAATTAATCCCATTTTATCTCTATGTTCCCTCTTCTCCAAGAGAAGTCTTCCTTTCTCTCCCTTAATTTTAAAAATATTTCCCATTACAGTCAATTTACATCCACATCCCCCTAATTTACTGATAAATATCAGAGGAGTCATGATTATCTTTTGATATAAGAATATTCAGTTTATTGACTTAATCTTATTGAATACTAACATTTTCTTTCCTGTTTATATTCTTATGTTTCTGAGACTTCTGTTTCAATGTCAAATTTTGGTTTTTGGTTTTTGTTTTTAGGAATTCTTGAAAGTTCTCAGTGTAATTAAATAACTATTTTCCCCTTGAAATATTATACTTAGTTTCACTGGTAATTCTACATTGTCCATTTTAGTTCCTTTGCCTTGTGGAATAACATATTCTAAGCCAATCTTTTAAGATTTGAACTGCTAAATCCTATGTAATCCTGAATGTAGCTCCATGACATTTGAATTATTTCTGGCAGCTTGAAGTATTTTTCTTTGGTCTGGGAGCTATGGAATTTGGCTATAATATTTCTGGAATTTTTCATTTTAGGACCTCTTTCAGAAGGTAATCATATATATATATATATATAAATATATATATATTTTCTATTTCACCTTCTGACCTACGATGTCAGGGCAGTTTTCCTTAAAAATATCTTTCAGTATAGTGTCATTTCTTGTTCTTCCTTCCTTTCTTTGTTTTGTTTTTTTCTTTCTTTGTTTTGTTTTTATGTTTGTTTTAATGTTTTAATGTTTGTTTGTTTGTTTTTTTGTTTGTTTGTTTGTTTCTTTCTTTCTTTCTTTCTTTCTTTCTCCTTCCTTTTTCTGAGTGTTTTTTGTGCTTCCTTCACCAAGCTGGTGACTTTTTTCCCAAGATTTTCCTGTATTACTCTAATTTCTTTTCCTGATTTTTCTTCTTCCTCTCTTATTTGATTTTTAAAATCCTTTTTAGTTCCTCCATTAAATTTTTGGTGGGGGAACTTGAGATCAAATTATATTTTTCTTGGAGCCTTGGATGCGACATTATTGACTTTGATGTCTTATTCCAAATTTGAGTATACTTTTTCATCAAAATAAATTCATTTTAAGTTTTGTTGTTTTCTCTTTTTCCTGCTTTTTTCTTTCCCTTTAGTTTAAAAAAAAAACTGTTAAAATTGGGCTCTGTAACTGTGGTGAAAGGAGTCCTGTTTCAAGCTTCAGTTTCTTTGTGAAACTGCCTTTAGAACTAGTACTGGGTGGAGGACTGCAACTGGGTAGCACAGTGGATTGAAAATCAGGCCTAGAGTTGGGAGGTCCTAGGTGCACATCTGGCTTCAGATACTTCCTAGCCATGTGACCCTGGGAAAGTCACTTAACCCACTATTGCTTAGCCCTTATCACTCTTTTGCCTTATGTAGGATTTAAATTAATGTCCAACACTTCAAGTATTAGATTTTATAAACTTTATTATCTAACAAAATAGAACTACATGACTAAATTATTCTACCTACTCAAAAGCCCCATGTCCACAACTGCCACCATAGGAAGAGAAGAGACTGAGACATGGAATTCCACAGAATTTTTATCCTGCCTACATGAGCACATAATGACAGGAAGAGAGTGGGGTACTAAGAAGTGTAGGGTTTTTTTAGGCTAACAGATTCTAATTAAACACTTAGAAGCAATCCTTAGTTTTGATTCCAAGGTGGAAGGTAAGGGATTCAAATTAAATTAATTTAAAAATAAAATTAAGAATTTTTTTTAAAAAAGAACTGGTAATAGATATTTATTCACTTTCAGTTTTTCCAGTGTGGTATGATGTAAGGAGAGGTCTGTTTAATACTCTTTGGGGCTGTGATCTTGTCCGTGAGTAACTTCAAATACATTTTTTCCCCTTGGAATTGTGAACAGGGTCCCCTGTTCCCATATGGCTGCAAGTGCTTTTCTGTGCTGGTTCTCCTCATCACCCTGTGACTATATACCAGGACTGTGACCTGGTTCTCTGTATGGACAAAGTGACAAAAGTCCTATACTCAGAGCCAGGGAAATGACCCTGTAATTTCCTTCTGAGCAATTGTCTGACTCTCCCTGCCCTTACAATCTGTGACTGAAAGTTCTGGAAGCCTTGGCTGCTGCTTCTGTTGTGCCCAAGATCTGTTTTCTCCCTGGTACCTGCCCTGCCCCACTCTGATCCACCTCTACTCTGGTGTACTAGATCCCTCATGCTGGCCTTCTAGATTGCTTTGGACTGGAAAATTAATTCACCTTGACTTTTTATGAGTTACGCTGCTCCAAAATTTGTTTTTAGGTGTTATATCATTGCTTTTTCGGAGGGTGATTTGGTAGAAATCAGATACTTTCTCCATCATCTTAGCTCTGCCAAAACAATGTTAATTGTTTAAGGAATTATCACCTTCAGGGAGTTGGAATATTACTCTGAACAGATCATTTGACCATAAAAGTCTTGGTATATTTATTAAAGAGAATTGATAATTATTCTACCATCTACCTCATAGAATTATTGAGAGAAAGGTATTTTTGTAAATATAAAAAATATGAGCTATAATCCTGATTTTACAGGAGGAGAATCTGAGGCTCAAGAAGGTTGAGTGACTTACAATCACCCAGATAGTAAATGACTGTATAAAAATATATAAATCTTTTAATGGGAAGTATATATTTTCTTTCATCTTTAAAAGTTTTCCACTCTGACATTTCCATAGTATAGTACAGTCTGGGGTATATGCTTTCAACTGTAATTTGGGAAGCTAATGACAATTATTCATGACTGTTTCAATGTTGGAATTCTACCATTCCTCCAAGTACTTAGTATACAGAAATAATACATATATCTATCACATGTATCTTGAGAAATTTACTAACCCCTCTCAAAAATAACCCTAGATTGTTGGTGTAATTAGCCTCCTGCTTCTGAAATATTATATTTCTTGGGAGACTGTAATCTCTGCCACAGCCACAGTTGTTTGATAAATGTTATTCATCAAGCAAACAAATGTAGGAAAGAAAAAGTTTGATAAATTCTTGAAAGCCTAGACACAACATGTACTTCTGTTTCTTTCTGGTAACATTTGCTTCAATAACAATTCAATTATTGGAAATATAACTTCCATTTCTATTTTCAACTGAAAACATTAATCACTGATAATCTAGCTCAATTACTCATAATTCTTAAAACAACATTATTGTTTTGGTATTTTTGTTATCATTTAATGTAGCAATTTAAACTCTAAATGAAGAAGTTATGGTAGCCTTCTTTTCAGTACAGTTAACAAATTAATCTCATTTAGTTATTGGGTAGTAATGGCTTCCTTACCTATTTTATATATTTAGCTCAATCTGTAAATTCCATTTAATTTTACCCCCTAATTAGATGGACAGTGCCTGGGAATGATAAAAGTAATTATGTTTTATTTAAATGGTTCAAACTTATAGCTCTAGTATTATAAAGCAGAATTCATTAAGTAGAACATGCCTTCAATTTCTGCCATTGTTTTAGTTACCCTGAGACACCTTGAGAGATGAAACTTAGCACTAATGGACTGAATATAATACATTTAACTTTAACACATGACCTTTAGACATGTCATCTTGTAAATATTATCTGTCAGTTTAAAATATCAGCACAAAGTCTTAAAATATGTTTTTTGTAATTTCTTACTATTTAATTGTTTGTTTCTACAGGTATAAAGCAGGGAGCAAATGTATCCCCACCAATCTGATTGCTAGTAGTAGCAATGTCAAATGCATAAGGAAGACAAAGAATTTATTAATCTTTGTACAGCAAATAACAAAAGATATCAGATGCTTTGCCCTGTAGAAAACAGAAAAAAAGTTAGCAATTGGACATGGGATTTTACGTCCTATCCCAATCACCTATTAGCTAAGTGACCCTATTTGTCCACCAGAGAAATTGGGTTACAAAATTTAACTCTATTTACATCTGTGGAAATTGCTAATGTATCTGTTGAATACTGAGTGATGGCTAATGGCTATATAATGTAAAAAAAGTATCCTTACTCAAGAATCTGATGTTTTCCCAAGGGACAATATAGCACATATAAAGATAATGTCCTTGGTTACATCTTTCTATTTATTTATCTATAGATATAGATCTTTTGGTTAATACATAGGCATACACACACACACATAAAGACACTTACACAATCTATACACATATTCTCTCTTCCCAAGAACAGAAATATCTTCATGATGAACTACATTCCCAATTTCAAAAAAGTTGCCTTTTTCTAGAACTATCTTGTTTCAAAGAAATGGGGGGAAATTGTTTTATCTGTATATGTATTTGTACATACTCATATATTCATACAATATACACATTGTGTATATGCACATGCATGTATGTATATAAGCATATATTCATACACACTTACATATACAGATATTGCTGATAAGTTGAAATAATTTAGTTTTCTATAACTCACACTTTAGTCTTAAGGAACCAAAACAATCACAGCCACTTAAGTCAAGTTCAGTGGAACACTTTTAAGGTTTTCTGAAAGGCAAAAAATAGGGAAAACTGTGCCATAACTAAGATTTCTCTGTTAATAATTTCTAGTTCAACATTTGTATAAACCCACAATTGCTCTTAGGCTGCCTCCTTGAAAATCCACAATTTTCTACGATAGCAATTTAGTAGGATCCGGAAAATTTTTCTAACATATAAATATTTTCCTTCATTTTCTCACTTCCCAAAGAAATAACAAAAATTACAACTGCAAAGAATTTCAAATATAATCTAGTCCAACTATCTCATTTAACAGGTGAGGAAACTGAGCCATAGGCTGTGATTTGCCCAATGCCATATTGTTACCAATTTAACTGGTAAAAGACCTGACTACCCCAAGACTTAGTGCAATTTGACCCTGACATTTAATATTATTTTGAATGAATCACAAACTCTTTTGCCTCTCAGTGAATATAGTATTTGAATGATGAAACTTATTTTTAGGTTCTCTCTTATGTTGATTAACTACATAAAACATTTTCCCCTGAGAACAATATCTAAGATTTCTCTCCCTTACCCAGGTCATTGTCAATGATTGTCTATAAATTTATATAACTACAACCTGAATGAGATTCAATAGAAGATAGAATTTGGTTGAGGAAGACTTTTGATCTCCCAACCAAAGGGTTGGTGCTGAATCTCCACACAAACAAGTCTCTATCCCCAAGATGTGGCTTTATTATTTTCTCATTAGCATATTCCTTCTTCTACCTTACTCCTTTATCCAGAGACTAAAAGGGATAGATATTGCATAAGCTATCTTCGTTCAAAGCTGTTAGAGAAATAAGCTTGAGATTTCAACCTAGAGAAATGGCACATCAGTTTTTTTCCTCTGTTATTTTGTGGAATTTATAACTACATGTTTTTATTATGATTTTTTTAAATCTCAGTGTACTGACTAGAATGACCTCTAGTCAAGAGTGTGTACTTAAGAATCTGAAAACTATAAAGAAAGAGTAGTAGTAGTCTCTCGGTAACTGAGGATGATGATTGTCTTTGTGCGCTTTCATCTGTGATGTAGATGAGTGTGCACAAAAACACTTGTGCGTGAAGGAGATTTAAATGGAAAAGTCGATGCACAGAGACAGTCCCACTCTCTCGGCATTGGAAGCCTGGGTCCAGTGGCACAAAAAGTCGTTACACCTGGAGACTTCCTCAGCTGCATTGGATGGCCGTGTTGTCTTTTGTGCTCCAACATGCCCTAAACACTCCACAGTGCTTTGCTACATCACCCTCTCAGCAGCTGAACCTTCTTATTGGTTTCTTCCATCTGTTCAGCCAAAGCAGTCTTCACATGCTGGGTGAGCAAAGCCCTGGTTCACCAGGGGTCGGTGACCCAATGGCTACCCTCACAATGTTTAGCCATCCTGTTGAAGCCATTGCCCCGGGTGTGGCTGCTGCCGCATGCTAGCAGCTACTGGGTGCCACAAGTGAGAGCTGGGTGTCAGGTGAGGGTCAGAGGCTGGAGAGCTGCCCTAGGAGGGCACGACAAGCCCTCCAAACCAGAGATACTACTCCTCCCTGAGCACCCCATACACCCCTCTGCAGTTATCCCACTCCATTAACAGACTTTTAAAATTTAAATACTGACATAAGTCAGAATAATTATAGATTTATCTAAGTACAGTGTAGTAACAGCTAAGTATTTGAATGGATGTAGTGATGGACCTGCAATGTATAAGATCTAAGTTAAAATCTAGTCTCAGTCTCTTACTAGCTTTGTGATCCCTGGAAAGTCACTTAATCATATTTTGCTTGGTCCCTTATCTATTAAATGTGAAGAATATCTGCCTCATATGGCTTTTATAGTATAAAACACATAGCATAACATAATATATAAATATTAAGAGGTATAAAACATATGAAAAAGGTTTTATAAACTTTAAAAGATTCTATAAATATTACTAATAATATTTACTATATATTATACGTATTTAATAAATTCTTAATTGAATTTATATACCCCGCTCTTGAGGGAGTTCAGTATGGTATTTTGTAAATCACATGTCAACAATGCACTTACAATACCAACAAGATGTGTGATATAATTTGACCCCTACCATATTTGAGTTTATCCCTGCTTCATTTAGCTATAACAATGATTTTGTTCCTATGCTAATTCCTGACCTGTATTATCCAGTTTAATATGATTGCATATGGAAATGATTATTTCTTTTGTATTAACATATATGCAGTTAGTTAAGGATAATCAATGGACCTAAACTAAACTAAAACATATCATTTATTTAGCAGTAATTAGATTAGGTAGAGTCATTCTCATATTAGTATTTAAACTTGACAGTACATGTGCTTCCTTAACTACAAAAGACTTCCCACCTAGAGGACCTCAACCCAAATATGTGTCAGCATGAGGAAGACCTCCAGACCTCCACCCTGGACTGTAGCTAAGAACTTGACTTCTGAGTACTGCAGGGTAGAGATATTCCAGTATGGTAGAAATATTGCATGGGAAATCCTCTAGTTATTTTAAGAGGCAATCATTGCTCAACAATTGAGCGGGATTCCTCTTACCCCATACTTAACATTGGGGGAACAATCATAAACTCATTATCCAATAATCAAGTGGATATTTACTATTGTAACCTGGAGTCTACTGCCTATTACTCTGTGAACTCCAATGTTACTGAGGGATCATCAATAATTTTTTTTTATATTGCTCTGAACCATCTGGATGATCTATTTAATATGGTTATAAAAATATATACTCAGATAAAAGGGAATGTCTCAGATTAAGATTTGAGGTCCTATTCATTGAAGGTAGTCAGGTCCCATTAATAAATGGCTATTGCACCAGAGATCTTATGGCAGAATGAATTGATTTTTCTGTGACAAAAGTATAGTATTATGTTTTTAGAATTTTAAGATATTTATATTAGTTTTAAAATTAACTTAAATGTTTTCCTGAAAACTCCTGACTATTTGGAGAGGGGGTGGGTAGGAGGAAATCACAAGTTTCAAAAATATCTGAGACATCTAGACTAAATCACATGCTGATATGCAAACATTGTTTTCTTTGAAATGCATAAACAAACTAAAACCTCTTGAAACACAAATTCTCCAATTCAAATTACCATATTATTTGGGTGAATTAAGTTCTTTGACACTGGATCTTGACAGTGGGTTCTTGTTGCTTGAGACAGTGTCACTTAGAATATTCAGATGAGAATTATAATTGCCTTCTTTGAAAACTAATGGGATTTTATAACACCATTATGCAAATATCATGTGATGGTGTGGAAAGTGTACATTGGAAAGATAATAACTCCTACTGAGGCATAAGAAAAGGTCCAGTACTTATTATTCTTATTATATTGTATCCTTTTTATTTCCATAAGGTATCAAGGATAATTGGTGCAATAGTACTTCTTGAATATAAATGCATAGCCCAATAAGGTAGCAAGTATCAATCACTGCTGATTCTTAGACAAAATTACTATTGAAACCAGCCAGAGGACAGTTCAATTCAATTTAAAGTGCCAGATAATTCCAGTGAGTACTAAGCTAATGATGAATCAAATGAATGGAATAGGTTTGTCATTTCCTTCAATTCATTAGTTCATGCCATTCAGCTAACAGCAGAACAATATGCTACTGAAGTACAAATAAAATTTAAAAAGACATAATCCCAATATTAGTGAGATAAGACATGAAAAGCAAATAGCAACATGATAAGTGTGTAATAATTAAAAATTGGTTTGACAAATATAAGAATTTTAAAAATTATTGTGTTTCCCATTTACAAAAAAAAATTAAATTCTTTAGTCAAAATGACTTTTAGCAGCTTTTATTTACAGCAAGTTACAGGTATTGAAGTGGGAAATATAGGAAAGAGGTAGAAAAAACTTCCTAGTTACAAATGCCCTAAGTCCTAACCCTAATGCCTCCAGACCACAAATGTGAATCTGAAAGTGAGACATGGAAAAATCTTCTGCTAAGAAATGCCTAGAATCTCACCAAAGCTCACATGGAAGAGAGTGTCCCACCAAAGAGCTGAGAAAGAGAGGGGAAGAGAGTCCTTGTGAAAGATCTAGTCCTTTTTAGGGGCACTTCAAATTCTTGATTGATTAAATTAAAGGTTGCTGATTGATTATGTCAAAAATAAATAAAAAAAGAGTTTAATTCTCCCTTCACAAATGCAATGGAAGAGAGAATACATTGTGTTGCATGAAATTAAATGGGGAAGATTAGTGAAGTTGCTTTGGCAAGGTGTGATTCTAGTCTGTTGCTAAATTTGCTATTTTACTCACTTGCCTCCATGAGGAGGAGAGAAGGGACAGAAAAATAAGAGGAGTTAATTCAATAAATTTAGTATCTAAATAATCTACATTATTTCTTTAAAATAAGGATGTTTCATAGACATTAAAAGAAACCAAGTAAATTTGAAGTAAAAGTCCCTATCTGTAAGTCTAGGGAACCAGTTCAGGAAATTACAAAAGAATAGAAAGGAGGAAGAATGAAACTGGTTGATCAGGTTGTGTGTTATAAAAGCCTCTTCTCAAGTGATCAGAGAGAAAACAAAATAATCACATCAATCAACTAGTACCATTTTGATCAGAGTTTAAAAGTCAAATTGTGAGATTAATGTGCTAGTTAGACACCCCCCAGTGATATGATTAGATATTTTTCTTCTTTCCTCAATCCCTCAGCCTTATAAACCACACATTATTTGCCAATAAAGATGATATTTATCACTCACTATCTGGGTACAGGCTTAAAATTTTATGTAATTTTAAATAATATTCTTGCCTTAGCATTTACTTCATTTTTGTATGAATCTTCCAGTAACAAAGAGCAAGCATGATTGAATAACTTAATTAGATATAGTCCTTTTTTGTTGTTGAAAGGTAAGTAGGAATAATGGAAAGGGAAAAGTTATACATATATTTATATATGTGTGTCTATAATCTTGTATATTTCATGGTCAGAAAATCCATAGATCTGGGATAATGTAGTGAAAATGAAGAGGAGATTATTATTTGTTTATATACACATATATACTTTATTTCTGCTTAAAATTTATCTTTCATGGAAATTCAGTTTCATTGAATACAAATGGGGGTATGTTGCTGAATGAACCAGAAGATACAGACTTATTAATGTCCAAAACATTTTCCTCCTGCAATGTTCTAATGGAGATGGAATATTTCTGATCTCAGGAATGAAATTCACTAAAATATGTGAAATAGGATCTGCTTCTGGTTGATAAGAAAGAGGAGAGCAATATAGCCAAAACTAGTTCCTATCATTTACTTGTGTACAGGACAATATAAAAATTTCAATCAATTTTTCAGAATATTATTTTAGAATGTGTTTATTCAGGAATTTAAGAAAAATTATGATCCAATACATGGGAATTGACAAGCTCATATATGGAACAAAGTTAAAATATCCTAAAATGAGAAAGATATTTTTAAAAAGTAATTATTTCTGTAGAATTTGAAGCAACATATTGACTATGAAAAGGTAACTACAGCAGATAGAGAACTGGCTTGTGAGTCAAGAACTGGCTTTAAGTCCTTTCTCGGAAATATATTGCTGTTTGATACTAGTTAAACCATTTAACTTATTAGTGCTCCAGGAAACCTTCCATGACCATAAATAGTGCCCAAAATGCATTGATAGAGAGACTTGATATACTGGTAGTTCCCTATACCAATGGAATCACAGGTGTAGTAAAAAAATTAGTAAGATAGAGGTTGAGAGGGTTATGTATTAGAAAAATAAAGCAAATATATATTTTCCAAAAGTTAAATGCAGACATGATTTAGAGACTTATTATATGGAATAGACAGTATCTCTAGTTCATCTATGGCACAGAATAAGCAAATAACTTTTAATTACTTACAATCATTTGCTAAAATGAGAAAGTACTTGACAGTGGCCTGAAATAAGCTCATCTTCATTTCCTCATATTGTGATGTCCTCATCAGTAGCTTCACTATTAGATGGCGTTTTTTTTTAATTAAAAAAAATGTCTTTATTAAGCAAAAACAAACTTTCTCTTTGGCACTAATATTCTAATAAGATGAAAGAACACATATGTAGAAAATTAAATATGAAATATAAGGAAAGTTGTTTTTATAGATGTTGTACTAGCTTTGGGGGTAATTCAGGGTTTTTTTTTTTTCTTTCTTCCAGAGGATGCAATTGAACTTTGAAGGCAGTTATGGATATCAAAAAGTAGAAGTGATGCAGAAATGCATTCTAGGCCTGAGAGAAAGTCTATGAGATGGCTAAAAAAGGGATGTTGTATATGGAGAACAAGAAACAAGGCAATTTAATGAAATATCTAGTACCTGAGGGAGATGTGAATCTGGAAAAGAAGAATTGAACTGCATTTTGAAAGACTTTCCCTCACAAAGGAAACTAAAGGGGCATTTTATTTTAAGCATAGAGGCAAGGGAGAGACACTAAGAGTTTACTAAGTAAGGTAGTAACATGGTAGTAATTCAGGGCAACTAAATGGAACATGGATTGATGAGGATACAAACTGGAGGTTTAGAGAACAAATGGGAGTCTATTTAAGTAGTATAGGTGAGAGAGAATTACGGCCTTAACTAAGAAATTGGCTGGAAGAATGGAGAGAAAATTATAGAAGTTTAAAAGGAATTGATATTCACCACAATCCACACATTAAGCAGGACTGAAGTAAATCCTGATGGTGAAGGGAGTCTGTCCAAAGAGAAAATCTTGAATTTAAGGTCTCTTTTCTGTACTGGATGGGTGTATCTATTGACCTAGTTAACAAAAGACCTCATATGGTTGTAGGAATAGTAATCTACTGCAAATCTAATAGTACTCCATTTAAAGAAGTAACCCTAGTAATAGAAGAAGCCATATAGTAGATGGCAATAACTCAGCAAAAAAGCAACTTAGTCATAGATGCCAGCCAAAAAATAAACCCTCTAGAAAACAAGTGTTAGAAATGAAATAAATAGAACTACAATGAGGAATGGCTCTTAATACAGTGAAAGGGAATCCTTTATTACCTTTACCTATTTTGAGTTAACACTAACTTAAGTACACCTATTTAGATTGTGAAGACAGGATTAACTCTCCTTTTCTACTTTTGAATTGAATCGACAAAAGATTAAACACCCTACTTAGTTCAAGGTGAGAAGCTAGCAAGGTACTTAGAGAACTCAAAAGTCACTTACTTAGAGAGCTTCACCCTTTAACTCAGTCCCAAACTTGTGAATCCTATGATCAGATTTACACCCTCAGAAACTCAATTAGCCAGGAATCTGTGAACCCTTTTGATGAATATTTACCCCTCCAGAAGGTAAGAGCTGGTTCCCACAAACACTTCCCCCTGTGCAGTGCTAGAAAATTTGTAAACTGTGATTGGCCCCTCTGATGAGGCACAGGGACAAGAAATCACCATAAAAAACCATGAAACCTATGGCTTGAGTCTCCTCAATCCTGTGGAAATAGTTTCCTGACTGGAGAGAGTCTTCAAGGGAACTTAGCTGGATACTCTGGCTTGGATCTTGGGCTTAGAGCTAGGGTTCAACTTGGATTCTGACTCCTAGACTATTTTGAGGGGTAATTGAAAGGCTGACTCCTTTCCTAGTTTCTTGAGAGTTTTTTTTTTCATCTTTGAGGAGGCCACTAGATTACTCACTAGAGGCTTTTCTTATTAATAGCTAATTAATCTCTGCCTGGATTAAGGAAGAATAGATAACTTTTCTCTCCCCTTCACATTTCTCTACTATATTGCTTCCTCTCTCTTTTGTAAATAAATTTCCAACTCAAGATATGATACATATTGGCAACCACATAATTTCATAAAATTATTGTCCACACATTAATTTTCACTTTTACAACAGTAAAAGCTATAAGAAGACTCTGAGTTGGAAGCATGGGTGAAATGTTCAGGAAATGTTTCTTTCCCTCTTAAAACATGGAGAATTTAAATTCTAATTCATTTGTGAGTTAAAAAACACGAACACTGATGTCATGTTGGTTCTCTTTTCATAGGTAGGATAACAACTGACCAACCACAGGCTAGAAACTAAGCTAATTACTTATGATACAAAGTCAAATCAAATACACTCTGCCCGCAAGAAAAGGCATGTACTCACATAAGAATAAACATATGTATTTGAAAAAATGAATAGGAAGGGAGGTTTTAGAAGGCACTAAATCTTAGAGGATAAGAATAGGTCCCATATAAGTATTAGTGTTAAAGTTGACCATTTTGAAGGAAAATAGGGATTCTGTGAAGTAAATGAAAGAATGATGAGTAATAAAGAGTGTTAAGAAATGTGTCATCCCCTCTTGTGACTTCAACTTAATTATCTATAAAGCGTGGGAGATTCTGATTTGATCATTTCAGTCCTTTCCAGCTTTCAGAAACCACATACCTAAGGCATCCAAAATTGATTTCTACCTTCATATTCTCCTTACATGTTTTCAAAAGACCTCAGTGTCATAGAAATTCAGGAATAGAAGGTATGTAAGAAATTGCATTGCTTTAATCCCCTCATGTTACAGATGAAATAATTTATGACCCAAACATTAAAGTTCCTTAAAGAACAATAGCTAGCCAATGGCAGAACCAGGATTGAACTCTTTTTTTCCCATTTGAATTAGTTTATTTAGTCAATTTAGAACATTATTCCTTGGTTACAATAATCACATTATCTCCTTCCCTCCCCTCCACCCAACCTTCCTTTAGCCAATGCACAATTTCATTGGGTATTACTTGTGTCCTTGATCAGAACTATTTCCATGTTGTTGATGTTTGCACTAGGATGTTCATTTAGAGTCTACATCCCCAACCATATCCCTTCGACTCGTGTATTCAATCAGTTGTTTTTCTTCGGTGTTTTTACTCCCACAGTGTTTCCTCTAAATGTGGATAGTGGCTTTTCTCGTAGATTCCTCCAAGTTGCACAGGATCCCTTTATTGCCACTAATGGAGCAGGCCATTACATTCGAGTGTACCACAATGTTTCAGTCTCTATGTATAATGGTCTCCTGGTTCTGTTCATCTCACTCTGCATCAATTCCTAGAGGTTGTTCCAGTCTCCATGGAATTCCTCCACTTCATTATTCCTTTAAGCACAGTCACTGTCACCAACATATACCACAATTTGTTCACCCATTCTGCAATTGGAGGGCATCCCCTAGTTTTCTAATTTTTTGCTACCACAAAGAGCACAGCTATGAATATTTTTGTACAAGTCTTTTTCCTTAATTATCTCTTTGGGGTACAAACCCAGCAGTGCTTTGGCTAGACCAAAGTTTTTTAGTTCCCTTTGGACATAGTTCCAAATTTCCCTCCAGAATGGTTAGATCAATTCACAACTCCACCAGCAATGCATTAATGTCCCGACTTTGTCACATCCCCTCCAGCATTCATTACTTCATTTTGCTGTCATGTTAGTCAATCTGCTAGGTGTGAAATGATACATCATAGTTGTTTTGATTTGCATTTCTCTGATTATAAGATATTTAGAACACTTTTTTATGTGTTTATTAATAGTTTTGATTTCTATAACTGAAAATTGCCTATTCATGTCTCTGGCCCATTTATCAAGTGGAGAATGGATTTATTTTTTATACAATTGTTTTAACCCTATAAATTTGAGTAATTAGACCTTTTCAGAGGTTTTTGTAATGTAGATTGTTTCAAAATTTGTTGTTTCCCTTCTAATTTTGGATGCATTAGTTTTGTTTGTACAAAAACTTTTTAATTTGATGTAATCAAAATTATTGATTTTAAATTTTGTGATTTTTTCTAGCTCTTCCTTGGTTTTAAAGGCTTTCCTTTCCCAAAGATCTGACAAGTATACTATTCTGTGTTTGCCTGATTTGCTTATAGTTTCCTTCTGCATATTCAGGTCATTTACCCATTCTGAGTTTATCTTGGCATAGGGTATGAGATGTTTATCCAAACCCAATCTCTCCCATACTGTTCCAATTTTTGCAATAGTTTTTATAAAATAGTGGGTTTTGGTCCCCAAAACAGGGATCTTTGATCTTAGACACTAGTGTCTATTGTAGAAAAGCCTCGAAATGATTTCTTGGACACTCCCTTAATCAACTCAGATCTGGTCTTATTTACTGATGGTTCTTCTTTTATGAGAGATGGCATATGCTACACTGGAACTGTCACAGAATTTGCCACTGAGTGGTCAGTTTCACTGCGCTCTGACATTAGCACTCAAGGGGCAAAACTCATAGCTCTGAAACATGCCTGTGTAATTGCCAAGGGTAAAAAGTCAAAAATTTATGTGGATTCTAGATATGCTTTTGGCATTTGTCACTCAATTGGGATGCTATGGCTCCAGGGAAGATTTTTAATCTCAACTGGAAAATCCAAAACTAATACAGAACTTATTAATGAAGTTCCTTTGCTCTCAAACTGCCTGAAGTCCTAACTGTAGTTCATTGCTCTGCCCATACAGGTGGCACTGACCCTATTTCTATGGGAAATGACCAAGCAGATACTGCTACAAAGCTAGCAGCCATAGAAGGATCTGAATTCATTTTAACATTAACAACCACTGATGATTTAAATTTATCACTTTCCTATAATGAAAAGGAAGCAGAAAAATAGAAACAAAAATTCAAAGCAAAACAGATTAATGGAGTATGGGTGTCATCTGAAGGGAAACCCCTGCTCCCTAGAAGTTTCTATTACCAAATTTGCCAATCTGTTAATAAAAATGGTCACTTTGGTACCCAACGCATCATGGACACTGTTAAGAGAGTATGGATTGCCCCTGATATAACTACCATAACCTCTAAAGTGTGTTCAGCCTGATCTACCTGCCAGGCATATAACCAACACGCCTTTTGTGGCAAAGCTTTTGGTGGGCGTCCTCTGGCTTACACACCTTTTGAGCACCTACAGATAGATTTCATAATAATGCTAAAGGCCAGACATTATAAATTTTGTCTAGTCATAGTAGATCAACTGACCAGATGACCAGAAGCATTTCCTGAAACCCGAGCCACAGCGGCTTTTGTTGCCAAGGTGCTTTTAAATGAAATTATTCCTCTCTTTGGCCTGCCAGCATGTATTGATTCAGATAGAGGAAGTCATTTTACTGGTTCTGTCTTAAACCAAATATAGTCTTGCTTGGGGATAACTCCCAAAGTCCATGTTCCGTATCATCCCCAGAGCTCAGGACAAGTTGAAAGGATGAATAAAGAACTTAAAACTATGATAGGAAAATTATGCACTTAGACCCATTTAAAATGGCCTGATATTCTCCCTCTGGCCCTATTTTATCTTAGAAGCAGGGCTAGAGGAGACTTACACATCTCACCATTTGAGATGCTTTTTGGACATTCACCTATACAAGCTAAGACTTTCTCCCCAGCATATATATCACTATTAGGGAGAGATACTACTATTGCCTCCTATATACAGGAATTAGAGCACAAACTTCATGAACTCCATGAATCTGGAACTGCAGTACAAGGGGTCCACTAGACTTTTCACTTTACTACCTGGACTGAGGACACAAGGTGTATATTAAGAATTTCCAGTGTACTGGAGCAACTCAGCCTTCATGGGAAGGACCATTCCAAATATTGTTAACTACTCCAACATCTATAAAGGTTGGAGAGAGGGACTCTAGGATTCATTGCTCACATGTAAAGAGAGCATCTTCTGTTGAGACTGATTGATTCTATCCTATCACATTAATTGGAGATAATAATCCATTGACAAGAGGATACTGTTTATTTGAGAACACATTAAATTCCTTATTTTCCCCTTATTTCTTGCTTTTCTTTTATTTTGATTAGAATATTTGATTTCCCCCCTTTCCTCATTTCTTATACTAAAGGTACATACAATTAAATATATTTTTCTCTCTCTGCAGTAATATAAGTTATATATATATATATATATATATATATATATATATATATATATACTTGCTATAGAATATCAATACATACCCCAAAACTTTAAACTGTGGGAACCTGACATTAATTGATAAAATGTTATGTCACTATGATTAATGTTTGTTTCTGATTCCAGGAAATGAGATAAAAACAAGGAGCACAGACTTAACCTGAATGGTGCCAAAAGAGCACACAGGAAATACTAATGTGAACTCGAGGTAGCAATGCTTAACATATGTTAAGTTGTAGGATTTCCTTTTATCTACACTCTTTGTGAAGTACTCATACAAGTACCAAAATCTATCATGCTGACTCCCTATATCCCTGAGAATGACTAAAAATCAGACCAGGAAAGAGTTTAGTATTTCATGTCTCCTACCTCTTTACCCTTCCAGTATATTGATGTTCTCCCCCTTCTGCCATGAGCTTCTTTATGACATATAAAATTTCCCCCATTTGTTTCTTTTCCCATTTCTTTTAGTATTAATCTCTTTTTTTAGCTCTAGTTGTATATTGTAAAATTGAGATTTGAACTCTGGACTCCATTCCCCAGGAGTCCTTGCTAGCTCCCAGAATGCCCTCTAATCTCACTGAATTCTCACCTGGGACGAGAACAAAATTTTATTTAAAGGGTCTTCCTCATAGGCGGGGATCTATCTCTATCTCTCTCTCTCTTTTGGACTTGTGTTTTGGAGCAGACGTGGCTCTTTATATAATGTAGGTGAGGTCTTGTCTAGGCCTCTGGCCTAGGCACATATTTTTTTTCTTACTTGTATATTCTTTAATCTTTAACCTTTAATAAACCTCTAAAAATATAATATTCCTTGCAGAGTGAAAGTAATTTCAGATGCCTCAGTTACCCCTAAATTTTAATCTTTACTATATATATATATATATATATACATGCATATCTATTTATGCATAAATATATCTATATACCTATTTATGTCTTATCATTTCATCCTATACAGTTTTTCACTATTCCTTCTAAGTGCAATTTTTCTAGCTTCCCAGATGATAATAACAATTTTTAATAGTTACCAATGACATGGATACATATCATTTTAACTTCTTGTCTCTTAAAAAAATGTTTTTTTGTTTTGTTTTGTTTTTCTTTTTTTCCTCTTTTTTAATTACCTTTTGATGATTCTCCTGAGTTCTGTGCTTGGGCATCATATTATCTGTTCAGCTCTTGTCTTTTCTTTACAAATTCTTATAATCCTTCTATTTTATTGAATGACCATACTTTCCCCTGTAATAATATAGTCAGTTTTGCTGGATAGTTGATTCTTGATTATAGACCTAGTTCCCTTGCTTTCCGGAATATCATATTCCATGCCTTTTGGTACTTCAGTGTGGATGCAGACAGATCCTGTGTTATTCTCCCTGTTGTTCCATGGTATCTGAATGACTTCTTCTTGGCAGCTTGTAATATTTTTTCCTTTGGTCTCATAGTTCTTGAATTTGACTATAAAATTCCTGGGTGTTGTCAGTTGGGAATTAAATACATGAGGTGATCTGTGGATTCTTTCAATCTCCACTTTTCCCTCTTGTTCTAGAATATTGGGGCAGTTTTCTTGGATACTTTCCAGTAGTATTATGTCCAGGCTTTTTCTTTTGTCATGGTCTCTGGTAGACCAATGATTCTTATATTGTCTCTCCTCAAATGATTTTCTAAATCTTCTGTATTGTGAATGAGATGCTTCATATTTTCCTCAATTTTTTCATTCTTTTGGTTTTGTTTTATAGTGTCCTGCTGCCTTGTGAAGTCACTTAATTCCAGTTGTTTTATTCTGGTTCTTAAAGACTGGATTTCATCCCTGGCTTTTTGGTCATCCTTCTCCTTCTGGTCTGAATTTATTTGGAGGTCATCTTTCATTCTCTTTACTTCATCTCTCATCTCCTTTACCTCATCTTTCATATTCTTTGCCTCATCTTTTATTTCCTTTGCCTCATTTTCAAGCTGGTTGATTTTGGCTTTCAAGACATCATTTTCTGTTTCCATATGAATTATCTTAATTTTTAGGTTCTTTTCCCAATTGTCTTCAGCCTCTCTTAATTGTGTTTTGAATTTCATTTTGAGTTCTTCCAAAGCCTGTATCCAGTTCACTGGGATTTCTGCTTTATTGTTTAGTGATCCCTCCTACTCTGTTACATTTGCTCTTCATTCATTGCCTGTATAGAACCTGTCAATTGTAATTTATTTTTTTATTTTTCTGTTGTTTTCTCATATTTACCCCCTTCTTTATTCCCTATATTTATCTGTGCTCTTGCTCATCTCATTTTTTTTTGTTTTGGGATTTTCTCACAGTCTCCCCTCTTGGAGCTTTGTCAGGAGATCTCTCCATGAAGTGTTGGGGTAGGGGTATTGTAGTTTGAGCTTCCCTGTCCTCTGGAGGCTTTTGATTGGATTAAAGTCCAAAAGACTGTGAGAGAGGGGTGATGGAGCTTGGTATTTCCTGATCTCTGAAGACATTTAATGTGAATAAGTTCAGCTGGGGTGGGCTGGTTGTACTCTGAGGCCAAAACCTCCTGGAAGGCTGGAGCAATATGGAGTGTCTCTTCTTCTGTGACCAGGCTGACTGCTCTGTGCTCCCTCTCCAGCTTCTTCCCCACCACCTGTGTTTGACACTCTGGGCCTAGCACAGCTCTGCCCACAAGGTACACCCCCTAAACCAGCACCTTTGCCCACCCAGAGGTTCCTGCTCTCACTGGAGGCTTAGCACTCTGGGGGTGGGGTGGGGTCCTTGGACCTTCCTTCTGCCTTCCCCTTAAACCTGAGTGCTCTTAAATTCTGGCTTTTGGGGGGTGTGCCTTTTGAATCGAGTCCATATGGAGGTTTTTTTGTTTGTTTGTTTGTTTGTTTTTTGCTGTGTCTTGCGGTTAGGTTTGATTTTGAGTCCCTTAGGAGCATTTAGTTTGTAAATTGTAAGGAAGGGTATTCAGAGGTCTGAACTTTTGCTGTTTCTATGCCACCATCTTGAATCTGCCCCCAGGATTGAACTCTTAACTATTAAATTCCATGTTCTTTCTCAGATAGGCTGGCAATGAGTGCTCAGCACTGAGTACATTGTCGGGCACATAGTGACTACTTAATAAATATTTATTGATTGATCAATCCTGAAGTAGAGACAGAATACAACATTTTCCTTGAAATTTGAATCACAACCATAGCAGTTAGTACCATTTCTCTTGGACTTGAGAGAGATATAACAGGGGCCTCAATCAAAGAGCCCTTGGAATATCAATGATTCTATTCATGTATTTGTAGTCACCTTCCTGGGAAGCCAAACCAGTAGAGATTATATTTAGCAACTACTTCTATGGTGCTACAGTTACATATATTGAAGAAGCAAAAAAAGAAATTTCTGAGCACTATGAAATGGTACATCATTAGATACTGATGTGACTTTATCAATGGAATTGAAATGAAAAGTAATATTACCATTTGTTTTACCAACATATTTTGAGAATAATGGGACTTTCACATCTGATTTGCAGCTGGATCTCTTCAATATATAATATTAAATCTATTAGAATATAAGTTGCTTATGAGCTGGGACTATCTTTTTAAAATTTGTATTCATAGCACTTAATAAAAATCCTTTTGATTCATTCCACTCCGATAATTTTTACTCATAAATCATGTCTCGTGTTTCTTTAAAAAAAACTTTTCTCTAGGAGATCTTTTGTAGCTTTGGGATTATTTTTTCATTTTTTATTTAATATTTTTAAAAGATTCCCAATAAGCAAATATTTTCTAAATATGTAATATTTTATCATTCAGTATTTTACTACACTGTATAATAAATTAATTGTTTTCACAATTTGTTTTTATTAATAGTTGTTTTCCCAAGATTATTAGTTAAGTATCCTTTCTCTTATGATTTCTATTTTCAAGATAATCTTATTTTTCCTATTAAGAATATTTTGAATAAATAATTATAGGCCTGGATATTAATTCATTAGCTAAAGTAGGAAGCATAAAAATCAAGCATGACTGCTACAGGATATTATTTCCATTAAATTAAACATCTGCTTGGGCATATGCCTGATTTGCAAGTTGTTTCTGGGTTTATCCCTTAGCAATCGGATTTTTAACTAAGCTCTGAGGTAGAAGATATTTTAAAATAACTACTTTCCCTATATTCATGAAATGGCATGAAACATCAATTATCCCAATCTCTCTCTATGTACTGAGACCAACTTCCTATTTATAAGTATGCAATTTAAAATATATAAAGATACAGTGCTTAATAAGTGCTTTTTATATGCTAACTTTTTATCCCTGTTACATTGTGTCCAATTCTTTGTGACTTTAGTAGGGACCTTCTTAACAAAGATACTGAAGTGATTTGTCATTACCTTCTCCAGTTCATTTTATATATGAAGAATTGGAGGCAAATAGAGCTAAGTGATTTATCTAGAGTCATATGACTAGGTCTTTCTTACACCAGAAAAATAATCAGTTTTTCCTGATAGCAGACCAGGAACTCTATCTAATATACTCACCTAGCTAACCATGGGCTTGGTTAGTAAGTAATTAAGCACTGGGGATACCAATACAGACGAGTAAGATAGAACTTGTCTCTAATCAGCTTACATTGTAATGGAGAAGATAATACATAAGGAGATAATGGAAAGTAGGCCTGAGAGAAGTTCATTGTGTAAAGACAACAAGAAATAGTAAGCAACTTATTTCCTCTGAAAGATAGGAGGCAAGCTCACTTTTTAAAGATGGAAGACCTAAGGGTTGAGCCCAACTTTCTGGTAGAATCTGCTAAGGAGCATGTTAAGGACAATGACTGACTAAGAGCAGAAGATATATTTATTAGAGAGACAGACAGAGACAGACAGTCAGAGAAGGAATAATCAAATGAGAATTATTTGGTTCCAAGACTATAGCTAAAGTCCCAGTAGTGTAAAGTATGAGAGATCCTGCAGAGGCAACATTTTCATCATAAAAGGGGTACATGTGTAGTAAGGAGTAAGTGGAGGGCAGGGGAAGATAGTATGGTAGAATTTATGTCTTTTTGCTTCATCTTTAATTCCTCATGACCTCACAAAGTACCATGCATGCCTCACATTTATCTCATCAGAAAAGACCAAGTGAATATCGAGTTTCCCAGTATTTCCATGCCATTCTTTGGTACATAACAGATGGTGGACACCATAAAGCCTTTACAGCCCCTGCTTCCACTCTCCTTTTTTGTTTTTTACCTTCTTTTCAAAATCTGCCCCATTCCCCATTTACTCACATTTTATTTTAATTTATTTTATTTTTAAAAATATTTTTCCATGTTTCCATGTTTCATTTTCTTTCCCTCACTTCTTCCTTCCCCCTCCAAGAGCCAACAAGCAATTCCACTGACTGGTACAAATGTTATCATTTGATACCTATTTCCACATTTTTTTTTATTTTTACGATAGAGCAATATTTTAAAGCCTAAACCGCAAATCATATATCCATATAAACAGGTGATAAGTGATTCATAAGTTTTTTTTTTCTATTTTTGTTTCTAGTCCCATAATTCTTTCTCTCAATGTGGATAGCTTTCTTTCTCATAAGTCCCTCAGGAATGTCCTAGATTATTGTATTGCTACTAGTGGTAAAGTCGATTACATTGAATAATTCCATGATATTTCACTTTCAGTATACAATGTTCACTTGGTTCTGCTCATTTCACTCTGCATCAGTTCTTGGAGGTCTTTCTAGTTCATATAGAAATCCTCCAGTTCATCACTCCTTACAGCACAACAGTATTTCATCACCATCAAATACCACAGTTTGTTCAGCCATTCCCCAGTCCAGGGACACTCCTTTATTTTCCAATTTTTTGCCACCACAAGGAGTGAACCTATGAATATGTTTTCTTTCAAACTTTGCTGCTTGGTTTTGTTGGAAATATATTAGAATTTATTCAAATTTTGGTAATTACTATGCCAACCCAAGGATACTGCTTTTTTTAGGTTGGGTATACTTTATTTTCCTCAGTTGTACAAATAAGTAATCATACTAAAGAAATAGAGATCCATTTTAAATAATTAAACATTAATCAAAATTATTCAGCTTTATGCTAGGTTATTTTAACACACCATTTTCATAAGGAGAAAATTACAAACATTAACAAAAGTGAATTAATATAGATTCAATGTTGATACCTGAAGATGGTACTATGTGAATATGTAATGGAGCCAGTTATAATCTTGACTATAGAAATACAGGATTTCATAGAAGGCAAGTTATTTTAGAATAAGTGGGGAAGGGAGGCATTTATTAAGTATCTATTATATGCCAGGTCCTATGCTAATTGCTTTACAAATACTATTTTATCTGATTCTCACAATTCTAGTAGGTTTATGTTATTATTATCCTAACCATTTATCATCTGAGGAAACTGATACCAGGATATAGTGTAACTTGCTCAGATTTATACAAGTAGCATACATATGAAACTAAATCTGAACTCAGGTCTCCCTGACTTTCAGCCATCACTCTATCCTTTGGGCCACCTGCTTTTTCTTTTAGGTATAAATACTTTTGTTATTCCTATTATACAGATGATACTGAGACTGAAAGATTCTAAGTTGCACACAGCTATTTAATGAGTTTCTGAGACAAGATTCAAACGCAAATCTCTATTACAAGAACAGCCTTCTAACCACTAAACAATATATATATATATATATATATATATATTAAATAGTAGGTCTTGCATGTAATTCTTAGAAAAAAATTTAAAAGGTTTATTATACATAGAGAATAGGTAACACCCATAAGATAGAAGATATATACACCATTATAAAAATTCATATAACTGAGAAATAGAAACATTCTGGAAAACTTGAAGACTAGTACAAAAAGGAGGTGGTATTTCTAAAGGGAGTCAATCCCTTTAGACAAAGTATTCATATTACTATTAAATGTTATAAAAACAACACAACAATAAATTTTAGTAGTGATGAGGAAATTTCCAACCATCTTGAAGTTTAAGAAATCTAATTTCGCTAAAAGCAAAACATATGGAAAACTACTGACATCTATCTAGTACCCACATCAAGATTACTTCTCCATTTTCTATTCACATTGTCAGGCCAGACTGTCATCCCTAAGCCATTGTTTCTATGTATTTAACATACCTATTATTTCAAACAACTTACTAAATTCTCTATTACATTAGCAGATCATAGTTTTTCCAACCATACTCCATATGTCTAGAAAGAGAACTGATGGACAACTTGTGATACATAAATGTAATAGAATATGTTTTTCTTTCATGATTTAAGAAAGGTAAAGAAACAACAACTATGTTTTAAGGGATAGCTGTTTGTGAGGGAAATAAGATATAAGGGAATATTCAGGTAACAAAGCAAATATATATATATATATATATATATATATATGTATATATATATATATACATATATATATATCCACAAACTAGATGCTTTAAAAAGTGAAGATAGAGAAGGTCATGAAATCATAAAATGTTAGAACTGATGATGAATTTATACTAAATTACATTCAATAAACTTTTATTGAGCACCTATAATGTGTAAATTTCTAAAAGATATCATTAATCAAAATGGTTGCCAGAGAAGCCTAGATCCAGAATGATGTAATAGGAACATATAGAATGCTAAAAAAAAACTAATACTTTAAAACTCCATTTCAAGAAGGAAAAAATAAGAGTCATATCCCTTTCGATGCATTATATAATTTTAGAGTAAATAAAAAGAAAGTAAAAGTAATCAAAATTTTTGTCTACTACTCTTATCCTACTCCCAAGTTAATTTTTTTATAAATTTGAAAATTTTGAAATTACATAGATTAGCTACTCAAGATAATAGAGAAAACTATAAGAAGGTATTAGTCATACTGCATGAGCCTTATTCTCCAGGTTTAGATAAATTTCAATTTACTATGTGGAAATTTATAGATATTATCTGGGAATTGGATGATGAAATTATCCTTGATTTCTTTTTCAGGAAAAGAGCAAAAAGACATAGTGGTATATAGACAAACATCATAATAATATATTCTTGCAAATGCCATATAATTTTTGTTATAATCATTGTATTTAATATGGTAACAATAAAAATTTAAGACATACCCTAATGAAGAAAGGGTCCAAACAGGTATCAAGTATCAGGAGTCATAATACTGACTTAGAGAAGAGATTGGATCTCTAATTTCTAGGACCTTACAAAGTTGTCTATAAACTTAACTCATTCAATAGTGAGTTTCTAGGGATAGGGCTAAAGGAAAACTTGGTTCATGATTAGAAGGCAAAACTCATTCTGACAAATGCTTAAATCCTGGGAGTTTAAATTCTATTATTAACCACATTTGACAAGGGAGGAAACTTATGCAGAGATATATTAAGTTTCTTGCTCAGTCACACAACTAGTAAATATATGAAGCCAAATTTAAACTCAAATCTTCCTGATTATAAGATATGAGGCGGTAGAATTGATAAGATTATTAATGGCAGAACTGTATAATTGTATCAAGAGAAGAGCAATGAGTAGTGAAAATACAAGAGTGTTTCAGGGGGATCAGATCATACAGATGTCCACAGAACTGAAAATTTGCATGTTGGGGCTCAGATATGGGAGAGGTTTATTTCAGTGGTATTTTAAATTTAGGGCAGGAAGTAATTTGTCAAAGTAAAGAAATTTGATCAAGTATTCCAAGTTAACTAGAAAACTGAGAAGTCTACAGGAGGCCTACCTCAGTCTTAGCCCTCACAACAGGTCTTATTATCTCCATTCACACAGATGAGAAAACCAACACAAACAGAGCTTAAAATTTCCATAAGAAACCAGAAAGCATAGTAGGTTAAGAAAATCCAACAATTCAATGAATAGTGAGGCCAAATCTAAGAAGGAGGAAAGTTTAGAAAAGAAGGATAAATAATAATAATTGCTATGTTATCATTATTTTTATTTTTGTAGCTATTAACCTTTTCAGAAATTATTCCACTCCACAACTGGATAAGTTGTTTATCTTTTTCAAATTTAAGCTACTGAAGAGCATTGTCTCACTTTTGGCTTTGTATCCCTAATGCTTAGCATTAAGCCTGAAAGATAGTAAGTGCTTAATAAGTGGTTGTTGATTGAATGACTACAACTTGTTCATTTTCCTGTGAATTTCTTAATAAGTTTCTGAAGCTGGTTTTATAGTTTACTCAAAAGTAGTAGCACTAATTTCTGGGATACTTGATTTACTAACCTTACAGTTAATAAACGGAAGATCACCATGAAAGTAATTCCATCTTTTGTAGAAGATGAATCAGAGAAATTTTATTTTTTGGCAATATTCTAAAAACAAAGAAAATACAAACCTTAATATTGATTGATTGGTGGGGGTGGGTGGGTGGGGGAGAATATCACAATATGTAGTCAAGAAATCCAGGATTAAGAAAAGTTAAGTGATAATGTTTTTAAACCTACAAACATTTCCAGAGTTTTACATATGGATATCAATAATTTTTTTAATTAGAAAGTTGTAAAGTGTTAGTCATGAAAATCACCAAACATCATAAAAATGAAATTATTTTTCTTAATACTTGTGTGGAAATTATTTCCAAGTCTGCTGTCTATGAGCAATCATAAAATAGACTAGGTTGAATAAAGGGCAAAATCAATACAAATTAGAAGCAAGGATGCCAGTTATAAGAAGACATTGAATAAAATTATGAATCATATCATAGATCATAAAGCATAAATCAAATCCATTTAAACAAATATGTTTCAAAGATAAATAGCAAATGGACAAAATGAAGTTCTTGAGGCTGATTATTATCATTTCTTTAAAAATCTCAGCTGTTCATAAGCAGATACAACTGTGAGTCAAAAGAGCCCAGAAATAACCCAAGATAGAATGTAGATATTGTATACAATTACTACAAAACTTTATATGTATAACTTAATTGTTAAAAAATGAGAAAGACATAATGTTAAAAGCAGCATAAAGGGGGCAGCTGGGTAACTCAGTGGATTGAGGCCTAGAGATGGGAGGTCCTAGGTTCAAATCCAGACTCAGCCACTTCCTAGCTCTGTGACCCTGGGCAAGTCACTTGACCCCCATTGCCTTACCACTCTTCTGCCTTGGAGCCAATACACAGTATTGACTCCAAGACGGAAGGTAAGGGTTTAAAAAAAAAAGCAGCATAGCATTACAAATGGGTAAAACAGATTAGAAAACAAATATAGTCAGGTTATTAAATTCACCTCTATAGACTAGACCAAAAAAAAAAAGTTGGAGATTTTAGTAGTTTGCAGCATTTCTATATTGTTCTACACTCACTATTGCTAGTGGTTCCAAACCACTGCAAATTTAACACTTCATTATGGTCTTATTATATGAATTTTATAAAAAATCAGCATTTTTGTAGTAGTTACTATGTGTAAGGCACTATTTTTTTAATTTATTTTAATTTATTTTTTTAAACATTATTTTATTTGGTCGTTTCCATACATTATTCACTGGAAACATAGATCACTTTCTTTTCCTCCCCTTCCCCCCCACCTTTCCCTCTCCCATAGCTGACACACGATTCCACTGGTTATCACATGTGTTCTTGACTCGAAACCATTTCCCTGTTGTTGGAATTTACATTATAGTGTTTATTTAGAGTCTCTCCTCAGTCTTATACCCTCTGACCCTGTAGTCAAGCAGTAGCTTTTCATCGGTGTTTTTACTCCCACAGTTTATCCTCTGCTTGTGGGTAGTATTTTTCAGATCCCTGCAGATTGTTCAGGGACATTGCATTGATACTAATGGAGAAGTCCATCACCTTCAATTGTACCACAATGTATCAGTCTCTGTGTACAATGTTTTTTTGGTTCTGTTCCTTTCGCTCTGCATCACTTCCTGGAGGTTGTTCCAGTCTCCATGGAATTCCTCTACTTTATTATTCCTTTTAGCACAATACTATTCCATCACCAACATATACCACAATTGGTTCAGCCATTCCCCAATTGACGGGCATCCCCTCGTTTTCCAATTTTTGGCCACCACAAAGAATGCAGCTATGAATATTCTTGTACAAGTCTTTTTCCTTATTATCTCTTTGGGGTACAAACCCAGCAGTGCTATAGCTGGATCAAAGGGCAGGCAGTCTTTTATCACCCTTTGGGCATAGTTCCAAATTGCCCTCCAGAATGGTTGGATCAATTCACAACTCCACCAGCAATGAATTAATGTCCCCATTTTGCCACAGCCCCTCCAGCATTCATTACTTTCCATAGCTGTCATGTTAGCCAATCTGCTAGGTGTGAGGTGATATCTCAGAGTTGTTTTGATTTGCATCTCTCTGATTATAAGAGATGTAGAGCACTTTTTCATGTGCTTATTAATAGTTTTGATTTCTTTGGCTGAGAACTGCCTGTTCATGTCCCTTGCCCATTTGTCAATTGGAGAATGGCTTGATTTTTTGTACAATTGATTTAGTTCTTTATAAATTTGACTAATTAAACCTTTGTCAGAGGTTTTTATGAAGATTGTTTCCCAATTTGTTGCCACTCTTCTGATTTTGGTTACATTGGTTTTGTTTGTACAAAAGCTTTTTAATTTGATGTATTCCAGATTATTTATTTTGCATTTTGTAACTCTTTCTAATTCTTGCTTGGTTTTGAAGTCTTTCCCTTCCCAAAGGTCTGACATGTATACTATTCCGTGTTCACCTAATTTTCTTACAGTTTCCTTCTTTATGTTCAAGTCATTCACCCATTTTGAATTTATCTTGGTGTAGGGTATGAGGTGTAGATCTAAACCTAATCTTTCCCACACTGTCCTCCAATTTTCCCAGCAGTTTTTATGAAATAGTGGATTTTTGTCCCAAAAGCTGGGATCTTTGGGTTTGTCATATACTGTCTTGCTGAGGTTGCTTTCCCACTGTCTATTCCACTGATGCTCCTTTCTGTCTCTTGGCCAGTACCAAATTGTTTTGATGACCTCTGCTTTATAATATATTCTGAGATCTGGGACTGCAAGACCCCTTTCCTTTGTAATTTTTTTTCATTATTTCCCTGGATATCCTTGATCTTTTGTTCTTCCAAATGAAATTTGTTATGGTTTTTTCTAAATCAGTAAAAAAAAAATTTTGGAAGTTCCAAGGGTATGGCACTAAATAGATAGATAAGTTTGGGTAGGATGGTCATTTTTATTTTATTGGCTCATCCTATCAATGAACAGTTAATGTTCTTCCAATTGTTCAAGTCTAGTTTTAGTTGTGTGGAAAGTGTTTTGTAGTTGTGTTCATATAGATCCTGTGTTTGTCTTGGGAGATAGATTCCTAAGTATTTTATTTTGTCTAAGGTAATTTTGAATGGGATTTCTCTTTCTAGTTCTTGCTGCTGAGCTGTGTTGGAATTATATAGAAATGCTGATGACTTATGTGGGTTTATTTTGTATCCTGCAACTTTGCTAAAGTTGTTGATTATTTCGATTAGCTTTTTGGTTGAATCTCTAGGATTCTTTAAGTAGACCATAATGTCATCTACAAAGAGCGATAATTTGGTCACCTCCTTGCCTATTTTAATGCCTTCAATTTCTCTTTCTTCTCTAATTGCTACTGCTAGTGTTTCTAATACAATGTCAAATAATAGAGGTGATAATGGGCATCCTTGTTTCACTCCTGATCTTAATGGGAATGGATTTAGTTTATCCCCATTGCAGATGATATTAGTTGATGGTTTTAGATATATACTGTTTATTATTTTTAGGAATGACCCTTCTATTCCTATGCTTTTTAGTGTTTTTTAGTAGGAATGGGTGTTGTATTTATCAAAGGCTTTTTCTGCATCTATTAAGATAATCATGTGGTTCTTGTTGGTTTGCTTGTTGATGTGGTCAATTATGTGGATAGTTTTCCTAATATTGAACCAGCCCTGCATCCCTGGTATAAATCCTACTTGATCATTGTGGATGACCCTTCTGATCACTTGCTGGAGTCTTTTTGCTAGTATCCTCCTTAAGATTTTTGCATCTATATTCATTAGGGAGATTGGTCTATAATTTTCTTTCTCTGTTTTTGGCCTGCCTGGCTTTGGAATTAGTACCATGTTTGTGTCATAAAGGGAGTTTGGTAGAACTCCCTCTTTACTTATTATGTCAAATAGTTTGTATAGTATTGGGATTAACTGTTCTCTGAATGTTTGATATAATTCACTGATGAATCCATCAGGCCCTGGGGATTTTTTCTTAGGATGTTCTTTGATGGCCTGTTGGATTTCTTTTTCTGATATGGGATTATTTAAGAAAACTATTTCTTCTTCTGTTAGTCTAGGCAATTTATATTTTTGTAAATATTCATCCATATCACCTAGGCTGGTATATTTATTGCCATATAGTTGGGCAAAGTAGTTTTTAATGATAGCCTTAATTTCCTCTCCATTGGAGGTGAGGTCCCCCTTTTCATCCTTGATGCTGTTAATTTGCCTTTCTTCTTTCCTTTTTTTAATTAGATTAACCAGTACTTTGTCTATTTTGTCAGTTTTTTCAAAATACCAGCTTCTAGTCTTGTTTATTAGCTCAATAGTTCTGTCGCTTTCGATTTTATTAATTTCTCCCTTAATTTTTAGGATCTCTATTATGGTTTTCTTCTGGGGGGTTTTAATTTGTTCGTTCTCAAGTTTTTTGATTTGCATATCCAATTCCTTGATCTCTGTCCTCCCTAATTTGTTAATATATGTACTCAGGGATATGAATTTTCCTCTAAGTACTGCCTTGGCTGCATCCCATAAGGTTTGAAAGGATGTTTTGCCGTTGTCAGTTTTATTCAACGAAATTATTAATTGTTTCTATGATTTCTTCTCTAACTATCTGATTTTGGAGTATCATATTATTTAATTTCCAATTAATTTTTGATTTGGCTCTCCATGTACCCTTGCCAATCAATATTTTTATTGCCTTGTGATCTGAAAAGGCTGCATTTATTATTTCTGCTTTTCTGCATTTGAGTGCCATGTTTCTATGACCTAGTGTATGATCTATTTTTGTGAATGTGCCATGTGGTGCTGAAAAGAAGGTGTATTCTTTTTTGTCCCTATTTATTTTTCTCCATATGTCTATTAACTCTAATTTTTCTAAGATTTCATTCACCTCTTTTACCTCTTTCTTGTTTATTTTTTGGTTTGATTTATCTAAATTTGATAGTGGTTTGTTCAAGTCTCCCACTAATATGGTTTTACTGTCTATTTCTTCCTTCAATTCTCCTAGTTTCTCTATTAAAAATTTGGATGGTATACCATTTGGTGCATACATGTTGATTAGTGATATTTCCTCATTGTCTATACTCCCTTTTAGCAGAATATATTTACCTTCTCTATCCCTTTTGATCAGGTCTATTTGTGCTTTGGCTTTGTCAGATATCATGATTGCAACTCCTGCCTTCTTTCTATCAGTTGAGGCCCAAAAGGTCTTACTCCAACCTTTAATTCTAACCTTGTGAGTGTCAACCCATCTCATATGTGTTTCTTGAAGACAACATATAGTAGGGTTTGGGGTTCTAATCCAATCTGCTATTTGTCTACATTTTATGGGTGAGTTCATCCCATTCACATTCAAAGTTATGATTGTCATTTTTAGATTCGCTGGCATTTTGATATCTTCCCCTAGTTCTGACCTTTCTTCTTTAGCTTTCTCCTTTGGAACCAGTGATTTACTTTAGGTCAGTCCCCCTAGTCCCCTCCCTTGAGATGCTTCCCTTTCTAGCTCCTCCCTTTTTATGCTCCCTTTCCCTCCCCCCCTCTCCTTCCTTCCCTTTTTATACTCCCTCCCCACTCCCCCTCCTTAATTTTCCTTTCTTTCTTGCCCTAATGGATAAGATAGAATTCAGGATCCCACTGGATCTAGATGTTCTTCCCTCTCAGATTTGATTTTACTGAGAGTAAGGTTTTAGTAATTCCACTTCACGCTCTCTTCCTCTCCTTCTCATATGAGAGTTCTTCCCCTCCCCTTCCCATGTGTATCTTTATGTGGGAAAGATTATTCTATTGAGTCCCCCCCTATTTCTTGAAGTTAATCTTAGTATTATCGATGGTTCCCCCCTCCCTTTTCCTTTCTTTGCCCCCACTTTCACCAAATATTTTTAATGCCCCAATCATTCCCTATGCATGTTTCTTCTAACTACTCTTATGATGCTACAATTCATGAGAGTTACACAAAACATTTTCCCCACATATTAATATATATAATTTGATGTAAATGTAGTCCTTATAGAAGAGAGTTTGACTTAAAGAAAAAGATAAAATTTATCTACTTTTCCCTTTCTTTCATATTTACCTTTTCATGTTTCTCTTGCTTTCTGTGCTTGGATATCTAATTTTCCACTAAGTTCTGGTCTTTTCTTAGCAAATGCTTGGAAATCTTCTATTTTGTTGAATGCCCATACTTTTCCCTGGAAGTATATAGTCAGTTTTGCTGGGTAGTTGATTCTTGGTTGGAGACCCAGCTCTCTTGCCTTTCTAAATATCGTGTTCCATGCTTTGCAGTCTCTTAGTGTGTTAGCCGCTAAGTCATGTGTGATCCTTATGGTAGCCCCCTTATATCTGAAGCTCCTCTTCTTGGCTTCTTGTAGGATTTTCTCGTTTTCTTGGAAGCTCTTGAATTTGGCAATTATATTCCTAGGGGTTGTCTTTTGGGGATTAGTATAGAAGGTGTTCTATGTATCCTTTCTATTTCTATTTTGCCCCCTTGCTCCAGAACGTGGGGGCAATTTTCTTTTATAATCTCTTGTAGAATGATATCGAGTTTATTGTTTATCTTTGGTTTTTCTGGGAGACCGATAATTCGGAGGTTTTCTCTTCTCCTGCTGTTTTCGAGATCAGTGACCTTCTCAGTGAGATATTTTATGTTTTCTTCTAATTCATTAATTTTTTGGGTTTGCTTTATTGATTCTTGCTGTTTTATCTTCTCGCTTTCTTCGAGTTGCTTGATTCTGTTTGTTAGGGACTGGTTTTGCTTTTCAGCTTTGTCTGCCCTTCTATTGGATGCTTCGAGCTCTTTTTCCAATTGAGCAGTCTTATCTGTCAGACTGCTGATCTCTTTCGCCCATTTTTCTTTCCAGGTTTCCATCTTTTGGATAAGTTCCAGTTTGAGATCTTCCAGAGCTTGTTGATAGTTTCCATTTTGGGAGGCATGTACTGATTTTTTTTTGGATTTCCTCCTCATCCTCCTCTTTTCCTTGGGTACTTCCACCATAAAAGTTTTCAATAGTTACTTTTTTCCCTTTCTTCCTGGAGGATTGATTTTGGGCCATGTGAGCCATCCCTTTGGTGGTTTTATTCCCCTTTCCTTTTTGGTCTGGGGTCTGGGTTATATGGGCGGTTTTTCTGTGAATTTAGGTTGCTTCAGACTTGTTCTTCCTAGCCTCCGAGGTTTCTTAGAATGCTGGGTCCCTGATCACAGCCACACTGCCCAGGTTTTCAGCTCTGCCCATATAATCAGCGTGTGGTCCACCCCTGGTGTTTAGCTCCGCAGAGATGTTCAGTGCAGCCACCCCAAGTACAGCTCCACTGACCCCCGTGCTCAGCACCGGATTCTGCAGTGAAACCGCCCTGAGACATTTTTTCCTGGCAGTCCCCAGATCCCAAGGACCCTGGAGTGCCCCCCCCAGACAGAGATGTTCCCCACTCACTCACTGTCCCTGTGAGCACTCAGGTAGCTCACTCTGGTTTGGTGGGGGAGGTGGGGTGGGGGAAGGGTGGCTCAGTTCACTTTTCTGTGCAAGCTTTTCCTCCTTCTTATTATAGTGTGGAAATGTTCAAGCCCCACGTACCTTCACCTCTGTGGGATACTGGGTAGTCCTGTTCCACCAAAGGTGATTTTTATGCTCCTTTGATGTAGTCTGTTTTGTTCGGTGCCAGGGAAAGGAAATGTGTGGCGTCTAGATTGCAGAGATGATTACCCGGAAGTCTCGTAAGGCACTATTTTAAGAAAGGTATAAATATTCTCCTTTGATCCTTACAGAATCCCTAGGATCTATATTATTATTATCCTCATTTTACCAATGAGGAAACCAAGGCAAATAGAGATTTAGCAACTTTACCAGGGTGACAAAATTATTGAATAACTGAACTGAACTCAGATCGTCCTAACTCCAGACCCAGCTCTTTATCTATTGTGCCCCTAGCTGTCCAAAGAATTTGAGGAGAGCTGCTGCATTAGATCATTTATGATCGTTAACAAGGTTTATTGCTTATTAAGTGCCAAGTACTGTGATGAGTAGTAGAGATATTTTTAAAAGACAAAAATAGGATCCCTGCCTTCAAAATGTCCTCATTTTCATTAGAAATACATAGAAAATAACTGTCCTCTCAGTGATCCAATTTTGAAATTCTGAGTCAAAAATGAAGTAAAAAATAATTCAATAATTAATTGCTTATTTTATGTTGATGTCTGTGCTAATCCTGGGCCCAACAAATACATGCAAAAGCTATTAAGTCCATGGCCTTAAGAACTTACATTCAAATGAAAGACAATACATTAATGGGAACTGAAACTAAGAGTCTGGTTTTGGTAAAGCACTCACAAAGGAACATGATTTAAAAATGTGGAGAATTAACTGTGGTTGATCTGGACCCTATCATAAAAATGAAGGCTTTAGTAGAACTCATCAGTGGGAAATGAGTCTTCAAGGGCAATGACATAAGGTTGCTGAATGATAATGATGATGTATGACAAAAGAACTTTATAGATTTTGATGAAATTATTTTCAAGTTTTTCTAAAAAGAGAAATGTATCAAATAAATGTTTAAAAATAATATTAATTACAAAATGAAAAAAGCAGCCAAGTAGATACTGCCAAATACTACCCTTTATGTCTCCATTCCTCAGTTTCTCATCTGTAAAATGGAAATATTAAAAGCACCTAGGTATCAGGGTTGTGAAAATCAAATGAGATAAAGACTATGAAGTCTTTAGCAGAGTTTCTAGTACAAAGTAAAAGTTATGTGAATAACAACTATTATTTTTGTTATTGTTGTTTCTCCAAGAACTTTAGAATAATGATTTGTAAGCATGTCAAGGGTAGCTGATAAAAATGGGAATACAAATTTAATTATTCTCTTTAGAAAACTATATCTTAAGTCACATCAAAGAAAAAGTTATACAGAATATACAATCATGTAGGATTTAGTTTTCAAGCCAAAACAAAAAAGAAATCCATTTCTTAAAATCTCAGAGTAGAAGGGAACTCAAAAGTCATGTAACACAACCTGAGTCTGAATAAGAATCTCCACTATAAATTCTGACTAAATAGAACAAATTGTAGCTCCAAAGTCTGTTCTCTAAAACTTTCTCTAATCAGTTTCTCCTGAACTTCTGTCTTCAAATGCCAGTTGCATGTTGAAGATTTCCATTTAGATATCCTACAGATATTTGAATTTTATTATATTAAAAATGCAGTACATTATCATTATTTGCCTTACCCCATATTTTCTTTCCTCCAAATTACTCTATTATTTATTGGGGACATCACTTTTCTTCACCCAGGTACTGTAAAGATAATTCTAGTGTTGTGACAAAATCTAAATTTAATTGGTCACCAGAGAAAATCCCAAATAATAAAATACCCAAGTCAGCTGGAAATTTATGGTGATTTAATTGATATAGTGGAAAGAGATTAAGAAGAAGGAAGAAAGAAAGGGAATAGGATTTCTCCCACCTGGCTAGTGCCAGAAAGAAGACCAGAGGCTCTAGAAAGTAAGGAGGAAGGAACAAGCCTGACTCCAAAAGGGCTAAGCCAAGATGTCTGAGCCTGAATCAACTCAAGGGCAAACTCACCACCAAACCCAGACAAATAGCTGACACCACACCAAGATGTCGGAATGCTTAGCATGCTGCCAGCCAAAGTTGCTTCTCTGGGGAAAGAGACAGAAAGAGGAAGTGATGTGCCTTATATAGACAGTTTTACTCCACTTTCCTGCGTCTCATATGTACCAATGATAGCTTAGCTTGACTTGGGACATCCCAGGAGTCTGTCCACTGTTTCTGATTTGTTATTTGCTAGCACATGCCCATGTAATGTGGGTGTGCACATTCCTGGGTTCTAGACCAAGCAAGATGGAGAGAATATAAAAATCACAGTACCCAATGGAAGAATCATGCTCAACTTTTCCTTTTCCCGTCCACATTCAAGCAATTCTCAAATCTTATTATTTCTACTTTATTTTCTTTCATATTTGTCCCATTTCCTCATATCATCTTGCTTAGACAACTGAAGTACCTTCCTAATTGGTTTCTTTACTTAGAATTTTTGGTCCTTTGTAACCCATCATTCATGTAACCCATCATTCTTCATTTCCTCCATGAGATTATTATTTTCTTCCTCCTTTTCTTTGTTTCTCTTTGAAACATATAAAGCTGTTTTCCAGAATTCTTCAAGGTCCATCTCCGGCCATCTTGGGCAATATGTTCTAAAATAATCCCTAATCACTTTGCAAGAGTTATTGGCAAAGTGGCTTCTAATTTATCTTATGCAATTTTCTTTAGATAGGTCAAAATCCCAAATTCAATTATTCTGTTCATGAATCTGGAGGGTGTCTCTTTCTTATTTTGTTTAATTCTTTCAAATTCTGTCCACTTATCTGTACTGTCTGCACACTCTCTCATTGCTGTTAAAATTACCTCTCTACAATTGTATAGTTGTAGATAATCCTCAGAGTTGTTATAGTCCCATTCAGGATCCTGAGATGGCCAGTGTGCTGCATTGCACCCCCAGGTTTTGTTGAATATTCCCAAAGAATTTATATAGCCATATGATGGTTATACCCAAGACACCCCAGCAATATCCTATTGCTTTTTTTAAAAATCTATTATTTTTTCTAGATCACGTGTTCATACAATTATTAATATTTGTTTTCTAACATTTTACAACCATGTCCCTTCCCTCCCAAACCTCCGACATCCCCAAGAAGACAGGTAATATGATATAGGTTGTAAATATATTAGCATAGAATACATATTTCTATGTGTGTCATATTGTAAAGCAAGACATATCACACTAGAGAAAAATTAATGAAGGAAATAAGGTGGAGAATCATGAGTTTTAATCTGCACTCAGTCAGACTGTTCCTTCTATGGCAATGGATATCTTGGAGTTGTCCTAGATTCTTTCTTTGTTAATAATAATTTAACCATTCACGTTTGACTATCAAACATTATCATTGTTACTGTGTACAATATTCTCCCAGCTCTGCTCACTTCACATTGCATCATTTCATATGTCTTTCCAGGTTTTTCATTATCATATTGTTTGTCATTTTTATAGCATAATAGTATTCCTTTATAAACACATACAACAAATTATTCAATCATTCCCCAATTAATTGACATTCCTTCAGTTTTCAGTTCTTTGCCACCAGAGAAAGAGCTGTTATAGATATTTTTCCTACAAGTTCTTTTCCCATATATTTAATCTCTTTGAGATATAGATCTGGAATTGATATTTTTAGGTCAAAGTGTATAGCCAATTGGGTCATCAAAGGAGGTATTTTCTAGAATTGTATCAGACTGAATCAGTTCACAGCTCCACTAACAGTGCATCAGTATTCCAACGTTTCCACATCACCTCTAACATTTACCATTTTCCTTTTTTTTATCATGTTAGTCCATCTAGTGGATTTGAGGTGGTATTTCAGAGTTATTTAATTTGCATTTCTCTAATTAATAGTGATTTAGAGCATTTTAATATGACTAAAGATAATTTGAATTTCTTTATCAGAGAATTCCATTTTAATATCCTTTGACTATTCATCAATCCCCATTACTTTAAAGCAAAAATACTTAATTCTTTTTTGGGATCATTTGAAGTACTTTACTATTTGGCTAATTTTCCTTTCAGGACTTATCTGACTTTATTCTTCTTCTTCAAATGTTCTATGTTTCATACAAATTGCCATAATCACTGTTCTAGGAGTGTGATATCCATTTCCTACCTGATCCCTTTATATAAACCATAAAACATACCCAGAATGTATTCACTACTCACTTCGACCTCTTGAAATCCATTCCTTTTAAAAATGTTCAGTTGTTCCATACTTATGGCATCCTTTCTTGATCACCTTTGCTGTTAATGCTTCTCTTCATTCTCAAATTGTCTTGTATTTACTTAAGTGTGTAAATGTTGCCTTAGCCCATATAAAACATAAACTGCTCAAGACTATAAATATATTTTTCCTATATTCCCAAGTGCCGGACATATAATAAGTGCCTAATAAATGTTTATTTTAAGGAATATTTTAATAATTTGAAATTCTTTGAAGATACTACAACAGTATTAAATTTATTTTTTATTGTTATATGTGAGAAATAAAACAGCATGATATGGAGAAATTCCCTTTATTTTGTGAAGTTCAAAGATTCTTGCCTTTGTGTAAAACATAGTTCTGATTTCATCAAATACTCATATATTGTAGAATCAACTTAATAAAATGCATGGTCACACTAGAAGAACTAAGTGAATAAAGAAAACATTTTGCTCAGAATATGACATGTAATTGTCTATGCACTCCATTGCGTTACTCCATCAGTACATACACCTGGGATGAACATTGCAATTGGAAAATAAACTGGGCCTAGAATTGAATAGTAAGAAGAGAGGTAAGTGGATTGCATTTGGGAAAATTTACACTTCTGATGAAAACAAGCTGCCACCAAAGCAGACACACATGTTTTAAAGGCAATATATTCTCACTGATACTATGTGAATGCAAATAATGATACAAAATGATCTATGAAGAATCAAAATTGTACATGACTGTAAAAACAAGGGAGAATGTATTAAATAGGATCACAGGATCATAGATCTGGGACTTAGATGTTATTTAGTCACATCCTTTTTTCATTGATGTGGACACTAACTACTAGTTTAAATGACTTCACCAAAGTAAAATTGCTTAAAATGAGAAAAAATAGCAACTCTCCATTTTGGAAGGGTTATTGATTATATAGGGGTTTTAGAGAGAAGGATAGACTAATATATTCATTATTGTATGGAATGGTACAGCCATTTTGGAAAACAAAAAATTATGCAAATAAACTTTTTATAGCATCCATATCCTTTGAACCAGAGACCTGATTCCAAAGTTTATACCCCACATATGCCATATGGGAGGTGTGGTGGAAGTCATTATATATTACAAAATATTTATAGTAGAACTTTTTGTGATAGCTAATATTTGTAAATAAAGCAAATGTCCATCAATTCTGGAATGGATAAACAAATTTTGTTACATGATTATAATGAAATTTTACTATGCTGTAAATAATGCTATGTGTAATGAAGACCTAGACTCGTGAAAGGATCCAATCACCTGATTCAGTGTGAAGAAATCAGAGTCTAGAAAACAGTATAAATAGTAACTATACCAATGTAAATAGAATGACAGACAAAAAAAGTCAAAAATAATTAGGACAAAATTTTTAAAATCAATAGGACATAAATAAAGAAATGAATATATTATAACAAATTATCCCCTCTTTAGGGGTTGGAAATAACCAGCTGTTATACCCTGCACACATGTTCAGTTTTTTTTTTTCAATATATCCATCAGTTGTGCTAACTTATTTTTTCTCTCTCCCCTAAAAAGACTCTTTGTCATATGGGATGTGAAAAGAAATCTACCTCCCAAAAGAGATATATTGATTGGAAAGGACCTCGATGGATTGATGATGAAGAAACCCAACTAGAGACCTTCCAGTGCCAACAAAGCAAAAAACCCTTGAGACTATAGGAAACCAAGTTTATTTAGCTTATGAAGGTTAGTAAAACTGATATATAAACTCCACAGGATCCCTATTTTTTTAAAGCTCAATCTCCACCTTCTTTTCTATGCTCCCCTTATATGGATGCTCTTCTGGTCTTCTAAAGCCTTCCTTAATAGCTCCCTGATCTATCTAGACCCCAAAACCATCTGACTACTTTGCTAAGCTAAATATCCCAGATTGTCTCTAAAAGGCTGAGGAGACAGGACTCACAAGTGGACTGAGCCTAGGGTTGGCTTCCTAGGGAAAACCTAAAGTCCCAGATATAAAATCCTTTGGTTTACCTCAGCCAAATTGTCACAACAAGATTGTCACAGCACTTCAGGGAAACGCAGATCTCCCAGGTATTCTTTCAGGCCCAAGAACCTCATCGTTTTTCCACAAAACTAGTTAGTTTCCAGGAGTTGATGGAGCAGCTGTTTTGCCTTCAAGCTCAGAGAGAAGGCAGTTACAGGAGCCCCCTTCTATAATCTTCTCTCAGGGTTTGTGGCTAAATTCTCTTCTCTCCTCTTAGAGACAACCTTTACATTTTTCCCTATCACTTTCCCTTATCCTTTTAGGTAATTCCCTGATTGGGGAGGGATACATAGGATTTGGTAATATAAGAAAAAGAAAATATTAATAAAATATTTTAAAAATATAAAATGATAAATTATAAGCCTTGTTATTTATGTAGGTTTATTTGCACCTTTCTAAAGCTAGTAGACTTACTATTAAAAAATTCAAAATTAATTTGGATGTCTTAGCTAAAATGTTTGTTTTTTTAAAAGTCTACTTTGTTCTATAATAGACTTTGGGCTCCTGTGGCATAATGAGTTGAAGACAAGACTAAAGATCTAAAGATATAAGTAAAATTATTACCATATATTTCCTATAGTATGACCTTGGGTAAGTCACTTAACTCTGAATATCAATTTCCTCATTCATAGACATAATAATGCTTCAGAATAAAATGGGTTTACTTTAAAGATAAAAAGGAGGAAAAATAAGTTTGTGAACGCATTTCAAAAATGGTAGGCATGCAAATAAAAATATTATAAGCATTTAATTTTATTAATAATAACCTATAATAATACCTAATTTATCTACCAATTGTCATCCAATCCATAAAGATATATGGTCAAATTATTTAGTTTTTTTATTGAATTAACTATTTTTTCATTGTTACTAGATTTGACTGATTTCTTTACATAGTTTAGAAATATATATATATGTATATATATATATATATATATACCATAGTCCAAAGAAGTGTCTTATATTAAAAATCCACAATATCATGATAATTTAAATAATGCATTCGTTAAAAAAAGAAAAATTACAAAAATTTTACCTATATATTTTGACTAGTGATGTTATTAATATGTGTTATCTCTGCATTTAAATGTGCCAGACTAATGTTGTGAACTAACTTAAGCATATAATTGATAAAGTTGAATGATTCACTGCATTCTGATTCAATTGATATTTTGGCAAGTTATTATCCAGCTGTTGTTCATTGAAGCAAATGTTACAAGCGAGACATAAAATTTTCAAGGTTGTAGTTAGTACAAGAAAAGAGCAAACCATAAGTTCAATAATTCTAGTCTAAGCACAGCATTTTATTTTTTTCCTAAAATTCATTTTAATTTATTTCAACCATTTTTTAAATTGATTTTTCTCCCTTTTTTCCTGATATTGTTTCAAAAACTCTATTGACCTATATTAACAAGTAGAAAATACTACTACTCTTTTCATTAATTCTTATTTTATTACTCTATAAGACCAACGTTTCCTAACTTATTTCATTCAATAATGTAATTATAATTATATTACAACTGCATTTACAGATTCATTAGTCAAGAATTTTCATTGGCTCCCTATTGTCTCAAGAATAAAATACAAACTCTTTTGAACTAAAATGAAAATCTTTGGCAATCTGGCCTGCACTTAATTTTCTATACATTTTATCACATCTCCTTAATATTTGGTGCCCAGATTCAATATACTACTGCCTCTATCCATTCTTTTAAATAAGTTGCTTTACATGTTTATACCCTTCACCTTCCACTCTCAAAATACTTTCTTCATATGATCCATCAGTTGGGAAAAGGCTAAACAACTTGTGGCATATGTTTGTGATGGAATACTATTATGCAGTAATAAATGATAAACAGGCTAATTTTGAAAACATGGAAAGACTTACATGAAATTATGAAGAGCAAAACAATCAGAACCCCAAAACAATATATATATATATATATATATATAAACAACAGAAATAGTCTTTGAAAAATGATTTATATGTATACCTCCAGAGAAAGAGCTGATAAACAGAATAATAGGTCAATAAATAGGTTTTTTTAAATGTACAAACATCTTTTTATTAAATGATAACTTCTCTAATGGGGGAGAGAAAGGAGGGAGGGAGTTATTTGAATGTCTTCATATTTTAAATGTTATGAACAAATAAATTTTGAAAAAATAAACAAAGTACAATTTAAAAAATATACTGACTTTAGAACTCTAAGAAAATACTTCAGACACTCAAAGTGTTAAACAAATTTCAAAGACTAAGTTATCAAGTTCCCTCACATAAAAGTTTCCCATGTGAATGAATTAAAGGTATAGTATCCCCTTCCCTAGCCTTCTAACTTTGTGTGTGTGTGTGTGTGTGTGTGTGTGTGTGTGTGTGTGTGTGTAAAGGCCAAGGTCATTCTTTCATCTTGAAAGCCAATAGAAATATAACGTCTGAACATATTCCAGGACATTGGAAGAATACACACAACTCTCTTTGGCAAGGATAAAGGTATTTTAGCGGACCTAGTTATTTTACTCACAAAATGATTATTGATTACTGATTCTCATGCACAATTTATTCAGTCAATTAGTAATTGAGATTATTCATTATAATTTATCACAAAAATATTGATCATCTAATAGAATTATCTTCAGAGTACATTTATACAGAGATAAAATAGTGAATATAAAGTGAAATTTCTTAATTATATTATCTTTTTTGTAATTCAAATTTGAAAAATCTCTAGTGTAAACATAATAAATGCTTTCTTTGGCTTTGGCTTCTTATTCCCTTTTGTGCCTGTCCTTTGTGAGTATATGAGTTGCACCCTCTATTCAATAATGAATGTTCTCATACATGGCCATATACTTCATATCCCAGTAACTGAATTCCTAGAGATTATCATTCAAACTCTACTGCACATCCCTTACCAAAATATTCCTTATTACCATTCCACTTAGCACTTAAATCCCAAAGTTTCATCCTAATTACAGTCAACCCTTCCAGCGTGCTGCATAGAATACCTGTTCCGTAAGTAAATAAACAAAAAACAAAAACTTCTCTTCTACTTAAACTTTTCCTCTTTCATTCCTACCATCCACTAGCTCTTATTAAAACCTTATTTTCCACTAATTACACAGCTTTCATGACACCCCTCTCCAGTACAGGCTGTAACATAATATCTTCTTTTTGGTTCTCTATGCAAGGTCAAGGAGTTGATGTATTCTACCCTCCCCATTGCCACTTACATGTTCTTCCCCTTCCTCCATCACTCAGTAACACATTTTTCTTTGAAGTATATGCTATTCATATGTATCAATTTCCCGACACCTATGGCATTCTTCTTCCTTCCTCAGCGAGTTTGCTGCCTGACTTATAATTTTTCTCTCCTTCTCAACCTCTGGCCCCATAATGGGGGGGGGGGCGGGCTTCAATACATCTATATCGAGAGAGAGAGAGAGAGAGAGAGAGAGATTCTCCCTCAAGTACCTTACACACTTGGTTCTCAGCCTATTTGCCCTCCCATTAGGAACTATTCTACCCTTCCTCAGTCACAAGTAAAGATTGTCATAGCTTTGACTTTGTCATAATCCAAAAATATAGCACCTTCTTGTTCAAGAATTCTGAAATCCCTTCATGCAACTGTAATCTATTGGCTTTGCATCTCTTCCAATATCACTGATTGTACCCAGTCAAGCGTCAGCTCCTATCATTCATTATCCTCACACCTAAACACACACACACACACACACACACACACACACACACACATACACACACACACACACACACATGCTACTGAATCAAGGTTGACAAAAAGCACACAACTATTTTGACCTGGTCCATTATAAATTGATATTACTTAATCTTAAATGATGTCTCACTGCTGCTAGGGAATTCTACCATACCTGCCTTGTCAATTCAATATCCCGCTCTCCAGAGTAGCTTTTCCAAATTTTTTACCCCTCCTCAAACATCTGTATTTATCCTGTGTATACATATGTCTAATATATAGAGACACATGTACACATCAATTTGTATTTAAGTATATATTTTATCATATAAGTAATAAAATGACTATTTTAACCTCTGCTACTATTCCTGGGGACATGCTTTTTTCATTTCTGTTTTTCTTTGTAGCTTCAGAGCTAATCATAATGTCAGAGTGTCCAGCCCATGGTTCAGAGTAAATGCCAATGTATGAAAAATTCCAAAATGACTGATGGGTGGGCATAATAGTTATAGGCATAGAAAGAAGAGACAATAAGCACCTTCAAAAAAAGGTTATCCAAATTATTCCTTAACACAGGACCAGCCCTAAATCATACATTTATATTCAAGGACAATAAAGTTATAGGAAACTTAAGAGAATAATCCAGATTTACCATCACTTTCCTTCTGTTTGGTAACCAGAATGTACCTCTTTGTATACTTCAGGTGTTTCTTACCATAAAAATTTAGCTACTTAAGTTTTTTTTTTCATATAACAAATGATAAAACTTATTTGATATCATCCTTTTTGTTATCTCCCACTTAAGGAAGGGGTCAGAGATAAACAATGGTCAATTAACATCTTCTTTGCTTCTTGAATTTTCAGTGATGATCATTTGCTTTTGAAATTGTCCAATTAAAATGCCAACAGAAAATCATGTTATTTTGTAGTGCAGTGTGGATGTAGTGACATTTTCATGGTCAGGTGTCTGAAGTGTTTCTGGTCACTCTCTAAACATATATATATATATATATATATATATATATATATATATATATATATATGTATATAATTTTAATTGACTTGTCTTTTTATTACAGAAATTGTGTGTAAGTTCAATCTACATATAAAAGAAACTGGAAAGATATATATGTGTGTGTGTGTGTGTATACACACACACACACACACACACACACATATATATATCATATATGTCATAAAATTTCTAGTGGGTATCAGAGGCTTTAGGGGACCCTCTCCTTTTTAACTGACACATTAAAACCACCAAAGAATGAATAATGTTGTTGATAATAACTATCATGTATATGGTATTTTAAGATTTGTAAAGTACTTTAAGAAACCTAGGAAACAGGAACTACAGTGATCCCTCACCTTTTTTCAGGAGTTATATTCCTGAGACCCTGCAATGGCTGAAAATCTATGAAGTAGCAGGATTATATTTATTTTATTATAATATATATTGTAAGGCTTTATAAACCTTTCCTATTTTCCTTTAAAAGTTTTCGACACTCTTATTAACCTTTACCACTCTTTAATAAACACTGAGCCAATCAATGCCCAAGATACAGAACCCAGTGCTGTAGTTGGTTGTCTTTAATTCCATCAGCCAATAGTGAGCCATGCACTATCTCACATTGGCAAACTTGCACAAATAGTAGTGGAGTACACTGCATTTTCATTGTATACAGTATGGTATTCATCTGCAAAATCCTGTGATTTAGTGAAAACTTTTCAATGCAGAATTATATATATATATATATATATATAAAACCCATGATATAATGAAACCATCAATAAGTGAACTGTGATATAATGAGGGATGACTGTATTATTATTTTTTGGAACTCAAAACTTCCTGTGTTCCAGTGCTAAATCCACTATGATACTGAAGCCTTTGTTCTAGTACAAAAACTTATCCTTTTTTACAATGCTTAATTTTTTAAAATTATTAATATTTCAGTAAATGTCAGTGTGCCCAGTCCTGTCTTGAACTTCTTTTAAATTCATTTCAACTTAATACATTTATTGAGTCCCTATTGTATACTAAGATATTATGCTGGGTATTGGGCACACAAAAATAAAAATGACAGATTAAAGACAGTACATTTTAGTAGCATAATAGGAGATACACACAGATGAATATGATAAGTGTAGAAAGTCCTGGGAACAAAGGAAAAATTAAAACTGTTCTAACAAATTTGAGGATAGAAAAATCACATTTGGTTGATAGGAATCAAGGAAGGCTTCATATTAGAGAATCTGAACTGAGCCTTAAAGGGAAAGAAAACTTCAAGATGGAAGGCAAAGAGATAACTTATTCAAGATGGTAAGAACCTGTGTGATTTTGTGTAGAAAAAAGTGATGTTGAATTTGGAGATCTTTTATAGTTTGGTTTGGTCAGAATATAGATTTCACAAAAGGAAATAGTCTATATTTTTATTGCTTGTAATATAAAATCCCAAAAAGTTTATGTGCAAGGGAGAAATAAGGTCTTAAGCTTTGGAAAAATTGCTTTGGTAGCTGTGTGCAGGATGCACAAGCAAGAGAGAGCAAGAATTCTATTGGTCATAATAATACCATAGATGGTGAGGGGATGAACAAGGATGATGACAGTGTGAATAGATAAAATGAGATGACAATGAGAGATATTACAGGGGTCAAAGTGGCTGACTTTGGCATCTGAAAAACTTATTGAATGGACGTGGCAGATGAGCAAGAGCAAATAGTTTAAAATGCTTTAAACTTCTGAAGGATTATAATGTCACCAACAGAATTTATAATATTTAGAGTCAAAATGGTTAGATAATGAGTTCAATTCAAAAGGAGCATTAGTGAAACAACACAGATAAAAATTAATTATTCAGCCACCAGTTGGCTATTTTATATTGGAATTCCAGGAAGAGAACAAGGCTTTAATGATTCAAAGTCATTTGCACAGAAGTAAAGATTGAGCCCAATTGGATCCAAAGTTATCAGAGTTAGTGTTATTTAAAATCAATTATAGATAAGATATAAAGGTAGGGAAAGATGATAGTTGAGATACTCATACTTTGGAGTCTAATAAAGACTTACCAAAGAAGCACAAGAAAGAACAATTAGGAAATTGATAGACATAAAAGAGGTGTGTCAAAAAAAAAATAAAAGTAAGAGAAAGTATTTAGGAAAAAAAAGCTTAAAAGTAGAAAAGGATAATTAATTTAACCTAAAGTAACCTACAGTAAATCATTAAAAATATTCCAGGAAGCCATTTTATAAGTGATTATGGTATAGTAAAATAAAACCTGAATTGGCTATCAGAAGACTGACTCAACATCTGTCTTGATCTTAAAAGTTATCATCCTTTATGCCTATTCCTGTTACTTAACCTTTGAAATGAGGGAATTAGACAAAATAATCTCTATAATCCTATTAGTAGATGACTCTAAGGTACATTTTAATTATAATTTTCTATGCTTGTATGGTCTTATTTTCCCTCCCCAAATTTGTCTGTTTGATTTTGTTCTCCCGATCATTTTAGTGTTACCTAAATTCTTGGAGTAGACAGATATAAAAGTATAGAGCAGAAGCAACCAGAGTTTATAGTCCTAAGTGTAAATAACTCCCTCTTTATACCTATATATTAGCATTATGATTCAGTTCAATTAAATAAGCATTTATTAAGTATTTATTGTATGCCAGGTACTGCAATAAACACTAGGGATACAAATAAGCAAAAGAAATACAGTAGCTGTCCTGAAAGAACTTCCAGGGTAATTGGGGAAGACAACACAAAAAAGAACTGGAAAGAGGTGGGGGATATGAAGGAGTATCTTGCACAGGAAAACCTTGTTCCATGGAAATTGAAACCAAGTATACCTGCCAAAATGGACTGACCTAGAAGTCCAATTTCTGTCCTGTATAAAGGAAAGATTTTTGAGGATTTTTGTACTCTACTGTATGGCATTTCAAAAAAAGCTGAGATGAAGCTGAAGAAGATTGTACCCAAAACTCAAAATGGAAACAAAGTTATGAGATTAGAAGTGATTAACCTGGGAGACTTCTGGGTAAACATGGCTGCAATCTAGATGAGGATCACTTCTTCTCCACCGGCACTGAACGAAATAGACTACCTCAAAAGAGCATAAAAATCATCCTTGGAAGAATGGAAGGACTCTCCAGTACGCCTCAGCAATGAAGGTATGTGGGGTTTGAATATTTCCACATGATAAGAAGGAGGAAAAGTTTGCACAAAAACGTGAACTTATCTACCCTCCTCCACCTCACCTACAGAACCAGAGTAGGGGCCAGCACACTCACTGGAGACAGCAAGTGAATAAGGAACATCTCTGTCTGGGGGGGCACACCAGGGTCCTTGGGATCTAATGAAGACTGCCAGGGAACTACCCCCTCAGAGCAGTTTCACTGAAGACCCCTGCGCACTGGAGAACACGCAGACCTTGGGGGCCCTTGCAAGCTGCAAACACTGTGGAGACTAGAAACTGTAGAAACTACCTGAGGCAAAAGCTCCATTCCTCGCTGTAGTGAGGGGGGCACGCCAGGGTCCCTGGGAACTGAAAAGGGCTTCCAGGGAACTACCCCTCAGAGCAGTATTACAGGAGACTCCTGCTCACCAGAGAGAAGAGACCATAGGGCACGGGGGTGTGAGTGCTAACAAACTGCAGAGTCTAGGAAGAACTAGTCTGAGGCAAAAGCACATCTACTTAAATCCACAGAAAATCCGCCCATATGACCCAGACCAAAAAGGAAAGGAAAAACCACCAAAGGGATGGCTCACACTGCCCAAGATCAACCCTCCAAGAAGAAGGGAGAAAAAGTAACTATTAAAAACTTTTCTGGAGGGAAAACCCAGGCTACAGAGGAAAAATAAGATGAAATTCAAACAAAATCAAAATATGCCCCCCAAAATGGAAATTATCCACAAGCTCTGGAAGAACTCAAAATGAAGCTTATCCAAAACATGGAAAAGTTTCTGGCAAGAAAAATGGGAAAAAACTCAGAAAGAGGTCAGCAACCTGACAGACAAGAACTCAAAATTGGTGAAACAGCTGGAAGCCTCAAACAGAAGGACAAACCAAACTGAAAAGCAAAATCAGTCCTTAAAGATCATAATTAAGCAACTGGAAGACAATGATCTTGCAAAACAGCAAGAATTAATAAAGCAAAGTTAAAAAAATTAATGAATTAGAGAAAAATCATAAAATATCTCACTGACAAGATGACAGATCAGGAAAACAGAGGAAGGAGATACAACTTGAGAATCGTTGGTCTACCTGAAAAACTAGAGATAAACAAAAATCTTGATGACATGCTACAAGAAATCATCTAAGAAAATTTCCCTGATATTCTCAAGCAAGGGTGCAAAAATAGAAATAGAAAGGGTTCATAGAATACCCTCTATACTAAATCCCCAAAAGACAACCCCCAGGAATGTAATTGCCAAATTCAAGAGCTTCCAAACTAAGGTGAAAATCTTACAAGAAGCTAAGAAAGGAAATTTCAGATACAGAGGAATGCCAATAAGGATTACACAAGACCTGGCAGAGAACACGCTAAGAGACAGCAAAGCCTGGAACACAATATTCAGAAAGGCAAGAGAACTAGGTCTTCAACCGACAATCAGATACCCATCAAAATTGACTATATACTTCCAGAGGAAAGTATGGGCATTCAACAAAATAGAAGATTTCCAAGTATTTGTGAAGAAAAAAACAGAACTCAGTGGAAAGTTTGACATCCAAACACAAAGAGCAAAAGAAACAGGAAAAGGTAAATATGAAAGAAAGGAAAAGGAGAAAAGTTGTTTTTTTTTCTTTTATTCAAACTCTCTTCTATAAGGGCTATAATTAGATCAAATTATATATACTAACATATGAGGGAAATGTTATCTGTAACTTTCAAAAATTATATGTATTAATACAGTAATCAGAAGAATCACTCATAGGGAAAGATTGGGGCATTAACATGATTTGGAGGGGAAAAAAAGAAAGAAAAATGGAGGGGGGATCAATGATGGTACTAATATATACGTGCAGAAATAGAAATAAATTAAATAGAATAATCTTTATCACACAAAGATACACACAGGATGGGGAGGGGAAGAATTCGCTTATAAGAAAGAGAGGAAAAGAGTGATAATTGGTATTACTTTAATCTTACTTTCAGTGAAATCAAACCTGAGAGAGAAGAGCATCTAGATCCATTGGGATCTTGAAATCTATCTTATGCAACAAAGTAAGGGAAAAGGGAAAACTAAGGGGGCCTTAGGGGAGGGAGTACAAAAAGAGAGGGAAGGGTGGAGGGGAAGGGAAGAAAAAGAGAGGGGCAAGAAAGGGAAGCATTACAAGGGAGGGGACTAGAGGGACTGACCTAAAGTTAATCACTGGTTTAAAGGTTATAGCAATAGAAGAAAGGTCAGAACTAGGGGAAGATATCAAAATGCTGGGGAATTCACAAATGACTATCATAACATTGAATGTGAATGGAATGAACTTACCCATAAAATGTAGATGAATAGCAGAATGGATTAGAATCCAAAACCCTACCATATGTTGTCTTCAAGAAACACATTTGAGGTGGGTAGATACTCACTAGGTCAGAATTAAACGTTGTAGTAAGACCTATTGGGCCTCAACTGACAGAAAGAAGGCAGGAGTTGCAATCATGATATCTGACAAAGCCAAAGCAAAAATAGACTTGTTTAAAAGGGATAGGGAAGGTAAATATATCCTGAAAAAAGCAAGTATAGACAACGAGAAAATATCACTAACCAACATGTATGCAACAAATGGTATAGCACCCAAATTTCTAAGGGAGAAACTAGGAGAATCGAAGGAGGTAATAGATAATAAAACTATACTAGTGGGAGATCTGAACCAACCACTATCAAATTTAGACAAATAAAATCAAAAAAATAAATAAAAGAGGTAAAAGAGGTGAATGAAATCCTAGAAAAGTTAGAGTTAATAGATATATGGAGAAAAATAAATAGGAACAAAAAGGAATACACCTTCTTTTCAGCAGCACATGGCACATTCACAAAGATTGACCATATACTATGTCATAAAAACATGGCATACAAATGCAGAAAAGCAGAAATAATCAATGAAACCTTTTCAGATCATAAGGCAACAAAAATAATGATCAATAAATGTACATGGAGAGCAAAATCAAAAATCAACTGGAAATTAAATAACATGATTCGCCAAAATTGGTTAGTTAGAGAACAAATCATAGAAACAATTAATAATTTCATTGACAAAAATGACAATGGTGAGGTATCCTTTCCAACCTTATGGGATGCAGCCTAAGCAGTACTCAGAGGAAAATACATATCCCTGAGTGAATATATTAAAAAAATTTGGGAGGGCAGAGATCAATGATTTGGACATTCAAATAAAAAACTTGAAAGCAAACAAATTAAAAACCCACTGGAAAAAAAAAAAATTAGAAATCCTAAAAATCAAGGAAGAAATTAATAAAATTGAAAGTGATAGAACGATTGAAATAATAAATAAGATAAGAAGCTGGTACTTTGAAAAAACAAACAAAATAGTGTAAATCTTAAAATTTCTCAGACTCTACTTCCGAAGATTTGGTTAAGCTATTCCCCATTTTAAAGAATAGAGGTACTTAGTCAGGAATGTATTGAGAACTGTAAAATTACTCCACCCTGCTCAAACATTGCCTTAGGGGAAGATAAAGTTGTAAAATTCCTTACTGAACCATGAAAAGTTCCCAACTCATACATATAGTGGAGCAAAAACCCCAAGCCAAGTGGTCTATTTTTAGATCTAATACAAAAGGGTGCTAAGTACCAATAAAAGCTTAAATTAATCACTAAAAGGTCAAGCAAATTACAAAGGGCAAGCTTAACAAAGAGATGTGAATACTCAGAAGATATAATCTAATCAGAGAAGGTGATAACAAAAGAAGATGTGAACTAAGAATGATCAGTCCTGGGGAAAATGTCTACTGTGATTGGTAGATGTGAAAATTTAGGGGAGGTGACATTACAGAAAATTTTTCTTAAAAGAAAGGAGCTCAAGGTGGAATGAGTTAGTTGGAGTATTGGAGTTAGTGTGGAGGAGCTGGCTCTCTGAACTTAGGTGGAGGTTCGCTTGGGACAAAATCTTGTGGTGAGTGGATAAAAGACCGACTAGTCTCTCTTAAGGCTTTGGTCTAGGCCATTTGGCCTAGGCCTTTTCCTACAATTTCCTCTTACTTTGTCTCTCTACCTTCCCTTAATTCCTTCATTCATATTTTTTTAAAATATATTTTATTTGATCATTTCCAAGCATTATTCGTTAAAGACATAGATCATTTTCTTTTCCTCCCCCCACCCCCCATAGCCGACGCGTAAGTCCACTGGGCATTAGATGTTTTCTTGATTTGAACCCATTGCTTTGTTGATAGTATTTGCATTAGAGTGTTCATTTAGAGTCTATCCTCTGTCATATCCCCTCAACCTCTGTATTCAGGCAGTTGCTTTTTCTCGGTGTTTCCACTCCCATAGTTTATCCTTTGCTTATGAATGTTGTTTTTTTTCTCCTGGATCCCTGCAAGTTGTTCAGGGACATTACACCGCCACTAATGGAGAAGTCCATTACGTTCGATTATACCACAGTGTATTAGCCTCTGTGTACAATGTTCTCCTGGTTCTGGTCCTCTCACTCTGCATCACTTCCTGGAGGTTGTTCCAGTCTCCATGGAACTTCTCCACTTTATTATTCCTTTTAGCACAATAGTACTCCATCACCAACATATACCACAGTTTGTTCAGCCATTCCCCAATTGATGGGCATCCCCTCGTTTTCCAGTTTTGGGCCACCACAAAGAGCGCAGCTATGAATATTTTTGTACAAGTCTTTGTGTCCATTATCTCTTTGGGGTACAGACCCAGCAGTGCTATGGCTGGGTCAAAGGGTAGATATTCTTTTGTCGCCCTTTGGGCATAGTTCCAAATGGCCCTCCAGAATGGTTGGATCAATTCACAACTCCACCAGCAATGAATTAATGTCCCTACTTTGCCACATCCCCTCCAGCATTCATTACTTTCCTTTGCTGTAATGTTAGCCAATCTGCTAGGTGTGAGGTGATACCTCAGAGTTGTTTTGATTTGCATCTCTCTGATTATAAGAGATGTAGAGCACTTCTTCATGTGCTTGTTAATAGTTTTGATTTCTTTATCTGAGAATTGCCTATCCATTTCCCTTGCCCATTTATCAATTGGAGAATGGCTTGATTTTTTGTACAATTGATTTAGCTCATTATAAATATGAGTAATTAAACCTTTGTCAGAGGTTTCTATGAAGATTTTTTCCCAATTTGTTGTTTCCCTTCTGATTTTAGTTATATTGGTTTTGTTTGTACAAAAGCTTTTTAGTTTGATGTAGTCAAAATTATTTATTTTACATTTTGTGATTCTTTCTATATCTTGCTTGGTTTTAAAGCCTTTCCCCTCCCAAAGGTCTGACATGTATACTATTCTGTGTTTAACCAATTTACTTATGGTTTCCTTCTTTATGTTTAATTCACTCACCCATTTTGAATTTATCTTGGTGTAGGGTGTGAGGTGTTGATCTATTCCTAGTCTCTCCCACACTGTCTTCCAATTTTCCCAGCAGTTTTTATCGAATAGTGGATTTTTGTCCCAAAAGCTGGGATCTTTGGGTTTATTGTATACTGTCTTGCTGAGGTCGCTTTCCCCCAGTCTATTCCACTGATCTTCCTTTCTGTTTCTTAGCCAGTACCAAATTGTTTTGATGACTGCTGCTTTGTAATATAGTTTTAGGTCAGGGACTGCAAGGCCCCCATCATATGTGTTTTTTTTCATTATTTCCCTGGATATCCTTGATCTTTTGTTCTTCCAAATGAACTTTGTTATGGTTTTTTCTAAATCAGTGAAGAAGTATTTTGGTAGTTCAATGGGTATGGCACTAAATAGATAAATAAGTTTGGGTAGGATGGTCATTTTTATTATATTGGCTCGTCCTATCCATGAGCAGTTAATGTTTTTCCATTTGTTCAGATCTAGTTTTAGTTGTGTGGCGAGTGTTTTGTAGTTGTGTTCATATAGTTCCTGTGTTTGTCTTCGGAGGTAGATTCCTAGGTATTTTATTTTGTCTAAGGTGATTTTGAATGGGATTTCTCTTTCTAGTTCTTGCTGCTGAGCTGTGTTGGAGATATATAGAAAAGCTGATGATTTATGTGGGTTTATTTTGTATCCTGCAACTTTGCTAAAGTTGTTGATTATTTCAATTAGCTTTTTGGTTGAATCTCTAGGATTCTTTAAGTAGACCATCATGTCATCCGGAAAGAGTGATAACTTGGTCTCCTCCTTGCCTATTTTGATGCCTTCAATTCCTTTATCTTAACTAATTGCTACTGCTAGTGTTTCTAGTACAATGTCAAATAGTAGAGGTGATAATGGGCATCCTTGTTTCACTCCTGATCTTATTGGGAATGCATCTAGTTTATCCCCATTGCAGATGATATTAGCTGTTGGTTTTAGATATATACTGTTTATTATTTTTAGGAATGACCCTTCTATTCCTATGCTTTCTAGTGTTTTTAATAGGAATGGGTGTTGTATTTTATCAAAGGCTTTTTCTGCATCTATTGAGATAATCATGTGGTTCTTGCTAGTTTGCTTGTTGATGTGGTCAATTATGTGGATGGTTTTCCTAATGTTGAACCAGCCCTGCATCCCTGGTATGAATCCTACTTGATCATGGTGAATGATCCTTCTGATCACTTGCTGGAGTCTTTTTGCTAGTATCCTATTTAAGATTTTTGCATCTATATTCATTAGGGAGATTGGCCTATAGTTTTCTTTCTCTGTTTTTGACCTGCCTGGTTTTGGAATCAGTACCATGTTTGTGTCGTAAAAGGAGTTTGGTAGAACTCCCTCTTTGCTTATTATGTCAAATAGTTTGTATATTATTGGGATTAACTCTTCTCTGAATGTTTGGTAGAATTCACAGGTGAATCCATCAGGCCCTGGGGATTTTTTCTTAGAAAGTTCTTTGATGGCTTGATGGATTTCAATTTCTGATATGGGATTATTTAAGAATTCTATTTCCTCTTCTGTTAGTCTAGGCAGTTTGTATTTTTGTATATATTCATCCATTTCTCCTAAATTGGTGTATTTATTGCCATATAATTGGGCAAAGTAATTTCTAATGATTGCCTTAATTTCCTCCTCATTGGAGGTGCTGTCCCCCTTTTCATCTTTAATGCTGTGAATTTGCTTTTCTTCCTTCCTTTTTTTAATTAGATTGACCAGTACTTTGTCTATTTTGTTTGTTTTTTCAAAGTACCAGCTTCTTGTCTTATTTATTAAATCAATAGTTCTATCACTTTCGATTTTATTAATTTCTCCCTTAATTTTTAGGATTTCTAATTTGGTTTTCTGCTGGGGGTTTTTAATTTGATCGCTTTCGAGTTTTTTCAATTGCATTTCCAATTGATTGATCTCTGCTCTCCCTTGTTTGTTAATATAAGCTTTCAGGGATATGAATTTGCCTCTGATTACCGCTTTGGCTGCATCCCAAAAGGTTTGAAAGGATGTTTCGCCATTGTCATTTTCCTTGATGAAATTATTAATTGTTTCTATGATTTCTTCTTTAACTAAACGGTTTTGGAGTATCATATTGTTTAATTTCCAAATGGTTTTAGATTTGGTTTTCCATGTACCATTACTAATCATTATTTTTATTGCCTTGTGATCTGAGAAGGCTGCATTGATTATTTCTGCTTTTTTGCATTTGTGTGCTATGTTTCTGTGACCTAATGTATGGTCAATTTTTGTGAATGTGCCATGTGGTGCTGAAAAGAAGGTGTATTCCTTTTTATCCCTATTTATTTTTCTCCATATGTCTATTAATTCTAATTTTTCTAAGATTTCATTCACTTCTTTTACCTCTTTCTTATTTATTTTTTGATTTGATTTATCTAAATTTGATAATGGTTGGTTTAAGTCTCCCACTAGTATGGTTGTATTGTCTATTTATTCCTTCAATTCGCCTAGTTTCTCCATTAGAAATTTGGGTGCTATATTATTTGGTGCATACATGTTGATTAATGATATTTCCTCGTTGTCTAGAGTCCCTTTTAACAAAATATAATTACCTTCCCTATCCCTTTTGATCAGGTCGATTTTTGCATTGGCTTTATCAGATATCATGATTACCACTCCTGCCTTCTTTCTATCAGTTGAGGCCCAGAAGGTCTTACTCCATCCTTTAATTCTGACCTTGTGGGTGTCAACCCGCCTCATGTGTGTTTCTTGAAGACAACATATGGTAGGGTTTTGGATTCTAATCCATTCTGCTATTCATCTGCGTTTTATGGGTGAGTTCATCCCATTCACGTTCAAAGTTATGATTGTCATTTGTGGACTCCCTGGCATTTTGATTGCCTTCCCTAATTCTAATCTTTTCTTCTTCGGCTCTACCTTTTAGTCCAGTGATTTACTTTGAATCAGTGCCCCTTGTCCCCTCCCTTGATGTTTCCCTTTTTAGTCCCTCCCTTTTTCTTCCCTCCCCCTCCCCCCTCTCTTTCCCTCCCTTTTTGTTCTCCCTCTCCCCCTCCCTTCCTTGGTTTTCCCTTCTCCTTACCCTTGTTGGGTAAGATAGAATTCAAGATCCCAATGGATCTGGATGTTTTTCCCTCTCAGAGTTGATTTCCCTGAGATTGAGGTTTAAGTAAACCCCCCCTCTCTTCCTCTCCTTCTTATAGGACTTTTCTTCCCCTCCCCTTCCCATGTGAATCTTTGTGTGAGAACCATTATTCTATTTGGTCTTTCTTTACCCCCTATTTATACATTACATTTTCCCCACATGTTAGTATACATAGATTGATATAAATGTAGTCCTAATAGAAGAGAGTTTGAGTAAAAGAAGAAGATAACATTTTTCCCCTTTCCTTAATATTTACCTTTTCAGGTATTCCTTGCTCTTTGATTTTCGGTATCAAACTTTCCACAGAGCTCTGGTCTTTTCTTTGCAAAAAGTTGGAAGTCTTCTATTTTGTTGAATGCCCATACTTTCCCTTGGAAGTATATAGTCAGTTTTGCTGGGTAGCTGATTCTTGGTTGGAGACCCAGCTCTCTTGCCTTTCTGAAGATCATGTTCCATGCCTTACAATCATTCAGAGTAGAACTTGCAAGGTCTTGTGTGACCCTGATTGGTATTCCTTTATATCTAAATTGTCTTTTTCTGGCTTCCTGTAGGATTTTTTCTTTTGTTTGATAGCTTTGGAATTTGGCAATTACATTCCTGGGAGTTGTCTTTTGGGGGTTTAGTGTAGAAGGTGTTCTGTGAGCTCTGTCAGTGGCTGTATTGCCCCCTTGTTCTAGAATCTCTGGGCAATTTTCTTTGATTATATCTTGTATCACCATGTCCAGTTTGGTGTTTATTTCTGGCTTTTCTGGGAGTCCAATTATTCTTAAATTTTCTCTTCTCCCTCTATTTTCCAGATCTATCACCTTGTCGGTGAGATATTTTATGTTCTCTTCTAATTTCTTGGTGTTTTGGCTTTGCTTTATTAGTTCTTGCTTTAAAGCCTGGTTTTCTTTTACAGTTTGGTCAAACTGGTTTTGTAGATGCATGAATTTCTTTTGCATTATTTCCCACTTTTCCTCCCAGAGGGCTTCCATCTTTTTGGTCATTTCTGATTCAAATTCTTCATGGGTTTGTGGAGAGTTTCTATTTCCTTTGGAAGAATTTGGAGAATTTTCTTGTATATCTTCTTCTATCTGCTCTGTATTTTGTATTTTGGCTCCATAGAATGTGTCCAAAGTCGCCCCTTTCTTCTTATTTTTCTTGGTATTTTGGGGCTTCTGTGCTTCTGTGGAGTTTGTCATCTCTGAATGTGGAGGATTAGCTTTTCTTATCTCTGTCTGGTGATCAGAGGCTTTAGTCCTGGGCAGATGTTGGTTCTATGAGCTTTCCCTGGGTTAAACTGAATATGCCTCACTGGAACTGGAATGGAAGAGTCGGACCACGAGGCCACACTCTCCCCTCCGGCTTGCTTTCCGGAAGTTGCCTTCAGAATCGCTGGCCGTGAGGCTGTTTCGTCGGCCTGCGGGGGGATGGGCTGCAGCTTCCCCAGCTCCGAGGGCTAGGACTTTCACTGAGACTTGGATAGCAGGATCCAGCCCGTGAGGCTGTCTTGCCCGCCCTGAGGGTTGCTGTTGTTTCGACCAGATCTCTGCAGCGGACGCCCCAGGCAGTACCTTTCACCGGGACTCGGGTAGAAGGCCCTGAGGGTTGTTGTTCCGAGGACCCTGCTCTCTGAGCCTGGCCGGGCTGCAGCTTCCGGGAGCCTTGGACTCTGCGCTCCTACCCCTGAGGTCCGAGTGATCTCGGGTTCTGGCTTTTGAGGGGAGCCGTACCTTTTGAACCGGGTCCAGGTCCAGGAGGAGGGTTCCCAGGGTCTGTGCTGTTGATCATTTTGAATTTCGGCGCCTTAGGAGCTTATAGTTTGAGATGGGTCGGGAAGGGTTTTCCGGAGATCTGAACTTTAGCTTTCTCTAAGCTGCCATCTTAACCGGAAGTCCCCTTCATTCATATTAAAAAAATATCCATAAAACCCAGCTGACTTGGATATTTCATATTTTGGCTTTTTTCCCACGGCAACCACTTATTTTTGATAAAAATCAAGACACTAAAATTATCTTTACAGTTTTGGCAATTCACAGTCTTGAAAACCATACTTTTCATGGTCACAATAGACAAAGTATTGGTCAATCTAATTTGAAAATTTAAATAATATAAAATAATATAAAAAATTTAAAAAATTAAAAATCTAATTTAAAAAGGAGAGAAGAAAACAAATTAACAGTAAGGGGGACCTTACCTCCAATGAAGAGGAAATTAAGGCAATCATTAAAAAATTCTTTGCCCAATTATATGGCAATAAATATGCCAATCTAGGCTATATGGACAAATACCTACAAAAATACAAATTGCCTAGACTAACAGAAGAAGAAATAGAATTCTTAAATAATCCCATATCAGAAAAAGAAATCCAATAGGCCATCAAAGAACTGCCTAAGAAAAAATCCCCAGGGCCTGATGGATTCAAAAGTGAATTCTATCAAACATTCAGAGAACAGCTAATCCCAATACTATACAAATTATTTGACATAATAATCAAAGAGGGAGTTCTACCAAATTACTTTTATGACACAAATATGGTACTGATTCCAAAACCAATCAGGTCAAAAACAGAGAAAGAAAGCTCTAGACCAATCTCCCTGATGAACATAGATTCAAAAATCTTAAACAGGATACTAGAAAAAAGACTTCAGCAAGGTCAGGAGGGTCATTCACTATGATCAAGTAGGATTTATACCAGGAATGAAGGGCTGGTTCAATATTAGGAAAACCATCCACAGAATTGACTATATCAACAAGCAAACCATCAAAAATCACATGATTAACTCAATAGATGCTGAAAAGGCCTTTGATAAAATACAACACCCATTCCTATTAAAAACACTAGAAAGCATAGGAATAGAAGGGTCTTTCCTAAAAATAATAAACAATATATATCTAAAACCATCAACTAACATCATCTGCAATGGGGATAAACTAGATGCATTCTCAATAAGATCAGGAGTGAAACAAGGGTGCTCATTATCACCTCTATTATTTAACATTGTACTAGAAACACTAGCAGTAGCAATTAGAGAAGAAAAATAAATTGAAGGCATTAAAATGGGCAAGGAGGAGACCAAGTTATCACTCTTTGTGTATGATATGATGGTCTACTTAAAGAATCCTAGAGAATAAACCAAAAAGCTAGTTGAAATAATCAACAACTTTAGCAAAGTTGCAGGATACAAAATAAACCCGCATAAGTCATCTGCATTTTGTAAAGATTAAAATTTATGGAATATGGGGAGACTGAGGCAGGTAGAATTTAGTTTCTCTCTGCAAGGAGTATTATATTTTTTAGAGGTTTATTAAAGGTTAAAGATTAAGAATATACAAGTAAGAAACATGTGCCTAGGCCAGAGGCCTAGACAAAATAACCTCACATCATGGAAGAGACGCCTCTGGTCCAAAATGGAAGTCCAAAAAAAGCCAAGACCCCTTCAAAAGCCTTTGAATCCACTTAAATACCTTCTCGATCTCAGCCCAGGTGAGATTACAAGGCATTCTGGGGAAGTGGAGCAAAGGCTCATGGGGATTGTAGTCCTGTATTCGAGTCTATTATTTACATTCCCCCGTGTGATCATTTTGGAAAAATTAATTTTTCCCCAAAAGGATCATAAAAACATAATAAACTTAAAAGATTACAATAGTGTGAGGATAAGAGAAAAAAGAATAAAACCAATAATTGTTGAACACAACATTGACAAAAAGCCGTTAGGGGGCAGTCCCCTTTGGCATAAAAGTATACATACAAATAAATGTTCAATCAACCACACCCAAAGTTCAATTTTGTGCAACTTGTGGTCTGGAGGCTTCTTCATGGTGGCTTCTCCAACAGTTCAGTTCTGGATTCAGAGAGGTAGCATCTTCTTTACCTAAACTTCTTCTCAAAAGGAATTTAAACTTTGCAATTTAAATAATGATTTTTTTTACATTCCCCCGTGTTGTGGGTGATTGAAAGATTCAGAATCAGTTAGGGATGCATGGCTGAGGTATGAGGTATATGAATCAATTGGCAAGAGATATTAAAAAGACATCAGAAAATCCAAAAGAAAAGAAAAATTTCTGGATGAAAATATAGACTATCAAAGTCTTATATGTAAAAATTCCAAGTAGAAGAAAAATAAATCTATAACAGGTCCTTCAATCAGGGCCCAATCAAAATGATCTAAGTAATGATGCATTTACCCAGTCAGTGCCAGGACTACAGAAAGGTACCACACTATGAGAGGCAGAAAAGGGGACCAGATTATAGAAGCCAAGTAGGAGCCAAGGTTTTGGGGATACTCATCTTTGAGTATCTTCAGAGTGAGTGTAGATACAAGGAAAGCCTATGTCTTAACACATGTTAAACATAGTAACCTTGAGTCTTCACACTAGGTTCAAGACCTTTGTATTGGCTTAGAAGTGCATCAATCCATCCTAGATTGGCCTTTCTTTGGCCCTATGAAATGGCTCTTGTGTGTAGCTCTTGTCCTGGAATCAGACAGAATCATTAAGCAAAGTCCCATAATTTATTTAAATAATTAGTGGAATCATTTTCATAGTCACAAGCTTTTTAGGGCATGCATTAGAAAATGTATCTTAAACTTGTAGCACTGAAAATCAAAAGGTTAAAGAAAATCTTAATACTGGTGACATGTGCTTCAAATATAAAAAGGAGAGAAAAAATAATAAAAAAACTGAAAAAGTATATTGCACATGCAAGAAAAATATAATAATAAAAGAGCTTTAAAAAATTCAAAAATATAGCTTATAATCATTGACACTCTGTGTCAGCTAAGAAAATATAAAATGTAAGACTTTCTCATTAAAAAATGAGATCCATTTCCTCTTTGTATATGGCCATGATCACTGTGAGTAGAAGGCAAATGAATTGAACAAGGTTAACAATTTTTCATTTTTAAAAATATAGTAGTACAAATATGTGGATATGAAAATCCCCAAAATTCTCAATAGCCCAATTAATTACAATAGCAAACAAACACACTTTCATATTTCACATAAGTTGCTATATGACATTTTTAAAACCTATGAATTGATGGACATTTGTCACAATTTTTACAAACAGAGCAATCCTTCAACCTTGGAATTTAAACATATTTTTTAAAACAAAGTAAAACTCATCTTGGGTTTAGAACATAATCAAGAAATCTATATATCATTCTGGTAGAAGTAAAATAGTGAGCTGAAGAGCATAAATAAAGGGGTGCTCCTTTTTTGGAGGCTTTTAGGGATACAAATGCCTTGAGATTAACTGCCCAACTTCCATTCACATGTGGGAAGGTTGGGGGTTTATAAAATGTATTTCACTTCAGCTAATGGGCCTTACCTTGTGGTAGGGGCAGGCAAAAATATTTGTTAAAAATTATAAAAATCATATTTAAAAAAACCCTTAAAATCAAATCATTTGAGGTATTTAGCACATTAAAATTCCAAAGGTTGTTAATACAATTATAACCAGTTCTGAAGTCCATCTATCCTCAGCAAAATAGAAAAAGGCTGTTTTTTCATATATGGGCTTATTCACAATAATATTTGTTCAACACAGTTATAGGGGAAAAACAACAGAATTTCAAAACTCAGTACATTCAAAATAAATTCAATCAACCTTCAGTTCAAGCAGAATAATATTGAATCCAGTAATATATGAACTTAAAATCACAAAGTTAAACCTTAAACAAAAAATGCAATAGAATACAGAGATTTTTTTATAAACCATTGGAGTCTGAAATGTCTTAGAATATAGCCTTTAGTCTCTTCAAAGTTCCTTGGGGTTTTTTTTTTTGTTTGTTTGTTTTTAATTATCCATTTAAATGTCTATTGTCCGAAGGTAGAGTAGTAAAGGCTAGGCTACGGGGTTCAAGGGATCCGTCCAGGGCCCCATAGCTGGGAAGCATTGGAGGCCAGATTTTAACTAGAGACCTCCCTTCTCTGGGCCTGGCTTCCAGTTCGCTGGGCCACCCATTTTCCTCCCCAAAGTTAAAGTTGAATCTTTGGGCTGAGTCTGCTCCCAGATAGGCAGGCAAAATCAATGAAATTGCCAGAAGAGTCAAAAATCCTTTTAAACAGCCCATTGCTTTTTAGGTTTCTGTTTGAAAAGTCTGTTTCTTCTCTCTAGTCTTTTCTCTCTTTCCCCTCTCTGATCCCGCAGTGGCCAATACCCCCAGCCACGTGGAGGCTTAGCCTAAGGGAAAATTGCCCGGTCTCCTTTCCCTCTTGTCTCTCCCCTCCGCCCACGTGGCCAATACTGTTACCAGCTGGTTGCAATGAGTCCTGAGCGATCCGCTCCAATGATCTGGGTGATGAGCCGGCTGGGTCGGGCTCCTGGGTCTGGGGCACAGAAATAGGCAGGCAGCGGCTGGTGAGAGGCCAGGAGCAGGAAAGGCTGTGGGGGTGGTCAAGGCCGGGACCAGGTACCAGGTGAGGATGATCAGGGCTGCAGGCTGCAGGCAGGAAGCGGCGGGCCGAGCCAGGTGGGGTGGGCAGCAGGTCCGGAGCCTGTAGCAGCTTTGCGAGGTTAGAAAACCTTGGCCAGAGAGATATGGCTCAAAAAAAATTTTTCTAGGCACTAGCTATTAAAAGTTGAATTAAAGATCAGAAAAGAATTCAGAAGATTGAGTTTTTTTTTTCCCATTAGGTCGCCATAACTGTAAAGATTAAAATTTATGGAATATGGGGAGACTGAGGCAGGTAGAATTTAGTTTCTCTCTGCAAGGAGTATTATATTTTTTAGAGGTTTATTAAAGGTTAAAGATTAAGAATATACAAGTAAGAAACATGTGCCTAGGCCAGAGGCCTAGACAAAATAACCTCACATCATGGAAGAGACGCCTCTGCTCCAAAACGGAAGTCCAAAAAAAGCCAAGACCCCTTCAAAAGCCTTTGAATCCACTTAAATACCTTCCCGATCTCGGCCCAGGTGAGATTACAAGGCATTCTGGGGAAGTGGAGCAAAGGCTCATGGGGATTGTAGTCCTGTATTCGAGTCTATTTTTTACAATTTCTATATATTTCCAACACTGCTCAGCAGCAAGAACTAGAAAGAGAAATCCCATTCAAAATCAACTTAGACAAAAAAAAATACTTAGGAATCTATCTCCTAAGACAAACACAGGAACTATATGAACACAACTACAAAACACTCTCTTTCCACACAACTAAAACTAGACTTGAGCAATTGGGAAATCATTAACTGCTCATGGGTAGAATGAGCCAATATATTAAAAATGACTATCCTACCCAAACTTATCTATTTATTTAGTGCCATACCCATTGAACTTCCAAAAAAATTCTTTAATGAATTAGAAAAAAACCATAACAAAATTCATTTGGAAGAACAAAGGATCAAGGATATCCAAGGAAATAATGAAAAAAAAAATTCAAAGGAAGGTGGCCTTGCAGGCCCAGATCTCAAACTCTATTATAAAGCAGTGGTCATCAAAACAATTTGGTACTGGCTAAGAGACAGAAAGGAGCATCAGTGGAATATACTTGGGGTAAGTGACATCAGCAAGACAATCTATGACAAACCCAAAGACCCCAGCTTTTGGGACAAAAATCCACTATTTGACAAAAACTGCTGGGAAAACTGGAAGACAGTGTGGGAGAAATTAGGTTTGGATCAACACCTCACACCCTACACCAAGATAAACTCAGAATGGGTGAATGACTTGAACATAAAGAAGGAAACTATAAGTAAACTAGGTGAACACAGAATAGTATACATGTCAGACCTGTGGGAAGGGAAAGACTTTAAACCAAACAAGACATCAAAATAGTCACAAAATGTAAAATAAATAATTTTAATTATATCAAATTTAAAAGGTTTTGTACAAACAAAACCAATGTAACCAAAATTTATAGGGAAGCAACAAACTGGGAAACAATCTTTATAACAAAAACCTCTGACAAAGGTCTAATTACTCAAATTTATAAAGAGCTAAATCAAATGTACAAAAAATCAAGCCATTCTCCAATTGATAAATGTGCAAGGGACATTAATAGGCAGTTTTCAGCCAATGAAATCAAAACTATTAATAAGAACATGAAAAAGTGCTCTAAATCTCTGATAATCAGAGAGATGCAAATCAAAACAGCTCTGAGGTATCACCTCACACCTAGCAGATTGGCTAACATAACAGCAAAGGAAAGTAATGAATGTTGGAGGGGATGTGGCAAAGTTAGGACATTAATGCATTGCTCGTGGAGTTGTGAATTGATCCAACCATTCTGGAGGGCAATTTGGAACTATTCCTAAAGGATGCTCTTTGATCCAACCATAGCACTGCTGGGTTTTCACCCCATAGAGATAATAAGGAAAAAGGCATATACAAAAATATTCATAGCTGTGCTCTTTGTTATGGCAAAAAATTGGAAAATGAGGGGATGCCCTTCAATTGGGGAATGGCTGAACTAATTATGGTATATGTTGGTGATGGAATACCATTGTGCTAAAAGGAATAATAAAGTGGAGGAATTCCATGGAGATTGGAGCAACCTCCAGGAAGTGATGCAGAGTGAAAGGAGCAGAGCCAGGAGAACATTGTACACAGAGACTGATACACTGTGGTATAATTGAACCTGATGGACTTCTCCATTAGTGGTAATGCAATGTCCCTGAATAATCCACAGGGATCAAGGAGAAAAAAACACTACCCTCAAGCAGAGAACAAATGGTGGGAGTAAAAACACTGAGGAAAGGCAACAGCTTGACAACAGAGTGGAAGGTATATGACTGAGGAGAGACTAAATGAACACCTTAATGAAAATACAAACAACAGGGAAAAGAGTTTGGATGGAGAACACATGTGATACCCAGAGGAATTACGCATCATCATTCCTAGGGGTGGTTGGAGAGGGGGGAGAAACAGACAATGATCTTTGTTTCTAATGAATAATGTTTGAAAATGACCAAATAAAATAATGAAAAATAAAAGAAGTGATTAGCCTAAGGGGCACATCATAGAACATCGAATAGAAAACCAGACCTGGAGTTGGGAGGATTTGAGTTCAAATCTTGCCTAAAATACTTCCTAGCTACTTGACCCTCAGCAAATCACTTAACCCTGATTGCCTAGTCCTTGCCTCACTTCTTTCTTAGAATTGATACTAAAACAGAAGGTTAGGGTTAGAAAACAAAGTCAACAGCCTATTTTGGGAAGGGCAACTAAGTGGAAATAAGACCAAAGTCCTGATGGAGAATAGACCCAATCTCTGCCTTTTAAAGTGATAGGAATTTTTTCAGTAAAACCACTCTCATGAAGCTATCATATAAAATAAATTGTTAAGAATGAGAATTTTAATTCAATTCAATTCAATAAACTCTTATTTATTTAATTTAATTAATTTAGAATATTTTTCCATGGTTACATGATTCATGATTTTTCCCACCTTCCTGAGCTGACAAGCAATTCCACAGGGTTATACAGGTATCATTGTTTAAAGCCTATTTCTATATTATTCATTTATGCAATAGGGTGATCTTTTAACACCAAAACCCCAATCATATCCCCATTGAACCACATGATCAATCATATGTTTTTCTTCTGCATTTCTACTCCCACAGTTCTTTCTCTGGATGTGGATGGAGTACTCTTCTTTCTCATAAGTTCTTTGGTGTTGTCCTGGATCATTCCATTGCTATTAGTAGAAAAGTCTGTTACATTTGATTGTGCCACAGTGTTTCAGTTTCTGTGCACAATGCTCTTCTGGTTCTGCTCATTTCACTCTTCATCAATTCTTAAGGGTCTTTACGGTTCACATAGAAATCTTCTAGTTCATCATTCCTTTCAGCACAATAGTCTTCCAATACCATCAAATAGCACAATTTGTTCAGCCATTTCCTAATCAATGGGCATTCCCTTCTTTTCAAATTTTTTGCCACCGCAAAGAGCAAGGCTATGAATATTTTTGTGCAAGGATTTTTTTCTTATTATCTCTTTGGAGTACAAACTAAGCAGTGGTATGACTGGATTATCAACTCTTATTAAATGCTTGCTAGGTTCTAGGCACTGTGGTAGGGTTACAAAAGAAAAACAATATCCCTGTCCTCAAAGAGTTTACAATTTTATTGGGGAAAAAACAAACCCACAAAAGGAAGGTGAAAAGTAAGGTTAAGCAGAGGAACACACATTAATATCTTGTTTCATGGAATTAAAACCAAACAAGCTATACATACAACGTGAAGTAAGCTTCTATGTCTAGGTTCTACCCTCTATTAAAAGTGTAGTTGAGTGCTCTATTCCTTATCTTCCAATCACAGTGGAAAATTTCTTCAAAATAACCACTAAGGTCTCCCTTGATTTAGATAATTATTTATTAAGGAGGATGGGAAGAAAGTATCCGTTAAAAAACTATTATGTTTCCCTCCCTCTCTCTTATCTATCTTTTATTTGTTATGACATTCCTGGTAACAAAGATTAAAAAAGAAAGGCAAATAAAAATGATCCCAGAAATCTAACCAACAATCAACTCTAACTACATGTATAATATTGTACCTCAGTAACCCTCATCTACAAACACAAGATGGAATAAAGTTAATTTCTTCAGAACTTTTATTAAACCTTAATCCTGATTGCCTAGTCATTCTCACTCCTGTGTCTTAAAATTGATGCTAAGACTGAAGGTGTTTTAAAAAAATAGAATTGTATGAGGCAAAATTAGCTAATTAGAATTATGTAGCATTTAGATTCTTAAATTTTATATTGTTACCATTGTTTTCCATTTGCATGTTTACAGTAATTATACATGTTTTCCTGGTTCAGCTTAATTTAATCAATCACTTCCTATGTTTTCTCAGTCTTCTCTCATTTTTTGATGCTGATTGTTTCCTTTTTTATAGTAATATTTCATTTCTTTCATGCTATATTTTGCTTAGCCATTCTCCCATAGCAAAGAACATAAAAAATGAGGTGATAAGAAAATGACAAAGATTACAGAGAGTCAGGGACTATATCTTGATTTCATTGCTAGGAGAAACTACCAGGTGTGGCATTTAAAAGAGTGGATGCCATAAACTGTGATAGTTAAAATGGTTGGGGGTCATAAACTGTAGTGATTAAAATAGTGGAAGATATAAATTGTGATAGATATGAGTGGGTGAGTAAATTTGTGACCACAGAAAATATGTTTTCACCACAGTGTTTTGTTTTAAATCAAATATAAGGTGGTCGCCAGGGAAATATTCCCAATTATGAATATTCCCAAGTCAACTGGGTTTTATAGAGATTTTAATTAATAATACAATGAGGAATTAAAGAAAGAGAGAAAGAGAGGAAAAAAGGAATAATGAGAAAAGGATAGGCTGGCCCAAGGCAGCCCTGGCCAACCCAGGCCTAAGCCCTAAAAGAAAGATCAGTCAGTCCTTAATCACTCACCACAAGATCTGTCCAAGCAAGGATTCTAGTGACACCAGGCCAGCTCCATCTCGGCTGACTTCACCAGCTCAATCCTCTATCTGAATGTCCCTGAGAGAGTCTTGAGAGAGACCCTTCAAGGCAGCCTTTTGCCAGCTGACCATCCTTAGAGCCTGTCTCTCAAGAGCTCCTTCTCAAGAGATCCTTTCTCAAGAGATTCCTTTTTCTTATATAGGGGGTTTTCTCCTATGTCACCTCCCCTAAGTTCTTCCATCTATCAATCACAGTAGATGTTTTCCAAAGGACAGCCCATTCTCAATTCACAGCTGAGTAGATTAATCCTTTTAGCAATCCACACCTGAGTAGGTTAAAATCATTGAGCAAGTTTCTCACCTTTTTTTCCTGGCAAGTTTACAAGTTGCCTGACCTTTAATATGTACTTAGCACCCCTTTATATTAATTCTAAAAATAGGCATGGCTTAAGTATGGGTGTAAGCATTTCTCATTGTTCAGCAAGGAGTTTTCTCCCCTAAAGCAGTCCTAAGTATGGGTGGAGTAGAGGTCCTCCCATTTCTGATCCAAGTAGAGTTCTCATATTTTAGATCTAAGTAGCTTCACTGTTTAAAATGAGGAATAGTTCCAATAGGGAATTATCCCAATAAAAAATTCCCCAATGGGGAATTTTTAACATTCACAAGTCTGAGAAATTTCAAGATTCACACAGGTGAGGGAACTTGCTCTACCAATTCAAGCATATATATATATATATATATATATATATATATATATATATATATATATATGCCTTCTAGTCTTAAAAAAATTGCTTGCAGGGATTGAGTAATTAAGTTACTTTTCAGGACAAACAAAGGCAGTATAAGAGAGAAGTAGTACTTAAGCCTAGATCTTGGCTTTGAGGATCTCTGTACACTATGCCATGGGACCTCTCCTTCTAATTATCATGTAATTGCATAAGAGATGCACTAAATGATTAATTTCAGTGAATCAAGTATCAACAACTAGTAAGGTCAAAGAAAACTTTGTAAAGGAACATATTTCTTGAATTTTAAGGATGGAGAGAATTTCAATAATCAGAGATCATATTCTCTCAGATCACAAGAATCACATATTTTACTTTCTTTGTGTGGTTCTTATTCTATTTGAATTTTGTTTAGCTTTGTTTATGAGAAATTATTCAATGATTATCAATATTGATTTCTATTCTGAATATTTTAATCCTATTCCCTGATCTCTTCATCCACTAATCTCCCCCAAAACCAGAAAATTAATTATAAGATTAATCATGATAACTCAGATTATCATTAGGTTCAAGTTATTTAGAACTATTAATCATTTTAAATCTATTTTTTCATTGTCTTGAGTGATATAGTTGTGTTGTCAGGATTTCTAAAAGAATAAGAAATTCTACCTACCCCTTTTCCCTATTTATAACTATTTTTGAGATCCTAGAGCAATCCAGTGGGATATTAGAAATGTTCTTTAAACTAGACAATATTATTAACTATTGCAAAGCACCAAGCTTATGTCAAGCAGTGACATCCAGAGGCGAATTAGATAAAATGCAGAGACATTTCTGGAATCACAGTATAAATTCAAGATCTATTTTCTGAACTGTGGAAAAAAAACTATGAAGATGTTTTGTTCACCAGTACATTTTAGTTACATCATATCTTGCAATAATAAAGTTCTTTTCAACAAACTTTGAGGTTCTGTGTACTATCTCTCTAATCACATAGGCAAAATCTTGCTTCCTCCACTCAAATTTTAGCATAACATATCATCTGTTTTCTCTTTAATTGCAATTTTGTTGTACTCTAAGAAAAGGTTTTGGATACACATTTTTTTCCTCCTAGTCACTGATCAAAATGAACTTCACAGAACATTTATTTGCTTTGCCAGATGGCCAGTCCCATCCATCTATGAAAGGCATGGACTCCTTTATCTGTGGAGGATTTGCTGAGTAGTTTTGAACTTGCCTAATTGCATTTGTTTCTCTTCTCACCCCTTCCTTTCCCCCAAGTCAAAACAATAGAAATAAGATACAAATCTGAGCTTATCCAATTATAACTTTGACATATGTTTATTAAATTATACAAGTCACATATAAAATAATTGTCCTATTATTTTTGTCATTGTTTACTTCAGTGCATTCAGTATTTCACTTTTGTGATTACAACTATATTTTAAATACTATTATTTATTCAGGAGAGGAAGAAAATTTTCACATTATACAAATAATGAACATTATTTGAGGCACCTGCCCTAAATATTATTAGGGAATATTGATTAGATGTAAAATGAAGGTTAAAATCTATGGTTACATGATTCATGTTCTCCATACCCTCTCCTCATTCCATGCTCCTGGAACTGAAAAACAGTTCTATTAGGTTATACATGTATCATTGTTCAAAACCTATTTCCATGTTATTCATATTTGCTGTAGAGTGATCTTTTAACACCAAAATCTTAATCATATCCATATTTAGCTACATGATCAATCATGTGTTTTCTTTCTGCTTTTCTGTTCTCACAGTTCTTTCTCTAGATGTAGATAGAGTTCTTTCTCATAAGTTCTTCTGAATTCTCCTGCAACATTGCATTGCTGCTAGGAGAAAAGTCCATTACATTCATATGCCACTATGTATCAGTCTTTGTGTACAATGTCCTTCTGGTTCTGCTCCTTTCACTCTGAATCAATTCCTGGAGGTCTTTCCAGTTCACATGGAATTCCTCCAGTTCATTATTCCTTTCAGCACAATTATATTCCATCACCATCAGATACTACAATTTGTTCAGCAATTTGCCAATCGATGGACACCCTTTCATTTTCCAATTTTTTACCACCACAAAGAGTGTGGCTATAAATATTTTTGTACAATTCTTTTTCTCTCTTTTGGGTACAATCCCAGCAGTGGTATTCCTGTATCAAAGGACAAGCATTCTTTTAAAAACCTTTAGCCATAATTCCAAATTTCCCTCCAGAATACTTGGACCAGTTCACAACTCCAACAGCAGTCTATTAGTATCCCAATTTTGCCACATCCCCTCCAACACTAATCACTTTCCTTTGCTGCTATATTGGTCAGTCTGCTAGGTGTAAAGTAGTACTTCAGAGTTATTTTAATTTGTATTTCTCTAATCATGAGGGATTTAGAATATTTTTAATATGCTTATTGGTAGTTTTGATTTCATGGGGTGAAAACTGCCTATTCATGTCCCTTGACCATTTATATATTGTGGAATGTCTTGGAAGAATTAGATTTAGATTAGATTTAAATAAGAGGTTAAATATAACCTGTTTGATGTGTTATTTAATCATTCTAAGATGACCTTTGAGAATTAAAGAATCTTATAGTTTCAGGGTTGAAGGAACCTCAGAGACATCTAGTCATCTATCATCCACCACTTTCTGTTGGTATATCTGACAGCTTGTCTGCCAGACTGTTTTTTAAATTCTCAGTAAAGAGAAACCAACAACCTCCTGAGGTAATTGAATTCATCTTGAGGTAATGCTAGTTATTAGGAAGATTTTTTTTCTTATATTAAGCCAAATTTGCCTATTGAAGCTTCTACCTATTGCTTTTATTTCTGTCCTCAAGGGGGGAGTGTCTTTGTTATGACAGCCTTAAAATATGTGAAGAGAAATATGCCATATTGAGTCCTCTCAAAATTAAACATTCAATGATTTTAAAATCCATCATAAAATTGCATTATTTTGAGGTCTTTAGAATCCTAATTGTTCTCCTCTAGATGATACCTAGCTTATCTATGCCACTTCCAAAAAGTGGGGCTCAGAAGTGGACACAATAATCTAAATGTGGACTTACCAGGGGTAAAGGTAACTAAATTAATGGACTTTTTATTCCAAAAGTTATGCCCCTCTTAATACAGCCCAAGATTTTATCAGGGTATAAATTGTTACTGCTTTGACAAATACAGTAATTAAAAGAGAGATAGATATCTGAAACCTCCATGAAATAACATTTTAATAATAAAAACTTTCATTAGTTTGGCTATTATTAAGTTAATTTTTTAATCTCTGTCTTGCATAGAATTCTCTATAATTAGAATACCTGAGCTAGATGACAGGAATTGTAATCAATTTCTAGTTACAAGAGTTGAAGCATTAATTTCCTAATTTTCAATGCTGCATTGAAATGTCTCCTTGCATTATTCTTGATTACTTTTTGCAATGTGTATTTTTAAATATTCTAAACTGAGTAATAAATTAGTGTAATCATTGAGATTAATATTTTTAAATTTATGTTTTATTGAAATTAGTATAATTTCAGGTTAAAAGTTTTCATTTAATACATTCAAGAAATTTCCAGTCATAATTCTTATCCTTAAATTTATAAAAACAAATAATACAAGGTTAATTTCTATTGATAGTTTGCCATGATCCTTAGTTGATTTAATAGTGCTTTATATTTATATTATTTTTAATCCTGAGTATCATCTCATGAAACAGAAAGACTGAATTTTATTTCCATTTAATGAATTAATGGAGATTTGTGGAGATGAGTCAGAAAGAAACCTCAGATCATCCTAGTCCAAGTTCAGCATGTGATGAAATTGTGGTAAGTTATTGCTCTTTTTTTATTGATGTCCTTAACTGAAACTCTCACTGTCCCTAATTGGAGGAATCTCAGTTATTCTTAGGCAGCTACCCAGGAACTTCTCTTAACTGAACAGATAGTTGTTTTCTATCACCTAAAGACCTCTACCAAGGTAAAAATTACAATGAAGTCCCATTATTGTAGATCCCTGCTATATTCTCTTGGATGAATACTGTGATTCTATTCTGCCCCTATTAAAATATCCCCTTCATATAATCCAAGAACAAAGTGAGCTCACTCCAGGTATTCTAAGGTGAATCAGGAGCAAGGACAGTAGATTATTTTAATAAGCATTCATATATCACCTCTTATGTTCCAGTCACTGTACTAAGAACTTAAAAAAACATATAATCTCATTGATCCTTACAACAACTCTGAAAAATAGTGCTGTTATTATCATCCAAATTTTACAATTGAAGAAATTAAGACAGAAGTTAAGTGACTTTTCCAGGGTCTTACATCTAGTGTCTGAGATAAGATTTGGACACCAATTTTGATGTCTAACTTCAGGACTAGCAATCTACCTATTGTTCCACCATCTGCTTCTAAAATTAAAACTAAAAAAGATTGAGGTCCAAACACAACCTGTAATTCTCTTTGTCTATATAACCTTGAATATATCATCTCACATCTTTGAGTTCTTTCATGTTCTATAAAAGGAAAAAGTTGAAATAAATTTTCTCTAAGGACTTCTAGGAAGAAATAAAAAAACCTGAGAAAAAGATGGAAAATCTGTCCCTCCATGATCATCAAGACAAATCCATCAATTGGGAAATGGATGAACAAATTGTTGTATATGATGGTGATGTAATACTATTATGCTGAAAGGAATGATAATCTGGAGGATGTCTATATGAACTGGGTGTATTAAAACAAAAAGATAAAAGAGGGAAGTTTTGTGTCCTGTGGGAAGTTTGGACTTTTGGTATGGAGAGGGGGAAAAAGAGGAGAACCTCCTTCTCAAAGCAGGGTTCAGGGGAGACAGCAGATGTAATGGGTTGGCTCAGAGAGAGGAGAGGGGGGTTGAAGATCTTCCCCCTTCTGCCTTCCCTCCTTAGCTAAAGCTTCTCTCCCCAATTTGCTCTTGTCCCTCTTGCCTCCCTCCACTACTCGAGACCAAAAGGTCTCCCCTTGAATTATTCACTCACACTCAGATTGGGGAACAAATAGCTTTTAATGTCAACTCAATCTGGAAATACAAAAGGAATAATGGGCAGGGAAGAATAGGAAAAGGAATGTGGGAAAAGGGGAACCCTTTCCCCTCCCTCCTCGAGTTTGGGGGGAACTCAAGCCTTGGCAGTCTGATCCCCCTGAGAGAAAGTCAGGTTTACTCACCCCTGGGGAACAAGAGCTGAGGTAAAGTCTGCTCAGGTTTCTCTTCAGAAAGTCCATTCAATTGGGAAGTGTGTGTGTGTGTGTGTGTAGATTTCTAGTCACCAGCAGGAAAAATGGGTGCCCTCAGGAAAAAGTCTTTTCCCAATATATCTCTTTGGCTTCTCATAACCAAGAGACCCACTGCTCTCTCAGCTAGAGTCTCTTCCTCCTCCTCCTCCTCCTCCTCCTCCTCCTCCTCCTCCCTCTCCTCCTCCTCCTCCTCCTCCTCCTCCTCCCTCTCCTCCTCCTCCTCCTCCTCCTCCTCCTCCTCCTCCTCCTCCTCCTCGTCCTCCTCCTCCTCCTCCTCCTCCTCCTCCTCCTCCTCTTCCTTCTCCTCCTCCTCCTCCTCCAATCCACTCCTGGGGCCCCTCCCCTGTTAAGATGATCAATTTCACATACTCTTCAGCCTTGCACTTTTCTCTACTGACAGCGTCTGACACATGGGAGACCCTCAATGAATTGATGCAGAGTGACATGAGCAGAATCAAAAGAACTTTGTACACAGAAAGTGAAACATTGTGACACTATCCAATGTAATGGACTTTGCTACTAGTAGCAATTCAACAAGCCAGAACAATCCTGAAGGACTTATGGGAAAGAATACTAATCACATTGAGAGAAAGAATTATGGGAGTAGAAATGTAAAAGAACACATATGATAGTATCTATCACATCGATCACATAGATATGTGATTTAGGGTTTAGGCTTAAAAAAATCTCTCTATAGAAAAAAGTTAATAATATGGAAATAAGTATAAAGTGATGACATTTGTACAACCCAGTGGAGTTGCTTTTTCGCTATGGGAGAGGGGAAGGGAAGGGGTAGGGAAAGAAAATAAATCATGTAAACACACAAAAAATTTAAAAATTAAAATAAAAAAGAAATAGATGCCCAAGTAGAGATAATTTTACTTGAATTATATAAGAAGCTTTTCCATCAGACAGCAAAAGTGAATTTTAGCTCATTTGATACAAGAAGAGAATAGTGATCACAGAATCTGTATATTGGACTTTAGATGAGACAGACAACTAAATATCTCTTCAATTTATAAAAGTCCTCATATTTCAAGATAGAAATTTAAGACTAAAGCAATCTGCTGCTGACACCAACATTATCTTCTTCCCTTTTTGCCATGGTCACCACTATAAAAGTTTATAATACTGAAAAAGTAAACTGGGGAAATATAATGCACACACATACACATACATATATGATTAATCTTTAAATTTAAGCATTTATATTCCATGTATATTTCAAGATATTTATATTCTAGACACATTTTCAGTGATCTAAAAATGGAATTGTAAAATTCATTCTTGAGATAAAAATCTATTAGATTTTAATACATCAAGTTGGCTAATTAAACCTTGATTAAATCATGTGACTTTTCTTAATCATTTCTTATTGTATTTAAAACTTGAATGGTAAAAATTCTTTTCTTGGAAGGCATCCAGGAAAGTTACCTAGTACTTACTCAGTTTCAGTCTTTATCAATCTAGAGATGCTTATTTTCCAAAATGTCACTGATAAATAAGAAGTTATAAAAATAATGCATTTGTAGGAGAATATCTCTTGATAGCAAAGAATTGAAAATAAAAAAAAAATTCCATCAATAGGGGGATAAGTAAATAATGTATGATACTTTGATGTAATGTAATATACTAATACAGTAATTACAACTATACAATCTATTACTATACAATCTATTACTATACAATCTATGATGAATAGATAATTGTTGAAAGATTTACCTAATCTGATGTAAAGTAAGAAAAAACAAGGAAAAAATACCAAAAAATGACAATTGTGTAAATGGAGAAAATAACCACAAAACAATCCAAAATAAATGTTGCAGAATCTAAAGAAAAAGATTAGTGCCAAAGTTAAGAAAGAGTAGGTATGTAAAAACAAACTAATGTTACTACTTTGCAGAGTATGAAAATTCATAATATACAGCATGTATTTTTTAAAGAATTTTCATTTATTGATTAATTTTGTTGGCAGATTTTTACTCTGCTTTTTCTTTTTTCTTTGATTTGAGATATTTATTAAATGTCTGTCTAGGATGGTGAAAAGGTGGGGGTACAGAGAAATGGTTTAATGGTGCAAAAATAAAATATTAAAATCAAAAATCATATAAACACATAAAATGAGATGTTAGTAATGAATGAATTGAATTTTGTATTTTTTTTTCAGATGAGGAAAATGTAACATATAGACTAAATATCTTATTGTGGTATCTCATTTGCATCTGAGGTAGTACCTGAAATCTGGTTTCCAAGTTTCTGTTATAATGTGCTTTCTATTAAACTTCTCAAACTTTGTGGTATCAAGAACCACTTGAATTTTTAAAAATCAGTAACAATACTAAAGAGTTTTTATATGATTACATTGATCAAAGCTAAAATGATATTTTAGTAAGCATTTAAAATAGAAACAAATCCATTATATATTCATATAAATAACATATTTTGTGAAAACCCACATTCCCAAACAAAAAATGATTCAGTAGATTAACATTAACTTTATTATTTTTTAAATCTATTATTTATAGAAGACAACTGAATTGTCATATGTTCTTCTGTTTTTAATCTACTACAATATGTTCAATCTATTACAATTATTAATACTATATAGAAAAAAGGATCTAACATATATACTTGGTTGGGAAATTTAATTGTATTTGAACAGGTAAAATGTTTTGCTATAATTATAAAATGTATTTTGATATCACAGACCCTTTTAAAGGGTTGAGGTGACCCTCAATTTTTCTTTGCCCATACTTAAAAATGTTGCATTTAACCATAGCATGTTCTCTGTAGCTATTCTTTTCTCCACAGAGGTAGAAAACATATGGGCATGGTTTTCCTTATCATCATTGAATTACAGTTAGACAGATATTAGAAAGCCATTTTTTTGTTAGCTCTTGGTCTTCTTTCTAGACATCTGATGAATGCTCAGGATGGTTAATAACATTATTCTATGAGCATATTTATTAATTTTCCACTATGTACAAGGCATTATTCTAGGCACTAAAGAAAAAAAAGACAAAAATAAAGCAGTTCTACCCCTCATGGAGCCTATATTCTATAAAGAGAAGTTGCATGTAATTATATAGGCAAAAGCAAAATAAATAAAAAATTATTTAGTAGGGAGTAAAGGTGACCAGTGGAAGAATCAGGAATAATAAATATAGAATGAAATGATTGAACAGTTCTTGGAAGACTGAGGAATTCTAACATATAGAGGTAAAAGGGAATACAATTCTTGAATGGAGGACAAGCAATGACATAACAAGGAGATATGGAATGGAATAATATCATATATGAAATGTATAAAGGCTAATTTGAATGAATTTCAGAATGAGAAAATTGTAGTGATGTGTTATATGTATTTAGTGGTAGGATGTAGCCAGGTGAAGAATTTAATTAAAATTTATTCACAATGTTTTCTGAAGTGTAAAACATAAGAATTTATATATACTTGAGAGTTGATATCACAAGAAAATGTTTTCTAAATCCCTCTTAACTAGATAAATGCAAATCAAAACTATTCAGAGGTACTACCTCATACCTAGTATATTGGTCAATTAGACAGGAAAGGAAAATAATAAACATTGGAGGGCTTGTGGAAAAATTGAGACACTAATGCATTGCTGGTGGAGTTGTGGATTGACCCAACCCTTCTGGAAGGCAATTTTGAATTATGCCCAAAGATCTTTAAAAGAATACATGCCCCTTGATCCAGTATTATCACTACTAGGTTTGTCCCCCAAATAGATAATAAAAATGGTTGTACAAAAATATTCATAGCTATGCTCTTTGTGTTGGCAAAAAATGGAAAATGAGGGAGTATCCATAGATTAGGGAATGACTGAACAAATTATGGTATATGATGGTGATGGAATACTATTGTACTGTAAGGAATGATGATCTGGAGGATTTCTATATGAACTGGAAGAAACTCAATGAACTGATGTAGAGTGAAATGAGCAGAACTAAGAGAATATTGTACGCAGAAATTGAAACATTGTGCAACTATCCAATTTAATGAACTTTATTACTAGTCACAATGTAATAATCCAGGACATTCCTGAAGGATTGATGAGGAAGAATGCTATCCAACTTGAAAGAAAGAATTATGTGAGTAAAATGCAAAAGAAAAACACTTGACTTATACACTTGTTTATGTGGTTGTATGGTTTGGGGGTTTGCCTTTAAAAGATTTCTCTCTTGAAAAAATGAATAATATGGAAATAGGCATCAAGCGATAACATTTATACAACTCAGTGGAATTTCTTTTTAGCTCTGGGAGGGGGAAGAAAGAAAGGAGGGAAAGAAAATTAATCATGTAAGCATGGAAAAATATTTAAAAGTAAATACATAAACAGAAGAAAAAAAAATAAAAAATTTTAAAGAAAAAAAGTGAAAAAAAGAGTTGAGGTCTGTCACTTGAAACCACGAACTCCTAAGTGGATTCTGTTGTATTTAAGGACATCAATAACATGGATGGGAAAATAAATATTAATGAATAGTATATATTATATTTTAATAATTTAAAACAATATTTTCCTTATCTTTTTATTTTTATTGTTCTAGATTATATCAATGAAATTTTTAATAAACATTTTCTGACATTTGGCAATTTACATTCTCTCTCTATACAACATTCTCCTTCCCAATACCTATTTCTATATTTATCACATTGTGAAAGAAGACATATTTTGCTTACACTAGAGAAAATTCCCTAGAAGAAATAAAGAATTATATGCTTCTATCTACATTCAGATTCTTTCAGTTACTTTTATGGTATTAGATTGCCTTTTTCTTCATTAATTCCTAGGATGGTTCTGAATCATTTCCTTGTTGATAGAGTGTACAATGATGATGGTTCTGAATCATTTCCTTGTTGATAGTAGTTAAACCATTTATAGTTGATCATTGTACACTCTTGACACTGTGTAGAAAATTCTCCTTATTTTGCTTACTTCACTTTACATCACTTCATTTTTTTTAAACCCTTACCTTCCGTCTTGGACTCAATATTGTGTATTGGCTCCAAGGCAGAAGAATGGTAAGGGCTAGGCAATGGAGGTCAAGTGACTTGCCCAGGGTCACACAGCTGAGAAGTGTCTGAGACCAGATATGAACCTAGGACCTTCTGTCTCTAGGCCTGACTCTCAATCCACTGAGCTTCCTAGCTGCCCCCACTTTACATCACTTCATATCACTCTGACCACATTTTTTGTGTTCAGCTTATTGGTTATTTCTTATGGCACAGTAATATTCCATTGTAATCATATACCATAAGTTGTTCAGCCATTAACCAATTGATAGACATTCCTTTAGTTTCCATTTCTTTGCCACCACAAAACAAAATCCCATAAATATTTTTTGTACAAGTTTATCCTTTACCATTTTTAATTGGTTTCTAATGTAGACCTAGTAGTGGTACTACTGGGTAAAAGAGTATACACAGTTTTACTGTCCTTTGGTCATGGTTTCAGTTTGCTCTCCAGAATGGTTGAATCAGTTCAAAACTCTGTCAACAATGTATTAGTATCTCAAGTTTTCCATATCCTCCTCAACATTTTTCATTTTCCATTTTTGTAATGGTAGCCAGTCTAATGTGTGTGAGATGATACCTCACATCTGTTTTAATTTGTGTTTCTCTAATTAATAGTGATTTGAAACATTTTTCATATTATTAAAGATGGTTTTAATTTCCTCATCTAAAATTTGCCTATTCATATTCTTTAACCATTTGCAAACTGAGGAATGCTTTGTATTATAAATTTGACTGATTTCTTTATAGATTTGAGAAATGAGACCTTTGTCACAAAAACTTGCTATTTACTTTTCCACATTTGTTATTTATCTTATAATACTGATTGCATTGATGTTGTTCCTGATCCTTTTTTTAAAAAAAAATTAATGTAATCAAAGTTATTTATTTTGTATCTTGTAAAGTTCTCTATGTCATATTTGGACAAATTCTTCCCTTATCCAAAGGTCTGGAGGTTAAACTATTTTGTGCTACCCTGATTTGTTTATGATATCTCTCATTTTCCCCCTAAACTATGTGTGCATATTAACTTTATCTTTTAAATGGCATGAATTGTTTATCTGTGCCTATTTTTTGTCATGCTATTTTCCAGTTTTCTCAGAGATTTTTCTAATAATAATTTCTTCCAAAAGCTTGGCTATTTGGGCCTGTCAAATACTACGTTATTATATTTATTTACAACTGAGTATTGAGTACCTGATCTATTTCATTGGTGTACCACTCTATTTCTTAGTCAGTACCAAATACTTTTTGTGACTGTTGTTTTTCAACTAGTTTGAGATCAAGTATAGCTCAACTCCCTTCCTTCATAATTTTTATTAATCACCAAGATATGCTTACTTTTTTGATCTTCCAAATATTTTTTTTTATTTTTCTAGGTCTATGAAATAATTTTGGGTAGTTTGATTGGTATTATAAAGAATTAATTAATTAATTGCTATTTTTATTATATTGGCTTATCCTACACATGAACAATTAAATATTTTCAAATTATTTATATTTGATTTTATTTACATGAAAAGCATTTTGTAGTTCTGATCATATATTTCCTGTATTTGTCTTGCCAGGCATAAAAATTATATTCTGAAAAATTGTTCATAGGTTTCCTCAGACTAGTAGATTTCACTATCACATACATAAACACTCACAAATTTCTTAGGTATCATTTTCCTAGAAGAAACAAAAATCCAAACATGTATATTGAGTAGGTCAGTAATGTCAAGAGATCTGTCCTTTGAAAAAATTATTTTGACAGCTGTGTAGGACTGACCTCAATCCTCAAAGATGAGTTTGAATGTTATTACTGTAATAGTCTACTGTACACCTGATGAATGCCCAAGACTGATGGGAATGGATGTCAAAAAGAATGTTGTAAGTTAAAACAACAAAATTTGGTAACTGATTTAATATATTAAGTATTTATCTTTCTACTGCTACCCAGAAGACACAATGACATGGATTTTTTTTCAATTTTGTGATTGTGGTTTCTGCTAGCCTGGTCTCTTTTAATAGAATGTCCCTACTTTTTGTTAATGAACTTGGTTTTGAATGACTCAAGAAACAAAAGCAGTAAAGTGGGGCCCATTGTTACAAAAGCATTGTTTTATGAAAATATAGATATATATTCAGAGAGAGATTAGTCTCAGCTGCTCAAGGGTAAGCTTTGGTTCAATCATGATTATTGTGTTTTTGAGGAAAGGGAAGTTTGGGAGGTTAAAACAGTCAAAGAATGGACTTCTAGGTAAACATGGCAGCAGTCTAGAAGCAGGAATCTTCTCCTCACAAACTACCTATATAGACTACTTCAAAAGGTCAAAAAAAATTCATATGAATGAAGGGACTCTACTGTATGGTGCAGCATTGAAGTTATGTGGGATTTGGGCATTTTGACACTATAAGGGGGTAAAATAGTTTCCACCAAAATGCAAGCTGATCTACCCTCCCCCACCCCACCTACAGAGCCAGAGTCAGAGCCAGCACACACTAGAATCAGTGAGTGAGCAAGGAGCACCTTTAGAGCAAGCAAAGGGCACATTTAGGTCCTTAGCAGCTGACTAAGACCACCAAAGATCTACCCCTGAGAGCAGCTAGACTTGAGACCCCAACAGGCTGAAGAAAGCAGACCCTGGGTGCCCACAAGGAGATAGTACAGAGAAGGGCCATAAACAGTAGAAGCAGCAGAGACATGATAGGAGGATTCAGGTAAAAATTGCACTCTTTATCTCTATAGACAGAAGGCCTGCCATCCTCACTCAAACTATTGACTGGAAAAGGAAGGAAAAAAACCAACAAAGTGATGGCAAACAATGCCCAAGAAAAACAACTTCCCAACACCAAGAAAAACCAGAAGGCTTTGACATTGGATAATTTTTATGGAGGAAAAATCCAGACTACAGAGAAAATAACAGAAGAGGACATACAAATAAATAAGTCCAATCCTTCAAAAAAATGGAAATTGTCCACAAGCTCTTGAGGAATTTAAATCAGAACTTATCAAAAATAAGGAAGGATTCTGGCAAGAAAAATAGAAAATAGTTCAAAAAGAAAATAACAATTTAAATGACAGGAACTCCCAATTGGATAAATAACTGGAAGCAAAAAAAGGAGGATAGATCAAACCAAAAAGGAAAATAAAAAGATTACAGCAGAAAATCAATCCTTAAAGACGATAATTGGGCAATTGGAAGTCAATGATCTTGCAAAACAGCAAGAATTAATGAAGCAAAGTTAAAAGAATTACAAAATAGGAGAAAACATAAAATATCTCTCTGACAAGATGACAGATCAGTAAAACTGGTATTGAAGAGAAATTTGAGAATCATTGGTCTACCTGAAAACCCAGAAATAAACAGAAATCTTGACAGCAAAGTACAAAAATTATCCAAGAAAACTTCCCTGATGATCTTGAACAAGAGAGCAAAATAGACATTGAAAGAGTTTATAGAACACCCTCTACAGTAAATTCTCAAAAGACAACCCCTAGGAATGTAATTGGCAAATTCAAGATTTTCCAAAGCTAAGGAGAAAATTTTACAAAAAATCCAAAAAAAAGGAGCACCAATCAGGATTGCATAGGATCTGGCAGGTTCCGCACTAAAGGACCTCATGGTTTGGAAGATGATATTCAGAAAGGCAAAAGAATTGGGTCTTCAAACAAGGATTACCTACCCATAAAAACTTACTATAAACTTCCAGGGGAAAGTATGGGCATTCAACAAAATAGAATATTTCCAAGTATTTGTAAAAAAAAAGACCAGAACTAAGTGGAAAGTTTGATATCCAAATACAAAAATTAAGAGAAACATGAAAAGGTAAATAAGAAAGATAGAGAAAGGGGGAAAATATCTAAAATTCCTTCTTTAAGGGCTTCAATAAGATCAAATTGTTTATATTAATATAAGTAAATGTTATTTGTAACTCTCAAAAATCATATCCATTATTATAGTAATTAGAAGAATCATTCACAGGTAGAGGTTGGGGTAAAAGTGGTATAATATGATATGCAAAAAAAAAAAGAAAAAGGGAGGGGGGAATACAAGATGGCACCAAGAGAAACTTGAAGAAATTAGATAAATAGGATAATGTATATAACACAAAGAGGCACATGAGAAGGAGAGGGGAAGAATATTATTACAAGAATTAGAGAAAGAGAGAGCTAATAGGTAATACTTAAACCTTACTCTCAGTGAAATCAATTCTGAGAGAGAAGAACATCTAAATCCATTAGAGTATCAAATTCTATCTTACCCTACAGGGAAATTGAGAAGGGACAACTAAGGAGGAGAGTTGGACGGGGAGTACAAAAAGGGAAGGAAAAAGAGGGGGAAGGGGACTTAAAAGACCCTAAAAAGATAAGAAGGGAACAAAAAAGGAGGGGTTCATAAAGGAAAGCATAATAAGGGTGGGGATGGTTTATAGGATACAGCAAAAGAACAAAGGGCAGAACTAGAAGAGGATAACAAAATATTGGAGAATACATAAGAGGAAATCATAACTTTGAACATGAATGGGATGAACTCACCCATAAAATGAAAACAAATAGCAGAGTAGATGAGAAACTAAATTCCTACCATATGTTGTCTACAAGAAACACATATTAGACAGATAAACCCTCACAGGGTGAAAATTAAATGTTGGAGCAAAATCTATTGGGTCTCAACTGAGAAAAAGAAGGTAGGAGTTACAATCATGATATCTAACAAAACCTAAGTAAAAATAGATCTGATTAAAAGAAACAGGGAAGACAATTACATCCTGATAAAAGGCCATATAGACAATGAGGAAATAGTACTCAATGTGCATGCACCAAATGGTCTACCAACCAAATATCTAAAGGAGAAATTAGTAGAGTTGAAGGAGGAAATAGATAATAAAACTATACTACTGGAAGACCTGAACCTTCCTCTATCAGATCTAGATAAATCAAACAAAAAGAATAAGAAAGAGGTAAGAGATGTGAATTAAATCTTAGAAAAATATAGAGTTAATAGATATTTGGAGAAAAATAAAAAGGAATACAAATTCCTTTCAGCAGCACATGGTACACTCATAAAGATGGACCATGTACTAGGTCATAAAAATGTGGCAAACAAGTTCAAAAAAGCAGAAATAATAAATATAACCTTTTCAGATCATAATGTAATAAAATAATAATTAGTAAGGGTGCATGGAGAGACAAATCAAAAATTAATTGGAAATTAAGTAATATGATTAAATATATGATCAACTAACCAAAATTGGTTAGCTAAAGAACAAATCATCGAAATAACTAATACTTTCATTGAAGAAAATGACAATGATGAAACATCCTTTCAAAATCCGTGTGATGCAGCCAAAGCAGTACTCAGGGGGGAATGTATATCCTTGAGATGATATATTAACAATTTAGGGAGGGCAGAGGTCAATGAATTGGACATGCAAAACATATAATTTGAAAGTGGACAAATTAAAAATACCCAGGTGAAAACCAAATTAGAGATTCTAAAAAGTCAAAAGAGAAATTAATAAAATTGAAAATGAAAGAACTATTGAACTAATGAATAAGACTAGAAGCTGGTATGTTGAAAGAAAACAATTAAAATACACAAAGTACTAGTCAATCTACTAAAAAAAGGAAAGAAGGAAGCCACATTAACAGTTCCAAAGATGAAGAGGGAGCCCTCACCTCTAATGAAGAGGAAATTATGGCAATCATTAAAAACTATTTTGATCAATTATATAGATTCATAAATGAATTCTATCAAACATTCAAAGAACTAATCCCAATAATATACAAACTATTTAACAAAATAAGCATAGAAAGAGTTCTACCAAATTTCTTTTATGACACAAATATGGTACTGAAAGCCAGGCAGGTAAAAAACAGAGAAAGAAAACTATAGACCAATCTCCTTAATGAACATAGATGTGAAAATCTTAAATACTAGCAAAAAGACTCCAGCAAGTGATCATGAGGGTTATTTATTATGATCAGGAGGGATTTATAGCAAGAATACAAGGATGGTTAAATATTAATAAAACCATCTACATAATTGACCATATGAACAAGCAAACCAACAAAAATCAGTTGTTTTTCTTCTAATGTTTTCAATAGGAATGATTGTTGTATTTTGTCAAAGGCTATTTCAGCATATATTGAAATAATCATATGATTTTTTTCTGTTTGCTTGTTAATATGTTCAATTCTGTGGATGTTTTCTTGATATTAAACCATCCTTATATTCCTGGTTTAAATCCTACCTGGTCATAATGAATAACCCTCATAATCACTTGCTGGAGTCTTTTTGCTAGTATTCTATTTAAGATTTTTGCATCTATGTTCATTAGGGCATTAGGGAGATTGATCTGTAGTTTTCTTTCTCTGTTTTTGATCTGCCTGACTTTGGAATCAGTACCATATATGAATCATAAAAGGAATTTGGTAGAACTCCTTCTTTACTTATTCTGTCAAATAGTGCATATAATATTGGGATTAGTTGTTCTTTGAATGTTTGATAGAATTCATTTATGAATTCATCTCATCCTTGCGATTAATTTTTAGGAAATTCCTTGATGACTTGTTCAAATTCTTTTTCTGATATGGGAATGTTTAGGAATTCTATTTCTTCCTTTGTTAATCTAGGCAATATATATCTCTCTATATATATAGTAAATATTCATCCATATCCCCAAGATTGCCATATTTATTGCCATATAATTGTGCATAATAGTTTTTAATGATTGCTTTAATTTCCTCCTCATTAGAGGTGAGGTCTCCCTTTTCATCTTGGATACTGTCAATTTTGTTGTCTTTTTTCCTTTCTTAAATTAGACAGTACTTTGTCTATTTTATTTGTTTTTTTCAAAGTACCAACTTCTAGTCTAATGTATTAAACCAATAGCTTTTGACTTTCAATTTTATTAATTTCTCCTTTTACTTTTTAGGATATCTAAATTAGTTTTAATCTGAGGATTTTTAATTTGTTGACTTTCTAGTTTTATTTAATTCGTATGGCCTATTCATTGACCTTTGCCCTCTCTAATTTGTTAACATGAATTCAAGGATATAAATTTCCCCTTGAGTACTGATTTGGCTGCATCCCATAGATTTTGAAAGGATGTCAGGATGTCTCATCATTGTCATTTTCTTCAAAGAATTTATTAATTGTTTCTATGGTTTGTTCTTTAACTGATTTTGGAGAATTATATTGGTTAATTTCCCATTGATTTTTTATTTGCCTCTCTATTTACTCTTACTAATTATTATTTTCATTGTATTATGGTCTGAGAAGGTTGCATTTATTATTCCTTCTCATTTTCACTTGTTTGCAATATTTTTATGCCCTAGTATATGGTCAGTCTTTGTGAATGTACCATGTACTGCTGAGAAGAAGGTATATTTTTTTGGCCCTATTTATTTTTCTCCACATATCTAGTAACTCTAATTTTTCTAAGATTTCATTCACTTCTTTTAGTTCTTTCTTTCTTTTTTTTTATTTATCTAGTTCTGATAGATGAAGGTCCAGGTCTCCCACTAGTATAGTTTTTCTATCTATTTCACCCTTGAGTTCCACTAGTTTCTCCTTTAGAAATTTGGATGCTATGCCATTTGGTGCATACATGTTTCCTCATTGTCTTTACTGCCTTTTATCAGGATGTAATAACCTTCCCTATCTCTTTTGATTAGATCTATTTTTAGTTGGCTTTGTCAGATATCATGATTCTGACTCCTGCCTTCATTTTCTCAGTTGATGCCCAAAAGATTTGGTTCTATCCTTTTACTTTTACCCTATGTGTGTCTACCTTCCTCATGTGTGTTTCTTGTGGACAGCATATGTTATGATTTTGGTTTTTTTTTCTTTTGTCATGATTTTCTGGTAGACCAATGATTCTTAAGTTGTCTCTCCTTGTCTGATTTTCTTAATCTTCTTTTTTGTGAATGAGGTTTTTCATATTTTCCTCAATGTTTTCATTCTTTTGATTTTGTTTTACAGTTTTCTGCTGCCTTGTGAAATCATTTTCTTCTTATTGTTGTATTCTGTTTTTTAAAGACTGAATTTCATCCCTGGCTTATTGGTCATCCTTATCGTTCTGGTCTGATTTTCTTTGGAGACCATTTTTCATTTTCTTTGCCTCATCTTTCATCTCCTTTGCCTCATATTCTAGCTTATTAATTGTGGCTTTCAAGACACTATTTTCTTGTTTTAGTTCAAGTATTCCTGTTTCCAGATTACTTATCTTGCTTTTTAAGTTATTTTCCCAGTTGTCTTCAGCTTCTTTTAATTGTGTTTTTAATTATATTTTGAGTTCTTCCAAAAACCTGTGCCCAATTCACTGGGGTTTCTGTGTTTCTGCTTTGTGTTCCTTGTTCTTCCTCTGTTACATTTGCTCTTTGTTCATTGCTTGGATAGAAGCTATCAATTGTAATTTCTTTTTTCTTTTTTCTGTTGTTTGCTCATGTTTTCCTCTTTTTTCCCCCTGTAGTTGCCTATAGTCTTGCTCATCTCATTATGTGCTGGGTCTATGGGTTTGGAACTTTCTGTCAGGCTTCACCCTCAGGGCTTAGCAAGGTTCTCAGAGCAGTCTGTGGGGGGAGGGGTGTTGGAGCTTGAGCTCCCCTTCCCTCTGAAGGCTTGATAATATTAAACCCAGAAGAGTTGAGCTTGCATAGCTGGATGTACCTTGAGGTCAATACCTCAGGAAGGGGGGAGGGCAATATGGAGTGTCTCAGTTGTGATTAGACTGCCTTCTTTTAGGTTCTCCTCCGGCTGCCTACCCACTACCTGTGATCAAACCCTGAGCCAGGCACAGCTTTGCCTGCAAGGTACTCCCTCCATACTAGGACCCTTGCCTGCCTAGAGATTCTAGGCACTGCTGGATGCACAGTACTGTAGGTGTGGGAAGGGTCCTGGGACCTTCATTCTTCCTTCCCCTTAAGCTCAATTCAGGCTTGATGAGGGTGTACCTTTTAACTTGAGTCCAGCAGGAGGGTTCCTTGAATCTATCCTGTTCTTAGGTTTCATTTTCAGCCCTCTAGGAGTATTTTGTTTTTATTTCATGAGGAAGGATTTTGAGAGGTCTGAACTTTTGCTGCCTCTACACTGCCATCTAGACTCCCTCCCTTACTTTTTAAATGATCCCTTTTTATCAATTGTATGAATCCTTGATATTTATTTTATTGTGTTTTTATACCTTTTTGCATAGTTATTTCTCTACATTTCTTATGTTCCCTACCAGACAGTAAGTTCCATGAAGGCAGAGACCATATTTTCTTATCTATTTCTGTCCTAGTATACAACCTTGCATGCAGTAAACATTTAATAAATATTTATTAAATAAATAATGTGCAATAAATTCTGAAATCCTTTCCCCAGAATGTATCTATAAACAATTATCAGTAAAAAGATATCTAATTACAATGTGAAATTAATATTTCTTCCTAAGAAGAAATTAACTTGAAGATATGTTAGAGGCATCAAAATACTGGAATTCAATATAGCATTTTCCTTAATCTTATGTTCAAAACAAATATATCTTAATCATTTTCCTTTTTTTCTTCTTTTTGTGACAGTCACACAAGCAATTTTCACTTTGCAATCTTAAATTTATTCATAACTTCAGTATATTCTTTGTCTTGCTATTTGGAAAATCTTAATTGGGGGAATATTATTTGCAAACTCTAGAGATTTTGTATGTATCTTTCCATTTTTCTCACTCTTTCAATGTTTATGTCTTTTTATTTGTCTCACTAGATCTTATTTATCTCACTAGGTCTCTCTCTGAAGCTCTCTCTCCTTCTCTTAATAAGTCTCTCTATTTTTCTCTGTTGGTATGTCATCTTTCTCTGTCTCAGTGTCTGGGTCTCTTTGTCTCATTCTCTCTGTGTCTCTCTCTTGTCCCTGTCCTTCCTGCCCTACCTCCCTCTCTTCAACAGATCTGTGATTTTATTTATCACCTATTTGGGAAATTCATTTAAACTTTCTTTTCATCTGTTCCCATATCTATAAAATATGGGAGTTGAATTATTTGGCCTCCAAAATCACTTTCAGTTCTAAATCTATAATAATATTATTTTATGTGCTTATGATATTTTATAAACTTTAAGAGAAGCTGCATTTATTATTTCTCATTTTTAAATTATTATTTATTTTCTTTTCTATAGTGGTCAGAAGGAATTAAATTAGTGACATGCCATAATATCAGTGACACAACTTGATTATAATAGAAAAGCAGAGTCTCAACTTTGGAAGAGACATCAGAGGCTCTCTTGTCGAAACTAAATCTGAATGTGTGTCATGTATATCATATTTGTCAAACATATCTCCAAATAATCCCTGAATACTTCTAGTCAGGAGGTTACCCATTACCTCCTGTAGGAACCCACCCCACTTTTGAATAGTGCTAATTATTATGAAGATTACCTTATATCAATCCTGTTTGGCTTTGGAAATTCTAATCATTGTTCCTAATTTTTCTTTTAGTCCCCAAATAAAAAATCTATTCCCTCTTCCAATTACCAATCCTTTCCATCCTAGAAGTTAGCTGTCATATCCCTCCATACCTCAAAGACATTTCCTTTCTGTTGTTGTTGTTGCTGTTGTTGTTTATTCAAGAATTAGCTTTGTTGGTTCTCTGATGAATTTGAAGAACTTGATCATGTTAGTTGCCCTTCTCTGGATATTACATGAATGTGACATGTGATCAGTATTTCAGAAATTTTATAACTAAATAGTCTTCTGACTCCTTACTTTTGAATGCTATTCCTCACCTAATTTAGGCTAAGAATAAATAATTTCAGAACATTACTATCAGTTGTTATTGGGAACCCACTGCTACATCTTGAATCATCCATTTCTTACTTTTCAGAGGCAAAATGAATGATGCCCTTCTCAAATTTAATTTTTCATGGACACTGACTAACTTATCATGAACTCATTGCTTGGAGGTAAGGTTGGGGAAATGGGCTATTCTTTAATTTAAACACTTATACAATAGAAAGCAGACCATACAGTATGAATGTATAATACTTTCAAAAAGGACAAACTTATGGAAGAATATTTTCCTTATTCTATCCTAATCTCTAAGAATTATTTTAGTTAATGTTCTTCATTAGGGCATCCGTCACACTGAATAATTAATTGAATATCTCCCTCTTTTCCCTATGTCTCTAATTTAGGTTTTTTAAAATACTAAACTTTGCAATTAATAGGTTAGAAAGGGGGAAAATTATACCCTATTTCAAGATAAATCCAAAATGGGTAAATGACTTAAATATAAAGAGTGAAATCCTAAATAAATTAAGTGAACATAGAATAGTATACCTGTCAAATCTGTGTGAAAGGAATTTAATACCAAGAAAGTGATAGAGAACACTATAAAATTTAAAATAAATGACTTTGATTATATCAAATTAAAATGATTTTGTACAAATAAAACCAATGCAACCAAAATTAGAAGGAAAGCAAAAAAATGAGGAAAATATTTTATTATGAAACTTTCTGACAAAGGTTTAATTTCCCAAATACATAAGAAACTAAATCAAATTTACAAAATAAATCAAGCCATTACCCAATCAACAAATGGTTAAGGGACATAAATAGGCAGCTTTCACATAAAAAAATCAAAACTATCGATTAAGCACATGAAAAAGTATCCTAAATCCCTCCTGATTAGAGAAATGAAAATTTCTGAGGTACCAAAACCTTACACCTAGCAGACTGGACAATATGGCAGCAAAATAAAGTGATAAATGTTGGAGGGGATGTAGCAAAATTGGGAAACTAATGCACTACTGATAGAGTTGTGAATTGCTCCAACCACTCTGGAGGACAATTCTTGCCCTTTGATGTAGCCATACTATTGATGTTTTTTTATCCCAAAAAAGTATTGAGGAAAAATACTTGTACAAAAATATTGTCTCACTCTTCGTGGTGGCAAAAATTGGAAAATGAGGGGGTGTCCATTGATTGAGGAATGGCTAAACAAATTGTGATATCTGATGCTGTCAGAATACTATTGTGCTCAAAGGAATGATGAACAGGAGAATTTCTTGGTGAACTGGAAAGACCTGCAGGAATTGATGCAAAGCAAAAGGAGCAGAACCAGGAGGACATTGTATACAGAGACTGATACACTGTGGTACAATCGAATGTATTAGACTTATCTATTAGTAGCAATGCAATGATCCAAAATAATTTGGAGGCATTTATAAGAAATAACACTATCCACATTCAGAGCAGAAATACAGAAGAAAAGCAATCATGTAGTTTGATAGGGATATGTTTGGGGTTTTGATGTTAAAATATCACTCTATTGCAAATATGAATAACATAAAAATAGATTTTGAACAGTGATACATTTATAACCCAGTGTAAATGTTTGTCAGCTCTGGGAGGCGGAAGGGAAGAGAGGTGAGAAAAATCATGAGTTATGAAATCATGGAAAAATATTCTAAAGGAAAAAAATGAAAAAAGAAAAGAAAAACAAAGGGGGAAAATGAAACACAATCAATCCAGGGAAAAGTATAGAGAATTAACAAGTCCCCCATCCACCCCAAAAAAACAAAATCCAGGAAAGAACATGCCAAGATAGAAAAGCCTTCTTAAACCACCAGAAGAATTTAATGGTTGTCCTAGATTTATATAGAAACTAGATGTCTCTGGGGTGCATGGTGAATGACATTTGGTTCTGAGTCTGGTTGTTGCTAACATTTTTTTTCAGGAAGTAGGGAATTCTTTTTTGCTGACTTTGTATTCATTTCTCTATATAAATTTGGCTTTTGTTATTCTTTTGGAGTCCTGCTATCCTCTCCCCTGGCTCAAGTTTAATTTTTTTTTTGAAAGTAAATGGCATTGTGTTCAGCAAACAGTCATACATACAGAGAGAGTATGGTCTGTTCTTTTCTTAAATGACTGTGACTAATTGCATGCTACCTGCCAGGCAGTCTCCTGACGTGTGCTTGAATGTACTAGGTGCACTGACTACTCCTTCTGACCTAAGGCTAGAAATAAAAACTGGTCTTCTGCCTCTGTTTCCTTATAAATACCATCAAATGGCAGAAGAAATGAATTTGCCTGCCCACTTTGCTGTGTCACTAAATTCTTCCCTTGGGGCTGCTAAGCCCATGCTGTTCTAGGAAACAGTATGAACAATGCTCATATGAGGAACTATATGTCTGACATGGGGGAAATGAGGAAACCTTTTTTTTTCCATTTTGGTCAAAGTGAGATCCATATGCTTCCTAAGTCACTTTCAGAAATTCACTTATCTGCAGCCAATTCCCTATTTTGTGTCATGACAACAACTCCATTTTCCATCTTAGATACACTAAGGATGCTTGAACTTACATTTGAAGTTAGAAGAGAAAGTGAGCTAGCTATACCTTGAATCTTTCTCTTTCCCTCCTTGGGGAATATGAGGATTTTGACAGGTTTCAATTGCACTGCTCCTGATGCCTGAGTCAACATCACTTAGCACATGCCAATTCAATAAGATGTCACATTGAGGTTTTCTAAAAGGTATGAGTTTATAGATTTACATATCTGCTTTCTAATGTATATAAAAATGTATCCCTGTGGTGCAATTTTGAAAGAAGTCCATTGATCAGAGAAAATAGCATCACTGAATAGTATAATACTCTCAATTTGTTGTTCATTGAGTCAGCTCTAATGAATTGATATCCCAGAAAAAGTAAAGATGGCAAAAAGTTTTACATTTAGATTATGAAATAGTAAATATGTCCACTGTTAGAGTACTTCTCAGAAAGCATCTATACTTACCCGTTCTATAGAGTTCTGTAATTTCTGGAATTACATATTTTAGATACAGCAGACTATGACACTGAAAAAAAGTTAGCTAAGTCTTGGGCTTCAGTCTCCAATAATAGAGAAGTGATATTTCTTCCATAATTTACCTTTGTAAACCTCAAAATTTCTCAGACTTATGAATGTTAGGGGTTTCCCCCATTGGGGAATCTTCTACTTAAAAAATATTCCCTAGCAGATGGGGAGAACTCTACTTGAGTGTGGGGGCTCATAGCTATGGGAGTGTCCCTGCTACACCCTACTTAAGACTGCCTTAAGACAGAAAACAGCTTGCTAAACAATGAAAGTAATTTGATCCATGCTTATGGAAGGGACAGGAAGTTCTTTGAGTCATGACTGTTTTCGAATTGATACAATGTGATACTAAGTACCTATAAAGGTGGGGCAACTTGTAAACTACTTAAACCTAAAAGGGTGATAACTTATTCAGAGGTTTTTTTTTAATGAAATTTGTCGACACAGCAGTATTTTTTTCCTGACTTACTAAAGAGATTAAAACTACTCAGCTGTGAATTCAAAATGGGCAGTCCTTTAGAAACATCTACAGTGATTGGTAGATGAAAGGACTTAGGGGAGGTGACAGAGGAAATTTTGCCCTTAAAAATAAGAGCTTGGATCTCATTCAGGGATCTCGATTTCTGACTCTCATTCTGGAGGATCTCATTCTGAGAGACTCATTTCCTTGAGGTCTGATGCTTGAGGGCTCTTTCCTTGGAGATAGATCTCTTTGAGGAGAAGTGCTCTTGGAAGAAATCTCATTCTGAAGGAGAGCTCCTTGAGGAGCTCCTCTGAGGGGCTCTGTCCCTCTGGGTTAGGAGCTCTGGAGGCTCTTGAGAGAGGCCCTTTGAAACAATCTCTGGCTGGAAGACTCTTTGAGGAAGGACACTGGCCTGGTGTCACTAGTATCCTTGTTTAGTCAGACCTTGTGGTGAGTGTTAAAAAACTGACTGATTTCTCTTTTAAGACTCAGGTCTAGGCCATATTGGCTTGAGGCCCTTCATACTTATTCTTTTCTTACTCTCTCTCTCTTTCTTTGATTACTCATTGTATTGTTCATTAAAATCTCTATAAAACCCAATTGACTTGGGTATTTGAATAATTGGGAATATTTCCCTGGCGACCACCTTATATTTGATTTTAAACCCAAGACACTGTAGTGAAACATATTTCTGCGGTCAAATTTACTCACCCTGTCTTATATCTATCACAATTTATATCTTCCACTATTTTAATCACTACAGTTTAAGACCTCAACCATTTTAAATCTCACACCTTGTTCAGAAAATATGTGGAGTTTTTGGTTCAGTTATGGGTACCACATTTTAAGAAGGATATTGATAATATAGTATTTTATATAGGAAGGTAGCAGGATTGTGAAAGACTTTTAGTTAATGTTATATTGAGACTTGTTAATGGAATTTAAAATATTTAGTACAAAGAAGAGGAAGCTGATAGAGAATCTTAGCTGTTTTGAAGTACTTGAAAAGCTATCGCATGAAGGATTTACACTTATTCTGTTTGGCCTCAAGGAGCGAACTAGGAATAAGACTCCAATCTAAATTTAATATAAGGAAAATACTTCCTTAAAATTGTAGCTGTTCAAAATTGCTGACCTAGAACCAGAATGAGAATTTGTCCTTTTACTTCTCAAAAAGGTACAACTGTAATAGAGGGTTAGTCTAATGGTAAAGAGAGAGAAAGAGAAAGAGTAGAGACTTCCCCTCTCAAAGTAAGGTTCAGAGGAGACAGTTGCTGTTTAACTTGCCCAAGGGAGAGGAGAGGGGGAGTGAGTAGTTCCACCCTTCAGTCTCCCCTCAGCTATGGCTGCTAAACCCCAAACTGCCTCTTAACTTCCCTCTACTACTAAAATCTTTCCTCAGAGAGAGAGAGAGAGGGAGAGAGTTGCCCTCCCCCCTCAAGCTGGAATTGGTTTCCACTCACACTAGAGTCAGTTGGGAAAAGACAACAAACTTTATTCTAACTGATCAATTTGGAAATAACACAGGAATATGGCTGCAGGAAGTGTTTTTTTTTTTTGTTGTTGTTGTTTTAGCGAAGAAAGAGGGAAAGGTGTCCCTATTCTAGCTACCCTTATCTCCCTCCTCAAGTTGGGGAACCCAGGCCTTGGCAACCTTGGGTCCCTGAGAGATTCAGGCTTGCATGGCCCTGGTCTTGGTCCATGGGCACAGTTCAGACCCAGGACACCAAGAGCTGTGAGGTGATCTTGTCAGCTGCTTTGCTGTCTTCTCCAACTGCCCCTTCAGTTGGGAATTGGTGGGAGGAAGGGTATCCAATCACAAGGAGAAGAGGCAAGTCTTTCCTCAGGAGCAAAATATTGGCCAGACCTCTCCTAAGACTGTCTCAGGATTGAGATCTAACTGCCTCTCTCTGACGGAAACTCTTTCTCTCCCAAGATTCCAGAACATCACCTGAGGCCCCTCCCCCTCTGTGACTGAGACTCCGTCAATTTCCCAGACTGTAACTCCAGTTCTAGGGTTTGAAACCTCTATCACAGATCCCAACAGTCAACATAGACAACAGTCAAGCATGTAACAACAACAGATTGGAGGACAAGAAAGCATCCCAGAGGAAAATTCTGAAGAAAAGTTGCTAGAAAGAAGAGACAAAGGTTGCAAGCTGAAATAGACAGCTAAGACTTCGAATTTTGTAAATTTGTATATATAAGAAGAGGACAGATGGAAAATGGGAATAGTTTGTAAGACTGGTATGGAATTAGCATAAAAACACACAGTTAACTTCACATATTAGAGAAAACATGCTCCACATGCATAACTTAAAAGAAAGAAGAGAAACTTCAGGCAAAACACATAGAAGATGAGACATGAAGATAAGTGAATATATCCATGCAATACAACACAGAACTATAACTCCAGTTCTAGGGTTTGAAACCTCTATTACACACCAAACAACTCAAATAATTTTTATTTTGCTCTGCTTGAATTTATGGAAGTGGTTGTGGGAGAATAATTCACTTTTTTAAAAAATGAGTGTCCTTATAAATGTTTAAAAACTGGCATTCTAATGTATAGATGTTGCAATTTTGAATTTTATCTACATTATTATTATCTCCTCTGTCACATTATTAAATGCAGGTAATCAAAACAATAAACCAAGCCCTGATTTTTAATATTTGCTGATATCTGAAGTGTGTCTACAATAATTAGAAATTTTACAATCAGGTTTCAGTATAATCTTACTTTAGCATAACAATGCAGATAGATTTTTTCACCTATATCTGCATATATATAGTTTTCTATGTCCAGAAACACATATTTATAGCTAATTTTTCCAGATTACACATTAACACAATTTCATATAACTGTTTTCCAACATTTTGAGATCCATGTCACAATCTAACATTATTTATTCTTATTCCAAGCTAGGTCCTAATCTATAAAAGACTTTAGACATTATATAATTACAACTCTTTATTATAAAAATAGGTAACTGAGTTTACTAGATGGAAAGAGATCCACTCAAACAACATAACTAGTGCTTATCACATCTTTTGAATTCCCATTCAGTGTTTTTTCGCTTGGAATTTTGCAGAGAGAAGGACAAGATTTGTGATTTCATTATTCCAGAGAATCATAGTATAGTGGTAGTCAGGACCGAGAATGACTATTTTCTTTGTGCAGTTGCATCTACGGTGTACCCTCATGTGGCTTTGGAGTCCAAAGGCTAAGGTGCAAAGTTGGCGGCACATGGGTCATGGGACACCAGTTGTTACGGGAGGTGAGGTTGTGGTCTGGTGTCGGCGTTCACGTGCAGCGGCAAGACTTAGACATCCCTCATCTTCAAAGGTGGTGGCAGCATGGTTAATGTGGGTTCGCCAGCTGCTTCTGTCAGATGCAGCGAGTTCTAGTTGCTTTGGTGTAATGCCAGCCCACTTCAAGTTGGATTTTAGCTGATTCTTGAATTTTTTCTTTGGTCAGCCTTGTTTCCTGAGTCCAGCTGACAGTTCACCATAGAATACCTGTCTTGGTATTCGCTGTGGGTCCATGCGGATGACGTGTCCAGACCATCGTAGCTGGGTTTTGAGGACCATGACTTCCATGCTGGTGGAGTTGGCTCTGTCGAGGACTTCCTGGTTGGTGATTCAGTCCTGCCATTGGATCCTCATGATTGACCAGAGGGAGCATTGGTGGAATTGCTCCAACTGCTTCATGTGCTTCCGGTACAGTGTCCATGTCTCGCAACCATACAGGAGCAAGCTGAGGACCACTGCATTGTACACTTTGAGCTTCCTCACAGTGCTTACACCGCTCTGTTGGAGGACTTTGCAGCGCAGCCACAGGAGTGTCTGGCTGGCCTTTTGGATCCTGGCATTAATCTCGTGGTCTAAGGACCTGTCTTTGATGATGGTGCTGCCCAGGTACTTGAAAGTGTTGATGTTAGAAAGCTGCGTGCTGTCGATTGTAATGCACAGCTGGTTAGTTGACCTCCCTGGTGCATGTTGGAACAGCACCTCTGTTTTGCTGAGGCTGATAGTCAGGCCAAACAGTTTTGTTGCGGTGGAGAACCTGTCCACAATGGTTTGAAGATGATTTTCTTGGTGGGCCATGAGAGCACAGTGTAAAATTGAAATTTGAACTCTGGACTTCAATCCCCACAAGTCCTTGCTCCACTTCCCCAAAATCCTTTGTAATCTCACGGAATTCTGAGGTGGGCGAGATCGAGAAGGTACTTAAGCTGATAGCAAAGGCTTTTGAGCTCTCTCTCTTTTTGGACTTCAGTTTTGGAGCAGACGTGGCTCTTTTCATAATGTAGGTGAGGTCTTGTCTAGGCCTCTGACCTAGGCACGTTTTCCTTATCCAGTATTTTCTTTAATCCTTAATCCTTAATAAACCTCTAAAAAATATAATACTCCTTCCAGAGAGAAACTAATTTCTACCTGCCTCAGTCTCCCCATATTCCTAAATTTTAATCTTTACAACAGTCATCTGCGAAGGGAGCTTCCAGGATGAGTCTCTTTGTTGTCTTTGTTTTTGCAGACAGGTCAAATAGTGAGTCATTCAATCAGTATTTGATGTAGACGCCCAGGTCTAGATCCATCACAGCATGTCATAATGCTTGGGTGAAAAATAGGTTGAATAGTACCTGAGCGAGGACACAGCCTTGTTTGACACCATTAGAGATGTTGAAGTGATCGGAAGTCTCTCCACCAGATAGGACTTCCCCTGCCATGTAGACATGAAAGAGCTGGATCAGTTTGATGAATTTTCTGGGCAACCGAGCTTGCTGAGGATCACCCACAATGCATCCCTGTTCACTGTGTCGAACGCCTTTGTCAGGTCTATGAAGACAATGTAGAGACTCAGGTTCTGCTCAAGGCATTTTTCCTGCATTTGTCTCACCATATAGACCATGTCGATGGTGCTGCGATCTGGTTGGAAGTTACATTGTGATTCAGGCAGGTTCTGCTCTGAAACAGATGATAGGAGTCTGTTGAGTATAACACGGGCGGGGATCTTTCCAGCAGTGGAGAGTAGGGAGATGCCTCTGTAGTTGGCACAAGCTGCTCGTGAGCCTGTGTTCTTGTGTGGGGCTATGATGGAGGCATCTCTGAGTTCTGGGGGCATGTCTTCCTCTTCCCATATGCTGGTCAGCACTATGTGGAATGCCTGGAGCGCCTTTCCATTTAAGGCCTTATACACCTCAGTTGGGATCCCGTCTTTACCGGGTGCCTTGTCTGCACTCATTTGTTCAATGGCTTTTTGGACTTCCTCTATTGAAGGAGGGACGTCAAGTTGTTCAATGGTGTGGTTTTGGGGGATCTGTTCAAGGGCGCTTTGGTCGACTGAAGAGGGTCGGTTGAGAAGCTGACTGAAGTGTTCTTTCCACCTGTTGCTGATGCCTTTTTTATCTTTTATGAGAGTGTCACCATCAGAGGATAGAAAGGGAGTGGTGGTGGGTTTTAATGGCCCATAGACAGTCTTGAGGGCACTGAAAAATTGTTTGTAGTTTTTTGTATCAGCAAAACGCTGGATTTCTTCTGCCTTTTTTCCCCATCATCGGTCTTGCATCTTCCTGATCTCACGCTGCACTGTGGCTTGGAGAGACTTGAATCTGTCCTTTTTTGGAGCAGAGTTTGGGTTATTTTGCGACTCCATAAAGGCTTTGTTCTTCTTGCTCAATAGGTCTTCAATAGCAGTGTTGTTCTCGTCAAACCAGTCCTGGTGGTTGCGTTGTTTGGGGCCTAGGACTGCCTTTGATATTTTCTTCACTGCGTCCCTGAACTGGTTCCATTTCTCGGTTGAGCTTCCAGTGAGTGGTCCCTTGGCAGACAACTTGTTGTCCAGGCAGGACTGGAATGTTTGCAAATAAGATGGATCTCTAAGACGACTCATGTTGTAAAATGCGCGAGCTGTCTGGGCGCCTTTTGGATGGTGAGGCGCGATGCGCATTTCAAGAATCGCTCTAACCAATCGGTGGTCTGTCCAGCATTCAGCTCCTCTCATGGCTCTGGTGATCTGTACATCCTGGATGTCTCTCCGACTTACAATGATGTAGGCAATGAGATGCCACTGTTTTGATCTTGGGTGCATCCACGTTGTTTTATATTTGTTCGCCATTCTGAACACAGTGTTTGTGATGGTGAGTTCAAACTCTGAGCGTTTGCTGAGTAGCAGTAGGCCGTTGTTGTTCATTTTGCCGACGCCATGTTTGCCAAGCACTCCTTTCCATTTTTCATGGTCCTGGCCATCACGGGCATTGAAGTCTCCCAGTAGTATCAACTTGTCATTTGTGTGCACTGAGGGCAGGAAGGCACTCAGGTCAGAATAGAACTGCTCGATGGTGTCCTCTGTGCTGGTTAGTGTTGGGGCATATGTGCTGATGATTGTGGCATACTGGTCTTTGCTGAGAGGCAAACAGATCTTCATGAGCCACTTGATGATGCCCACAGGCAAGTCTGGCAGCTGTTTGAGCAAACTGGTCTTGATGGCCAGGCCAACACCATGGATTCTGTCTTCATTTGAGGCTCTACCTTTCCAGAAGAAGGTGTATCCAGTGGTGGGTTCGCTGAGTGATCCCTCTTCTGGCAAGCGTGTTTCACTTAAGACTATAATGTCGATGTTATATCGCACCAGTTCTTTACCGATTAGAGCTGTTCTTCTCTCAGGTCTTGGGGTATTCTCTCTGTCAAGTAATGTCCTGATGTTCCATGTTCCTAGTAGGGGTTTCTTTGTATTTTTACTTTTCCAGAGTATCATTTGTGTAGTAACTCCTCCCACTGATACAGATAGATAGTATCACTGTATTTTAGAGAGTTCTAATGTCTTCCAGATAATAGGTGTCACAAGAAAGACTTGTCATTATTATCATCATTATCCAAGGCCAAATCTCTATCCATTTTGCCATGTTGCCTCTTAAATATAAGGGCAGATAAGAGAAAAGGAAAAAGCAATGAATCTTCATCCTAGTATTCTGGCACTCCAATCTCCTTCCTACACTATGAATCCATGGTGATCTAGATATAACTTTCATTTAGTAAATGAAGCCTCTCCAGTGCTAATGAGAGTAAACATACTGTGACAAAATGATTAATATATTAAGTTTTCAATTCAGTTGAACAAGAATTTATGGAGTTTCTACTAGAATCTATTCACTGTGTTATGCTCTGGGAATTAAAATACAAACATGACACAGCCCTAATCTCAATTGAATTAAATTTTATTCAAAGAAAACAAAAAAAATACACACACATATATTAAAGAGAGAGAAGAGAGATCAAAGCAGCAAGCATGCAGATGAAATGAAAAGTAATTTGAATGTGCATAGGAGGGTAATAGTGACACTGATAATGGAGATGATAGGAAAGACTTCCTGCAGAAGCTAACACATGGGCTTTGAGTGGGAATGAATATACGAGAAATACAAATTAGGGGTGAGTACAGTGATAATTCTAGTTATGGGGGTGGATAATCTGAGCAAAAGTCTAGTTATGAATGGTATGGATAAAACACAAATAATATGCAGAGGTGGAGTTGAGGCAAGGAATATGAATACTAATATAAAATCAGGCTATAAAGAGAAGTTAGCACCAGATTGTAAGGGAATAGAGTCATTGCATTATATTCCATAAGTAAAAGGCAGCCTTTGAAGCATCTTTAACAAGGAAGTTACATAGATCTCTGTAATAACATGGAAAATAGTTTAAGTTGGTAAAACTGGGAGAAAAAGGAGGTAAATTAGGAGATTCTGAAAGTCTACTATAGATGAGAGCTAATAGGCTCTGCAGATGTTTGTGTTAGAGTAGAAAAAGGAGAAAAGAAAAATTAAATATGGCTATTGATTAAATATCAAAAGGGAGAGAATATCGAGATAATCTCCTCTACATACTTGAGTGATTAAAATGATAGCTTCCTCAACAAAAATAGAGAAAAAATAGAGAAGTGCAAAAGAAACAAAGGTTTTTGCTTGGTTCTTTTTGGAAAAAGATAGTGAATTCCTTTTTTTTTATTATTTTTACATGTTGAATATGAAATGACTTTGAGATATCCAATTGGAATGAGATATCCAATTGATGACTTGAACTTAGGTGAGAAAGTGGAAGTGATTTTATAGATTTCAGTTGTTTTTTATATAATGTATCACATAATATATCATACATTATGTATCACATTATATATTTAATAGATATGCTTACAAAGCATTACATACTTGTATATCATTTGATCCTGTATAATTAGATTTTGATCCCCAGAACTATAAATCCCAGCTTCCCATATTTCTTCTCACATTACATGCTAATCTAGGTGGGATATAAGTTTTGTGTAGCTTTGCCCTAGTGCTCTCTTTTCCCATGAATGTGACTGGGAAAGCTGGCTTTACTCAGGCTTTTACTTTTGTTCTTTTATTTTTTCTGTTTCAAATGATTATTAATAAATCTTATAAAATATAATACTTGGAGTGATTGGATATTAATTTAAATTTTACATTGTTGGTGACCAGAAGTCCACTTTAACTTGTAAAGCAGTTTTTAAGGACAGATTAGCTTTAGAAGCTTCCCACTGGTTCTGCCCTCCACAAGTTACTACAGTTCCTACCATTGCTCCCCTCAATCCTTCCATAGCCTCTCTACTGCTACTATTTGACCAAAAGACTGAGAGCCTTTTGGAAGCACCTTCTTTTCCCTGCTAGTAGGTGACATCCAAATCCCATTGGTCCACACCTCCTATACCCACATGGGTCTCAAGCCTCAGCTAGCCACTTTTCACCAGGGGAACAGCATAGAGCAGCCAATCCATGCTATCCACCCCAACCCCAGCCTAGTTAACACAGGAGGATTTCCATGTTCCTGGTTGTGGGGGTAGGGACTGAGATGTCATGGAGACACTGGCTTTACCCATGGGGAGAGGGGAAGAAAGGTTACTCTTCCAAATCTCTTAACTTTACTCCTAGCCAGTACATACAAAGGTAGCACCACCTATGGACAGGAAGTAGAATTGCAAGCATAGTCTACTCTTTGAAAGAACAGTGCATTAACACTTAAGGATGTCATTTCTTGATGCTGTTCCTGGGGGTTCTTGTATTGATAGGATACTTTGCAATTGATAACTTGAGTAATCTCAAAATTTAGAAGGGAGATCCATCTCCCTACACCCTCTTACCATTTTGGCCTGGCAAGTCTGCAACAAATCCAATATGGGGTTCATCCATACTATGCTTACTGAGAGTATTGGGAACCCCAGAAGTGTGACTAAAGGAATATGAATGGATGATGATGCTAGGGAGGGGAAGGAACCTTCTAGAGGTGAATTTTAAGACTTTTTGGTCTCCTTTACCTTATTAATGTTAGCTGTTTCAGTTTGTTCCCCTCCACATAATCAAGAAGTCTCTGAGAAAAGGACTCTTGAATTCATTGCTTACATCCTGATGCAAAAATTAGATTTGCAGATTGTTTGCTTTAAAATGCATTTTAAGTTCACCTATTAATCTAACCTAATATATTCTGTTACATTATGTTATTTTAAACTATATGTTTTGTCCATAGTTATATGTTCTGTTACATTATCTTTATTTGTACCCTACCACTATGACTTGTCTATAGATATACCATTATAAATATACCAACTTGGACAAACCTTTTTCAAGGGCAAAAACATAGATCCTTATGGATTCTTGGAGTGTCACCAGATCCATCAAGGTCATATGTTGTCTTAATAGCCTTTTGCTTCCTTTTTGCCTTTGTTAATTGCCACATAGATGTTGATGGATTGACTCCATCTAACTTGTTACAACCTTTATACAACCTTTGGAAAATTTAATGAACTAAAAATATCAATTTATTTAAGGGATCTTCAAAAGTGATTTTCAGATATCTAGTAGCACCAATACCTCTAACTGATCATTTGCCTACCTTTGAGTTCTTTGTAACAAGAAGTAGTAGTTCAATTAGTAGTTAAAGTGAAGTGCAATAGTACTTTTGTATTCCCCACCTCTGCATTTATAAAAATGTAATGGACGAGACATCAGAAGTGATTTTCACTATTGTGTTCTTCTCCTCCACATTGCAATGGGTGGAACATATAAAGATATGCCTTTAATGGCTATTACAGTCTCATACCAAAGGAGGGAGGTTTCTCAAGAGGTTTGGATACACTGTGATTGGTTATAATCTCATCCAGAAAGGGGGAAGGTTTTCCCAGGGTACTTTGTCAGCCATAGATAGGATTTTTTATATTTGTAACTCTTCAATTTACTCTACTGTTACACCAGAATGATCTAGATTCTTGGTGACACTTTAGACTCAAAAAGATATTCATCAGTAGAACAGAAGGGTTTTTTTTATTTGTTTGTTTTGTTTTGTTTTTCTGATCTCTGCTGTGTTAAGATTAAAATTTTAGTTTCTGGTAATAAAAGTATTATTTTTAGAGGTTTATTAAAGATTAAGAAATAAAGAAAAATACAAAAATAAGAAAGCATGTGCCTAGGCACAGAGGCCATTCATAGCCACTTACTCTACATCTTATGAGATGCCAGTGTTTGGAAGCGCAAGCAGGAAGAAGAAAGCTCACTAGGCTTTACAGCACGTTTAAATAGAAATTTTGAACTCGCCCAGATGGGGATCTCTGTGAGACTAGAGGGCATCTTGGGAACTAGAGCAAGGACTTCTGGGGATTGAAGTCTGGGGTTCAAATCTCCATTTTTACGTACACCTGTTTGAGCGTTTGGGAAAAAAGATTTTCCCCAAAGGATAATGAAAACATAATCAACTTAAGGATGACAATAATTTGAGGATAAGAGGAAAAAAAGAACAAAACCAATAATTGCTAGATGCATTGACAAAAAAACCAGTTAGGGGGCAGTCCCCTTTGGCATGAAAGTATAGATACAAATAAATGTTCAATCAACCACACCCACAGTTCATTCTTGATCTTCTTGTGTATATTGTGGTCTAGAGTCTTCTTCATGGTCTCTTCTCTAAACAGGTCAGTTTCTGGATTTGGAGAGGTATTATGTTTCATGACCTAAAATTCTTCTCAAAAGAAATTTAATCTTTACAATTTAAGATAATATCATTTTTACATTTCTCCATGAAGAGGGCGATTGAAAAACACAGAATCACTTAGGGATGTATGGTTGAGTTGTGAGGTATATGAATCAATTGGTAAGAGAAAATTTAAAGACACAAGAAAAATCCAAGTAAAAACGATAATTGCTAGATGAAAATATAGACTGTCAAAGTCTTATGTGTAAAAATTCCAATTAAAGGAAAAATAAATCTACAACAGGTCCTTGAATCAGAGCCCAATTAAAATGATCTAAGCAATGATGTAGTTACCCAGTCAGTAGCCAGGACTACAGAAATTTGCCACACTATGAAAGACAGAAAAGGGACTAGATTATAGGAGTCAGGTTTGGGATACTTGTCTCTAAGTATTTTCAGAATGAGTGTGGACACAAAAAAGGCCTATGTCTTAGCATATGTTCAACATCGAAACCTTGAGTCTTCACACTAATTTCAAGACATTTGTATTGGCTAGAAGTGCATCAATCCATCCTGGATTGGTTTATCTTTGGCCCTGTGCAATGGCTCTTTTGTGTATATCTTGTCCTGGAATCAGACAGAATCATTAAGCAAAGTTCCATAATTTAAAAAAAAAAAACAATTAGTGGCATCATTTTTATAGTCTCAAGCTTTTGGGGCATGCATTGACATAGCAAATATATTTTAAAATTATATTACTGCAAAATCAAAAAGTTAAAGAAAAAATTTAATACTGGTGACATGTGCTTCAAATATAAAAAGGAGAGAAAAAATTAAAAAATGAAATAGTATATTGTATATACAAGAAAAATAAAAGAGTTTTTTAAAATAAAAATGTAGCTTATAGTCATTGACACACTGTGTTAGCTAATAAAATATAGAATACAAGGCTTTCTCACCAAAAATGTGATCCATTTCCTCTTCATATCTGGTCATGATCCACTGTGAATTTCACAAGGTAACAGTTTATTTTAATAAAGAACAATAGTATAAAAATATAAATATCAGTATCCCCAAAATTCTCAATACCCTAATTAATTACAATAGCAAACAAACACACTATCATATTTCACATGAGTTACTATATGGCATTTTTGAAAGCCTATGAATTGATGGATATCTGTCACAATATTTACAATAAGAGCAAATCTTTCAACCTTGGTAAACATATTTTTAAACAAAGTAAAACTTATTTTGGGTATTGAATATCATCAAGAATTCTAGATATCACTCTGGTGGAAGGAAAGTGGTGAGCTGAAGACTTATAAGTGAGAGGTGCTCCTTTTTTAGAGGCTTCTAGGGGGACAAATGCCCTGGGATTAACTGCCCAACTTCCATTCACATTTTTAGAAATGCGGGAAGGTTGGGGGTTATAATTGTATTTTACTTCAGCTACTAGAATGGGCCTTACACCTCATGTTAGGGGCAGGCAAAAATGGCCAGAGATTGTTAAGAAAAATTCTAAAAATCATGCCTAAAGAACCCATAAAATCAATTGAGATATTTAGCACATTAAATTTTCCAAAGGTTGGTATAGCAATTATCTGATGGAGTCCATCTATCCTCTATATGACAATTTACAAAGTCAAAAATAGAAAGGCTGTTTTTATATGGGCTTTCTCAATAATGTTTGCTCAGAATGGTTGTAGGTGAGAAGCAACAGAATATAGCAATAGTTAAAACTCAGTACATTAAAATGATTCAGTATAGCAGCATAGTACAGAATGCAGTAATATATGAACTTAAAATCACAGTTAAACCTTAAACAAAACAATAAGCAAATGCAATAGAATACAGAGAATTTTATAAAACATGGAAGTTGAATGAAATGCCTCAAAAATATAACCTCCAGTCTCTTTAAAGTTCCTTGGTTTTTTTTATCCATTTAGATGCCTATTGTCAGAAGGTAGAAAATTGGTAATGGTTAGGTAATGGGGGTTAAGGGACAGGTCCAGCACCACATTGCCAGGACGTGTCTGAGGCCAGATTTCAACTAAGGACCTCCCGTTTCTAGGTCTGGTTCTCAATCCACTGAACCACCCTGTTGCCCCTCCAAAGTTGGCTAAAGAGTTGCAGGAAGCTGAAATTTTCCCTTGAAGTAACAGAAACAGTGCACTCAAAAGATATCCTCTTAAAGTAGCAATTCTTTTAAGTTCCTCTTTGGAAAAGCCTCTACCTTCTTTCCCTTTCTTTCTCCCCTCCTGTTATCCCGTGGCCCCCCCCCCCCCCCCGTCCATGTGGAGGCTAATCATAGCCTAAGGGAAAATTACATCCATTTTTACCATCTGATAGAAATGGATCCTGGGCCTGGGGAAGTGAGCCAGAATTGTTTGGCTGGGCGGTTCATCTGGGTCCAGATTGCAGGCAGCAGAGGGGCAGGTCGGGGCTTGGAGATTGCTGGGGCACAAAAGCAGGTAGGCAGCTAAGCACGTGGGTGGGCAGGAGAGAGGGCACCAGTGAGAACAGAGCGCAGAAACAGGCAGGCAGCAGCTGGGCCAGGCCGAGCCCAGATGAGCTATCTAATGGCTAGAAAGAGCTGAATCAGCAACAGCTTTGCAAGGGTAAAAAACATATTGCCTGAGAAACTTGGCTTAAAAGTTATTATCTAGGTTAAAAAAATTGAGAAGTTCTCATACAATCTAGTGGTCGCCAACTGTTAAGATTAAAATTTTAGTTTCCAGTAATAAAAGTATTATTTTTAGAGGTTTATTAAAGATTAAGAAATAAAGAAAAATACAAAAATAAGAAAGCACGTGCCTAGGCACAGAGGCCATTCATAACCACTTACTCTACATCTTATGAGATGCCAGTGTTTGGAAGCGCAAGCAGGAAGAAGAAAGCTCACTAGGCTTTACAGCACATTTAAATAGAAATTTTGAACTTGCCAAGGTGGGGATCTCAGTGAAATTAGAGGGCATCTTGGAAACTAGAGCAAGGATTTCTGGGGATTTAAGTCTGGGGTTCAAATCTCCATTTTTGCCCCTGCCAAATTTTGAAATGATGGCAGTAATAGATTTTTTTTTAGAAATGTCTTCTCCAAGGTTGAAAGATTGGCAAGATCTGGACAAGTCATAACAAGTATCCATGAACTTCAATAGCTATAGAGACGCAAGTGAATCCAAATGATAGTGGGTTTGTTTTGCTATTGTCATTAAATGTGCTTTTATGATTTGGGGTATTTGGGCACTTCTTTTTGAATGCATTTTAGCTGCTATACTTCTGTTTTAAAAAGCTGTTTCTTCATGAAAATCATGTGCACTCACACTGTAGATCTTGGCCAAGTTAAAAAGGAAATGGATATCATTTTTGAGTGAGAAACCTTTGTATTGTTCCTCTCTTTGGCTAGCAAAGTGTGTCACAATTGTGATCTATATTTTTAAATTTTTACTATTGTTTTTCCTTGTATGTGCGATAGAGTTTTCTTTTTCTCTCATTTTTTTGTACTTGAAGCACATGCTATCAGTATTAATTTTTTGTTTTTTTTGCAGTAGGGTAAGCTTAAAATGTTCATTAGCCCTAATGTCAAAGCATTCTCATTCTCACCTGCCATTGATTGTTAAATATTATGGGACTTTGATTTATAAATTTGTCTGATTCCAGGAGAAGGGATCACTAAAGAACCACTGTGCCTAGGAGCCCAAGGTCAAGGAGACTAACCAATACCATTGGTATTGATGACATTCTGTGCCACAAAAGGAGAGTTAAACTTATTTGGGGGTTCAAGGAAGCAGCTATTTGTGAAGTCAAAGTCGTGTGAGATGTAGACCTCTACCAAATATCTCAGTTTGACTGCCATTTTGGCTCCCCTATCACTGATAGGAAACATAAAATCAAACCAGGGGATGCTATTTCCTGTCTGCTTCAAAATCTAATCCCTTTTCTTTCTTTTATCATGTGGCAATTTTCTGCAGTACAGGTTGCCAATAGGTAAGTGCTACATTTTTATAATTTCTACCTTCCCAAATCAAGAAAGTGAACTGTTTTGAGAAGGTGCCATAAAGAAGCCTGAAGAAACCATACACTGCACCAAAAGATTGAGAATGAACTTTGGGATGCAGTGAAATTGAACTGTTGGGTGTTGAATGCATTTATTATTAATGTCAACTCTAATGCCAAAAGGGACTTCCCCCAATTGGCTTTTTGTCAATGTGCTCACCAATCATTGGTTTTGCTTTTTTTCTCTTTTATTTCCCTCTTATCCTCAAATTATTGTAATTTCCCCTTAGAAAGTGCAATATTATATGTATCTCTAGTTAAAGATCATTAGAGAAATAAGTTGGTTATATGTACTGATTCATTGGGGAAACCAAGCAAGTAAATCTGAATGAGCTCTACATGATCATTTTCTAATGGAATCACAGGGGGGGTTGTATAATTAGATTTTGCTCACCAGAACTCTAAATACCAGCTTCCCATATTCCTTCTCACACTATGTGCTAATAATATAGGAAGGATATAAGTTTTGAGAAGCTCTGCCTTTGTGTGGACATGACTAGGAAAGTTGGCTTCACTCAGGCTTTTACTTTTGTCCTTTTATTTCTACTGCTTCAAGTGATTTTTAATAAATCCTATAAAATATAATACTTGGGGTTATTGGGTATTAATTGAAATTTTACAATCCTCAAAATTGCCTTCTGATTTACATATTATTAGTATGTTCAATTTACTAATGATGAAACTGAGGCTGACTTGCTCAGGGCCATATGTCTAATAAGTTTCTGAGTCACAATTTAAAGTCATGTTTTCTAACTGCAAGTCCAATATTCTATTAATATGTTAATTTTTCTATCAGCCTCATATAGTCCTAAAAATCATCTTCGTAAAGGTAAAAGTTGAACCTTTAGAAGTTTATGACAATGTCTTCAACATTTTCTATTGTTGTTTTCTTTTTCTTGATGAGGAAACAGGCTGAAAGAAATTAAGTGAATTGCTCAAGTTTATACACACAGGAAATATCTGAAACAGGATTGATCTTTTCTTGGGTTATTGTTTTATATATCCATAAGGTAGAATATTTTTCCTATACATTTGAATAAATTCTTATCCTTAAGAAATTATTCCCCTATTCCTTCCCTATTTTAATGCTTCTAGCAGCAAATTTTCTATGTACTTATATTAAATTTAAATTTTTTTCCAGATTGCATGTAGATACCATTTAAAAAATGCATTTCCTGACATTTTTCAATCCATATTCTCTCTCTCTTTCCCCCTCTCTCCTCAAGAATATAGCTAATATGATATAGGTTAATATATAAAGTGGCACATTTATACACCAGCACCTTAAGTCATGAGCAATTTGAGTTACGAGTAGCCATGATAGTGCTTTTTTTGCTTTACATCATGACTAGATATTTGAATTATGAGCTTCTGCCACCTTCTACTAGATAGCCTGCCAAACTTTCAGTTACATAAGTAACATGAGGCTGTCTTATTTAGTCCTATGTTTATCTGGTTGTGTGAGTATCTATATTGAATTGTGTTTGCTTTCTTCTTTAATTTTTTATCATCAGTTTTTTTACACAAATTTCTTAAATTTTAACAATTGATTAAGTTAAGAGGAATATAATTTTGTAAAATTTAAATTTTCTAGATCGCTAAAGAAAATTGAATTGGAATAGAAAGGCATAAATATTTTTTCAGTTGTAAGTGGCATTTCCACAAAAGTTGATTATGTATTAGGACATGAAATCTCAAAACCAATTGCAAAAAAGTAGAAATCTTAAACATGTTTCTAAAGACTAAAATGTAATATTATTTTCATTCAATGAGGGCTTTGGAAACATTAAAAAATAATTAGAATCTAAAATATTTAATCCTAAAAAGAGTGGATTAAAAAACAAATAATTAAAATAATGGTTTCATTAAATAGAATTTTTTTTAAAAAAGAGACAACATTTTAAACTTTGTGAATTACAGTCTAAGCAGTATTTGAGGGAAAATTTGTATCTCTGAATGTTTACATGAATTAAATTAAGAAAAAGCAGATAAATGAATATCATAATCAGTTAAATGAAAACTTTAAAAGAACAAATTTAAAATCCCCTAATAATCAAAATAGAAATCCAGAACATCAAAGTAAGTATTAATAACTTTGAAAATAAGAAATTGCATTAATAAATAAAATGAATTTTAATGAAATAGATAAGCAATTGGTTAATTTATTTTAAAGAAGAATGAAGAAAAACAAATTACAAGTATAAAGAATAAAGAGTGCACCACCAATGAAGGTAAAATTTTAAATAGAAAAACATGATTAGTAACTATTTTACCCAATTATTTGCTAGTAAAGCTCATAATCTAAAGGAAATAGATACATATTATCAGAAATTAAAATGGCCCAGATTAAAGAGGACAAAGAATACTTACACAAATCTATCTCAGGAAAATGAAATTGAACAAACCTTCAACGAGCTCCCTGAGACAACTTCTCAGGACCAGATGGATTTACAAATGATTTCTACAAAATACCAAAAAAAAAAAAATAATTACAATTGTATATAAAGTATTTAGAAATAAAGAGATTGTACCAAATTACTTTCACGAGAAAAAAACATGATTTTGATTCTGAAACCAGAAGGTACAAAAACAGAGAAAGAAACATGTGAACCAATGCCAGGATGATTATTGATGCAAAAAATTTTAATAAAATACTAGCCATGAATTAGATTAACTGATTACAAAGTTCATATAATATCATCAGGTCAGATTTTTACCATTGTAAACTTCTTCCTATTAAAAATATTGTAAACTATGTATGCAAATGTGTCATTCTTTAAAATAATACATAGTATCTATCAAAATTATGAGCAATTATTATTTGTAATGAGTATTAATTAGAAATATTTCTAACAAGAATGAGCATAAAAAGAGAATGTTCATTATCACCATTCATTGTTTCCTAGAAAAGTGGTCTATAGCAATAAAACAAGAATAAGATTTTGAAGGAATTAAATAGAAAATGAGGAAATAAAACTATTACACTTTGCAGAAGATAAGAGGGTATACAGAGAGAGAATCCTAGAGAATTACCTAAAAGAAATAATTGAAATTCAGATCTTTAGCAAAGAATTAACTATGTATAATAAATATACATTAATCATTATGGGGTATGGGGTGCTCAGGGAGGGGTAGTATCTCTGATATGGAAGGCTTGTCGTGCCCTCCTAGGGCAGCTCTCCAGCCTCTGACCCCCACCTGACACCCAGCTCTCACTTGTGGCTCCCAGAAGCTGCTAGCATGTGGCAGCGGCCACACCCCGGGCAATGACTTCGACAGGCCGGCCAAACCTTGTCAGGGTAGCCATCGGGTCGTCGACCCCTGGTGAACCAGGGCTTTGCTCACCCAGCATGTGAAGACTGCTTTGGCTGAACAGACAGAAGAAACCAATAAGAAGGTTCAAAGGCTGAGATGGCAATGCAGCAAAGCACTGTGGAGTACTTAGAGCGTGTTGGAGCACAAAGGACAACACGGCCATCCAATGCAGCTGAGGAAGTCTCCAGACGTAACAATTTTTTCGTGCCATTGGACCCAGGCTTCCAAAGCCAAGAGAGTGGGACTATCTCTATCGGTTTTTCCACTTAAATCTCTTTCACGCACAAGTGTCTTTGTGCACACTCATCTCTCCTAACCCTGTCCACCCTCTTCAAGACCTGCGGCGATGGGGGAGTGACGACGCAACAGGTGGAGGTGACCACTGGCAGTTGTAGTCACGATCCTGCATGTAGGCGGCCCACTGACCAGTGGTCGCTCGGCCCTGTAGGGCAGCAGGGACGTTTGGCAGCATCCTGGGCGACTGAGCAGCCCTCTCTAGGACAGCATTGCTCACCCTAATCAAGGGAGGGGACTAGAAAAGGTGTCCCAAACATTGCCTGCCCTACAAACACCTGGTCAGCACACCGCAGCTGGCGGGTCACCCCCTTTAAGTGGTCAAAATCAAAGAAGAAATACAAAGAAACTCCTACTAGGAGCATGGAGCATCAGGACATTACTTGATAGAGAGAATACCCCAAGACCTGAGAGAAGAACAGCTCTAATCGGTAAAGAACTGGCACTATATAACATCGACATCGCAGTCTTAAACGAAACACGCTTACCAGAAGAGGGATCACTCAGCGAACCCACCACTGGATACACCTTCTTCTGGAAAGGTAGAACCTCAAATGATGACAGAATCCATGGTGTTGGCCTGGCCATCAAGACCAGTTTGCTCAAACAGCTGCCAGACTTGCCTGTGGGCATCAGCGAGAGGCTCATGAAGATCCGTTTGCCTCTCAGCAAAGACCGGTATGCCACAATCATCAGCGCATATGCCCCAACACTGACCAGCACAGAGGAGACCATCGAGCAGTTCTACTCTGACCTGAGTGCCTTCCTGCCCTCAGTGCCCACAAATTACAAGCTGATACTACTGGGAGACTTCAATGCCCGTGATGGCCAGGACCATGAAAGATGGAAAGGAGTGCTCGGCAAACACGGCGTGGGCAAAATGAACAACGGTCTACTGCTACTCAGCAAATGCTTAGAGTCTGAACTCACCATCACAAACACTGTGTTCAGAATGGCGAACAAATATAAAACAACGTGGATGCACCCAAGATCAAAACAGTGGCATCTCATTGCCTACATCATTGTACGCCGGCGAGACATCCAGGATGTACAGATCACCAGAGCCATGAGAGGAGCTGAATGCTGGGCAGACCATCGAATGGTTAGAGCGATTCTTGAAATGCGCATTGAGCCTTGCCATCCAAAACGCGCCCAGACAGCTCGCGCATTTTACAACATGAGTCGTCTTAGAGATCCATCTTATTTGCAAACATTCCAGTCCTGCCTGGACAACAAGTTGTCTGCCAAGGGACCACTCACTGGAAGCTCAACCGAGAAATGGAACCAGTTCAGAGACCCAGTGAAGGAAACATCAAAGGCAGTCTAGGCCCCAAACAACGCAACCACCAGGACTAGTTAGACGAGAACAACACTGCTATTGAAGACCTATTGAGCAAGAAGAACAAAGCCTTTATGGAGTGGCAAAATAACCCAAACTCTGCTCCAAAAAAGGACAGATTCAAGCCTCTCCAAGCCACAGTGCAGCGTGAGATCAGGAAGATACAAGACAGATGGTGGGAAAAAAAAGACAGAAGAAATCCAGCATTTTGCTGATACAGAAAAACTACAAACAATTTTTCAGTGCCCTCAAGACTGTCTATGGGCCATTAAAACCCACCATCACTCCCTTGCTATCCTCTGATGGTGACACTCTCATAAAAGATAAAAAAGGCATCAGCAACAGGTGGAAAGAACACTTCAGTCAGCTTCTCAACCGACCCTCTTCAGTCGACCAAAGCGCCCTTGAACAGATCCCCCAAAACCACACCATTGAACAACTTGACGTCCCTCCTTCAATAGAGGAAGTCCAAAAAGCCATTGAACAAATGAGTGCAGACAAGGCACCCAGTAAAGATGGGATCCCAACTGAGGTGTATAAGGCCTTAAATGGAAAGGCGCTCCAGGCATTCCACATAGTGCTGACCAGTATATGGGAAGAGGAAGACATGCCCCCAGAATTCAGAGATGCCTCCATCATAGCCCTATACAAGAACACAGGCTCACGAGCAGCCTGTGACAACTACAGAGGCATCTCACTACTCTCCACTGCTGAAAAGATCCTCACCCATGTTATACTCAACAGACTCCTGTCATCTGTTTCAGAGCAGAACCTGCCTGAATCACAATGTGGCTCTCAACCAAATCGCAGCACTATCGACATGGTCTTCAAGGTGAGGCAAATGTAGGAAAAATGCCTTGAGCAGAACCTGAGTCTCTACATTGTCTTCATAGACCTGACAAAGGCGTTCGACACAGTGAACAGGGACGCATTGTGGATGATCCTCAGCAAGCTCGGTTGCCCAGCAAAATTCATCAAACTGATCCAGCTCTTTCATGTTGACATGACAGGGAAGTCCTATCTGGTGGAGAGACTTCCGATCACTTCAACATCTCCAATGGTGTGAAACAAGGCTGTGTCCTCGCTCCGGTACTATTCAACCTATTTTTCACCCATGTATTACAACATGCTGTGATGGATCTAGACCTGGGCATCTACATCAAATACCGACTGGATGGCTCACTATTCGACCTTCGCCGCCTGACTGCAAAAACAAAGACAACAGAGAGACTCATCCTGGAAGCTCTCTTTGCAGATGACTGTGCTCTCATGGCCCACCAAGAAAATCATCTCCAAACCATTGTGGACAGGTTTTCCACCACAAAAAACTATTTGGCCTGACTATCAGCCTCAGCAAAACAGAGGATATGTTCCAACCTGCACCAGGGAGGTCAACTAACCAGCTGTGCATTACAATCGACAGCACGCAGCTTTCTAACGTCAACACTTTCAAGTACCTGGGCAGCACCAACGCCAACGATGGGTCCCTAGAGCACGAGATAGATCAATAGATGATAATGCACAAAGACAATCGTCATTCTCGATCACCGAGAGACTACCACTACTATTCATTATCATTTCTTTATACAACCAATAAAACCAAGCAGGAAAGAGAAATTCAATTTATAATAACTGCAAACAAATTAAATACAAAGAATTCTACCTGCCAAGACAAACACATAAATTACAGGGTCACAATTACAAAATACTTTCCAACCAAATAAATATTAAGTTGTTTTTCCCTTTATCTTTGCCTAATGATTAATATGGAAATGTGTTTTGCATGATTGCAAATGTATGATTTAAGTCACTTTTTCTGCAGACAAAACAGGAGAATAAGGGAAAGAATTTAGAACTTAATTTTTCATTGACAAGAAAAAACAAATCAATGAATTTTGAACAGAAGTAATTTTTTGAATGTTTCATATTTGCAATTGATATGGCCAATCATACTGATAGTTTTCTTAATATTAAACTAGTCTTATGTTCCTGTTATAAATACCTTCTGATCATAGTGTATGATCTTTATGATATATTGTTCTAATCCCCCTGCTAATATTTTATTTAAAATTTTTCATCAAGATTCATTAGGGAAATTGATTTATAATTTTCTTCCTCTTTTTTGTACTTTTTTATTTAGATGTCAAAATCATATTTGTGGTGGGGCAGAGCCAAGATAGTGGTTTAATAACAGTGATAGCCAAAATTACTTTGGCAATCCTTCCAAATTAATTTTAGAAGGTGTCTCAAAATGTCAGCAGTAAAATCAGGATGGAGAGAGGGGGCCCTCCCACTGAACACAACTTGAGGAGTAAGCTGAGAGAATTGATTTTCATGGAATAAGGGGGAACTGAAGGCAAAAGAAGATACAGAAAAGTGGTGGTTGACCACCATCTCACCTACATATTCTCATTCAAAATCTGGACATAGGCCAACTTCAGAATCCCAGAAGTTGTGCTACACCAACAAAAGAGCATTTCAGAGTAACCCCTTTAAGTTCCAGGCCCTGGCACCAACTGGCAATTAGATTCAAAAATCAATAATCTTGTACTCCTTCAAGTCTCCCCTGCTGCAGTGAAGACTTGACCCCAGAGCAAAATACCTCTCATGAGGTGCATAATGTGACAAGGAAATCACTTTTAAAAGACTGATATATATTAATGTCTGCAAAACAGCAGAGGAGACAGTATCAGCAAGCAGTTTTGAGACTTCTCAGTCCATGGGGGTGAAAAAAGATTGAGAAAATGAGCAAATAGATAAACAACTTAACCCTAGAAAATTTCTGCAGAGAAAAAGAGCAAAGAACAGAAATAAAAAGGGTATGGTGAGATGCAAACAACAACATGCAATACTTTAAAAAAAGAGGGGGATAATTGTGTCTCAATCTCTAGAAAAAATCAAAAAGGAAAATAAAAATCAAATAAGTTGAATAAAAATGGGAAGAAAATGGGGAAAAGAAAATAACAGCTTCAAAAGCAAAATTGATCAACTGAAAAAAGGGGCCCAGAATCGAACAAAGAAAAATTTGTATCAAAAAACAGAATTGATATGCTGGAAAAAGAGGCAAAGAAAAAATCTAATGAAGAAAAGAGTGCCATGAAAAGTAGAATGGACATACTTCTGGGAGTGGAACCATGATGGCAGAGTAATAATCCTCAGCATCTCTGTGCAACAATAAGAATCCTCTCTTGCCAAGATTAAAAGACCACAAATATAAGAGTGAAAGAACCAACAAGCAGACAAAGTGAAACAACTTTAAAGAAAAGAAAAACCAAAAGTTGGGCAATGAACATCTGGGGCACTGAGGTGAGAGGAGAGCAGACACATCAAGAAGTTGTAGCAAGGAGGGAAGAGTAAGCCAAGAGCAAGACACAAACCCCAACCCCACATCTACTGCCTGAGGTTTGGTAACCTATGCCTGAGCCAACCCCCAGACCCTAAGAACCTGCTTGAGCAAATAGAGGTATAAGCCAAACCATACTCCTTGAAATTTCAAACCTGTGAAGAAGTTCAGAGCCCTAGCCTAGGGAATTCTAGTTTGGAGTTGGGATAAGGACTTAATTCACACTTTGGGGTGGATGATAGAACTAAATACTAAGTACTGATCTTTTTACTTAAAATTCATGGCAGAGCTCCAAAACAGAACAATCAAGGGTGTGCCTGATTGGATGAAGTACCCAGTGAAACCAAAAACTTAAGAGAAAGCCTGAGAGTAGAATTTGATCAGTCCCTGACAATCAAGATCAGAGTGAAATTAAAAGTTTTAACATAAGCCTGAGGCAATTCTTTAAGCTATAAGCATCACAAGGATTAAATGAATCAGCAGGGTGGGGGGGAGGTCTCAGAGCTCTCAGCCTTCAAACTATCACATCATTTCCCAAGCCTACATATAATTAAATAGGAAAAATGAGAAAACAACAAAAAAAGTACCTAACTATTAAGAATGTTTATGGAGACAAAGAGCAAGGTTCTGACACAGAAGGGAACAGTGAAAACAAAGGAAACCCATCCAAAATCGAAAAGAAAAATATGAATGATGCTTTTTTATCTATGATATCTTTTAACCTAATACAGTTTATCACTTATGATTATATCTATTTAAGCTTTAACTTTGTCAGAAATAATAATTACTACCCTTGCTCTATTTTTATCATCTGAGGAATGAATGGTATATTGTGCTTCAGTCCTTTATTTTTATCTATGTGTGTCTCTCATTTTTAAGTATATTTATTGTAAATAACATATTGTTTGGTTTTGGTTTTTGATCCATTCTTCAGTTTTCATTTTATGGGTGAAATCATCCCATTTACATTCAATATCAAAATTATTAGTTATGCATTTCCCTCCATTCTGTTTTTTTCTTTATTTGCCTTTCTCTCTTTCTTTCTGCTATACCCTCCTCAGATGTCAAATTTATTCTGCCCTCTATTTCTCCAATTCTCAACTCTGCTTAGAAATTTTCACTTATCCTCACTCTTTACCTTCTACTTCCAAATTGGCTCACTTTTCTAAGGGCCTTCCCTTGTTTAATTTCCCCTTACCTGTTAACTCCTATTCTATCCACCTTTCCAAAAGTCCCTACATTCTCTCCCACTTCTATTTCTTGATATAGGTTCAATTCTAAAAGTTCCTCCCTTATGTTATACTGAGTCCTTCCCTTACCCCTCACATTTTTCCTCTGTTTCTAGATATATACTCCATACTCCCTTCTTAGTACCCCTCCCTTTTCTTATCTCCTTTCCTTTCCTTCTTTTTATCAATTCTTCCTTCTCTTATTCTCCCAGTCCCTTGAGGGGCTTTCCTTTGCTTGGTACCTCTCTTTCCCTATCTCATTCTCTTACTTATCCTTCCCCTTCCCTCCTATTACTCTGTACATTACCCAAGAGTCATCAATAACATTTTCCCACCTGAAAGTCAAACATTTTTAACTTTTCAGTCACTTTTGAGTAGTTTTTCATCATTACCTTCATATGTTTCTTGTATATCAATTTTTTCAACTGAGTTCTGTACAGTTAAAGTAGTGTTTGCCATAAACTATTACAGATAAAAGAGTGGTTGACTTAAACTGTGACCGCAGAAAAATGGTTTCAAATCAAAAATATAGTGGTCATCAGGGAAAAATTCCTAATATGAAATATACCCAAGTCAGCTGGGTTTTTCATGGAGATTTTAATTAATACAAATAAGGAATTAATGAGAGAGAGAGTAAGAGGAAACAATGACAAAAGAGCTAGGGCAGCCCAGGCTCAAGCCCTAAGAGAGAGATCAGTCAGTCCTTAATCCACTCACCACAAGAATTGTCCCAAGCAAGATTCTATTGTTCAGAGAGACCCAGCTATTCCAAATAGTCCAAGCTCCAATTCAGCTTTTGGCAAACTGAACTCCCAGAAGCCTTTTCTGACCTCCTTTTGAAGAGAATTTTCTCCTATGTCACCTCCCCTATGTTCTCACATCTACCAATCACAGTAGACATTTTCCAAAGGACAGAGCATTCTTAATTCACACCTGAGTAGACTAAACTTTTGAGTAAGTTCACACCTCTATGCCCCTTGCAAGTTTTCAAGTTGCTTGACCTTCATAGGTACTTAGCACCTTCCTAAAAATAGACTTAGCTTAAGGCTTTTGCTTCACTATAAGTATGAGTTAAGTACTTTCTCATTGTTCAGTAAAGAGTTTACAACTTTATCTTCCCCTAAAGTATGCTTAAGTATGGGTGGAGTAGAGTTCTCACATTCCTGACTAAACCCCTTCATTGTATAAAATAGGGAATGGTATTAACCAAGTGTTCTGAAGTAGCGTCTGAGAATTTTTAAGATTCACAGTTCTGGGTTTTTCCCCAGGAATACCTGAAACTCTTTTAGTTCATTAAATCTCTCTTTTTTTTAACAATTTATAATTATGCTCAATTATGCTGATTATATTATTTTTGGTTGAAAGTTGAATTCTTTTGCTTTATGAATTACTATGCTCCATGTCCTGTGTTCTTTTAATGTTGTAGCTGCTAAGTCTTGTGTTATTCTGACTGTAGTTCTACAGTATATATTTATTCCCCTTTCTTTTTGCTTGTAGTAGTTTCTCCCCTTCACTTGAGAGTTATGGAACTTAGCAACACTGTTCTTGGACATTTTCATCTTTGTTGGGATGATGATGGGTAAATTCCTTCAATTTCTACTTTACCATATAATTCTATGATTTCCAGGCAATTTTCCTTTATGATTTCTGGTAGCCTGATGTCTGAACTCACTTTCTTTTTATCATAACTTTCCAGGAATCCAACTATTTATTTTTGTTGTGTCCCATTTATCTCTTTCCAATGCCAATTGTTTTCTAATAAGATGCTTCATATTCCCTTCTAGCATTTCCTTCTTTTGATTTTGCTTTATTATTTCTTATTGTTGTAGGAAAACATTAGATTCCCTTTGCCTAGTTCTGATTCTTAATTGATTGTTTTCTTCTGTGAGTTTACCTCTTTTTCTCCATTTGAATGATAATTCATTTATAATTTCCTTGATTTTTTTTAATTGCTTTTTTTTCATTTCTAGTTTTTCCTCAATTTTTCTCATTCAATTTTTGAAGTCCCTTTTAAACTCTTCCAAAAGTTCTTTTTGAGCTTGTGGTCATTTATTGTCTTTCTTGGCTATTTTTGAAGTAGGTGTTTTTTACTTTATAGTCCTCTGAGTCTGAAGAGAGGTCTTCTCAGTCCCCATAGTAGGTATCAATAGTTGGATTCTTTGGGACAAAAATCCACTATTCGATAAAAACTGCTGGGAAAATTGGAAGACAGTGTGGGAGAGACTAGGAATAGATCAACACCTCACACCCTACACCAAGATAAATTCAAAATGGGTGAGTGACTTAAACATAAAGAAGGAAACCATAAGTAAATTGGGTAAACACAGAATAGTATACATGTCAGACCTTTGGGAGGGGAAAGGCTTTAAAACCAAGCAAGATATAGAAAGAATCACAAAATGTAAAATAAATAATTTTGACTACATCAAACTAAAAAGCTTTTGTACAAACAAAACCAATATAACTAAAATCAGAAGGAAAACAACAAATTGGGAAAAAATCTTCATAGAAACCTCTGACAAAGGTTTAATTACTCATATTTATAATGAGCTAAATCAATTGTACAAAAAATCAAGCCATTCTCCAATTGATAAATGGGCAAGGGAAATGGATAGGCAGTTCTCAGATAAAGAAATCAAAACTATTAACAAGCACATGAAGAAGTGTTCTACATCTCTTATAATCAGAGAGATGCAAATCAAAACAACTCTGAGGTATCACCTCACACCTAGCAGATTGGCTAACATAACAGCAAAGGAAAGTAATGAATGCTGGAGGGGATGTGGCAAAGTAGGGACATTAATTCATTGCTGGTGGAGCTGTGAACTGATCCAACCATTCTGGAGGGCAATTTGGAACTATGCCCAAAGGGCGACAAAAGAATATCTACCCTTTGACCCAGCCATAGCACTGCTGGGTCTGTACCCCAAAGAGATAATGGACACAAAGACTTGTACAAAAATATTCATAGCTGCGCTCTTTGTGGTGGCCCAAAACTGGAAAACGAGGGGATGCCCATCAATTGGGGAATGGCTGAACAAACTGTGGTATATGTTGGTGATGGAATACTATTGTGCTCAAAGGAATAATAAAGTGGAGAAGTTCCATGGAGACTGGAACAACCTCCAGGAAGTGATGCAGAGCGAGAGGAGCAGAACCAGGAGAACATTGTACACAGAGACTAATACACTGTGGTATAATCGAACGTAATGGACTTCTACATTAGGGGCGGTGTAATGTCCCTGAACAACTTTCAGGGATCCAGGAGAAAAAAAAACACCATTCATAAGCAAAGGATAAACTATGGGAGTGGAAACACCGAGAAAAAGCAACTGCCTGAATACAGAGGTCGAGGGGACATGACAGAGGATAGACTTTAAATGAACACTCTAATGCAAATACTAACAACAAAGCAATGGGTTCAAATCAAGAAAACATCTAATGCCCAGTGGACTTATGCGTCGGCTATGGGGGGTGGGGGGAGGAAAATAAAATGATCTATGTCTTTAACGAATAATGCTTGGAAATGATCAAATAAAATATATTAAAAAAAAAAAAAAGATTGGGGCAAAAAGGTGAAAAAAAGAAAGGAACAGAAACCGAGGAAGAGACGGCACATTTCATTTTGTGCATGGTTCTTTCCTGCTAGAACTACTTTCCTCGCATGAGGCAGGGGATAGCACACTGGATCTGGAGTCAAGAAGACCCGAATTCAAATAAAAAAAAAAAAAGGAAAAAAAAATAGTTGGATTCTTTCTCCATTGGTTGCTTTAAAAAATTAGCAGTCAGGTCAATAGACTTCATTATTTTCTTTTTGCTGGACTCCTAGGTCATCTGTTGTACTGGAATATGTTCCCTAAGGTTTCAGGATTTTTTTGCGTTTCTTTTTTATCTTATTTAGATATTCCAGTTGTTGTTTTTTTTTAAGTTTAGATTCAAATGTAATCACCAGGTCCCCTTTTCAAGCCCCAGTCCTTGATTGCTCTCAGGTGCTCCAAACAGAGTCCATGGTCAGTTGTGTAACTGCACTATAGAAGTATATATATATATATATATATATATAAGTGACAACCAGGGATCTCAGTGTCCTGGGAGTGATTATAACTAAAGGGACTAGAATGCATCATAAACCACACTCACCAATATGCACTACTTCCTCCCTCCTTTAACTTTAATTCTTGATATACTATGGTATTCCATGACTCAGTCTTACAGTGTCATTGGAAGAATATTGATGTTAAAAAAATATACACTTGTTTCTAGAAAAATCTTGGGATCATTCAAGGCACTGCCTAAATTCCCAAGGGTAATCTGAACTCAGCTCATTCTTGCTTTACCATATCTGTAGAGTATATGTGGAAATTGCTCATTCTCAGAATTTTTAAGCATGCATTTTCTCAAGGGAACATTTGATTTGAGAGAGCAGAAAGAAAAAGAAACAACTCTGCACAGGTCAGCAGAATATGGATATTATAAGAATTAAATTTATGCCCTAAAGTATCAGGAGACTGATATCTTTTTAAAGTTATTACTATTATACAAGGTATCTAATGAATCAATGATATAATTATGTAAGCTATGTAAGGGATTTATTATCTGTATTATGAGATATGCAGTACAATACTGCAGAAAAAAATATACTGGACTTACATTTTAAAAAAAGGTTTTAAAAGCTGCTACTCCTTTTTTACTTTTTGACATTAGGGAAATTTTCTAACTCTTCTGAAACTGTTTCACCTCATGTAAAATGGGTTTTTACTAAATTTAATAGGGAAGCTAGATGATACAGTGGATAGAGTGCTGAGACTACAATCAGAAAAACTCATTTTTGTGAGTTCAGATATTGTTTCACACAAATGACCCTTTTTGACTCAGTTTCTTCATCCATTAAATTGTCAAGACAGGAAATGGCAAACTACTCCAGTATCTCTGCCAAGAAAATGTCAAGCAGATGTCACAAAGAGTGGAATGCAACCAAAATAAGACTGAACAACAAAATATTATGCCACAGGAGTATGAGAATCCAATATGTAAAATACTTTAAAAATCACAATTTATAGATTAATATAATACACATAACATGTCATATAAATAAACCTTAAATTTTCATTAGCCATGATTTATTTTTCACATACAAAACCCTAAGAAACGAAAGAATTGCATACCTCATTTCCATTCATTACTCAGATATCACCTCTTCAATTCCCAAGACAGTGGTTAGATGATATTAGGTAGGAAAGAGATAATAGAACTGTTGTATTACATACCCACTGTTAGGCATCTCATCTATGAAAGCCTCAGTTATCTCACTGGTGACAATTTCAATGTCCTCTCTAGTGAGAGCCTCAATCTCCTCACCTGTGACCACCCCAAATCCCTGACTTATGACAGCAAGAGGCCCTGCTGGAGAAAATCACAAACCTCTCAAACTCACAAGAATCTCCTGAGTTCCCATATTGTGGGAAGATTTTCTAGTTCATAGATTAAATATATTCTGTTCCTTCACATTTCCTTTCTCCTCAGAGCAAGTAAAAAACATTAATATCAAAAGTCAAAAATACAAGAATTTGTTGTTCTGATCCTAGGAATACTGTTGGACTTAGGTTGAATTACTTTGAGGTGGTTCAATAACTGACCTAAGTGAAAATAACCATGACAACTAATCCTCGCTTGTAAGAAAGTCTCTGTTGAAAGTTTGGAAACAAGAATTGAAATATATGATGGGAATAAAGCCAATTCAGTACTTGAAAGATTTATCTTATAGGACAAAATTATAAAGATAAATATTTCTTTCCTTCTCTTGCTTCCTTTCTTTCTTCTTCTTGTAGAAATTTAATATTAAATTGCTTGGTCTCCTAAAAAAGACTTTTGACTTTAATACTCCAACAATCTTATTTTAGAACTGGAGCTCAAAGCTTCTCTCTACAAGGCTATTAGGTCTTTGGGGGGGGGGGGTGTTCTACATATTAAAAAAAAAAACTTAAAGATTGGTGAACTTCTTGTTTACCATCCCTAAGATGTCATTGACTACCTCCATGGCCTAAAAATTATACTACCAGATCCTGAGGAAGAGACCCAGAAACACTGAGGGTTCTCTGACTCTACCATGGAAGTCAACAGATCACTCTTGACAAGCATGCTATGGGCAGGATAACAATAGAATATGAACAGCAGAGGAAAGGCATTGGACTCAGAGCAGACCAAGATGGACTTCTTCTAGAGGCAAGTCTTTGGTGGGTGAATGTCTGATTGCCACCAGACAACAATGGAAGGTGACAAATGGAGACCTGATTCTGATTGAGAACACCTTAGATACCAAATGAGAAGAAAGGATTCTGATGATGAAGGTCTTTTTGGTTGGTGCTAATGACTTCACATTAATTGGAAAGCAACTCCTTGGACTAGATCTTATCAATGTAGAAGCCACAGCTTTTGAGAAGATGGAGTCATGACCAAGAGTTCACCTGAAGTTTAAGAAAAGGAAGAACTTGCAGAAGAAAGAAAATTCTCATAGGACCCCAAACTGTCCTTTGGATAAACACAATAGAGAATCCTCCAAGTGTCTCATGATCTTCACCTGATACATACCAATGTGTGAAAATATTTTTTTTAATGTAAAATAACTTCTTTTAAATAGAAAAAATAAAAGTAAAAAAGAACCCTTTCATCCGGTAAAATAATCAATTAGCAAGGCAGAGTAATGAAGAAAGCCCCATCATGTATTAGAATATGAGAGGAACAACAACCTATGGAAAAGAATCTTGAACTCAGCATTAATGTTGCAAAGGGTCTTTTATTTCATTCTTGTGAGAATGAACACTTGAGTCAGTTTGAAATGTGTTACAGCCAGTCAGCAAGTATAAGGAATGGGAGCAAGCAGGGTCCCTTCCATTAACACAAATCAATCCTTCCTTTCATTCACCATTAGGTGGTTCATTATAGTTATAATCTAGTCACGAGAGCCAGCTGATTGGAATACAATTTAAAACCCCAATCATTCATATTAAAGTACAGAACTTCACCTAAAAGCTAACTTATTATGTGTTCCTCATTGTCCTACTGATGTGGATGTGGGGGAAAAGAGCATAAACTGGGAACATGACATAACTCCATTTTCTTTTCTTCTTACTACATTAAATAGGCTTATGAGAGGAGTCCACCATCTTTTCAGGACCTGTTCCTCACAAAATGACTTGGCATTAAGAAGACCCTCTATTTCCTGGGAGAAAGTATCTCAGTTAATTTCCTGTGCAGATATTGTTCAATGAGAAACCTTGTAGGATGTGCTGGGGAATGACTGGATGATTACTTCTCTCTCAGGTGAGCCCATTCAATTATTTTAGCATCCATTCTGGCTGTATAGGGAGTCCACTGGCTAGTTTATATATCTTGAATGGGTCTTTTAATAAAAATAATATTATATAACCTAAAGTATAGCTTCTAGGGAATTTCATTAATCATACTTTCTTTTTCCTTGTTTTTCTTTGCTTGATAGATCTATTGATTAGAAAGTATTTTTTAAAATTATGACATTCAGAGATATGTATAAAAAACTGATTTCTCTGCCTTTCCATTTACCTTTTATAATTTAAAATGATGAAGATGTGGAGGACTTTTGATTTGGAGCCTTTTAAAATTATTCTTATCAAACTTGAAGAAAACGGAAGTGTCTTCCTATACATTAGAATTAGTAGAGAACAAAGTGTTATCATTGCTCTGATTATATAAGAGTTCACGGTTCTTGTGTAGAAAAACATTAATTACTGCAACAGAATCTCAAAATGTCATTATCATGGCAATATATTCTTTGCCAGTTTGATACCAGCTAGCAGTACCACAATCCTAAAATCAGAAGATCTATAGCTCCTACACTTGGCCATGTTGATATATCACCCTAGTCTGCTGATAAAGAGCTATCAGATGTTTAAGCTCTTAAGAGGAAGACATTTAAATTTCCCTTTGTAATCAACATTATATTAAACCATTCTCTCTCCCTAAATCTATTCTAAATGATTTAAACTTTATTAATAATGATGAAAACCCCATCATCACAAATGCTTATTTCTAAAGTCATTGAAGATGAACACTTTTGGTGGGATTAATGATTAGATTTTCATGGTTCTACCAATTAATCTTAGAAAAGATAAAGGAAGTTAAAGCAAAGATTATTTGCTTATTAAAAAGCCATTGTTCCACACACCAGAACTTATTGCTTCACCCCACAAGATACTCTACACTCTAGTTTTTCCTTTTCTTTTCAAGTCAAAACTATCCCTTTAGTTATCAAAATCTGCAAACTGGAATCAGTCGTCCTCAACCCATTATTGTCTGATATTCAACTATTGCCACATTTTGTTGACTATCAACCTCATCAACATCCTCCTCCTCCTCATCTACTCATAATAAGTTGTCAGAACCATAAAATAGGTGAATTAAAAATTAGATTATTCATCCAGGTAATTAATTATCTTTAAGTTATGTCTTAATTTTTAAAATAATTCAATTCTGGTTAAAGATTCATTTACTTGACCCAATATACAAGGTACCATTCTAATGCATCTCCTCTAATCAGTGTCTGGACCTCTCTCTAAAGTTTCCTTTGCCATTTCTTTGATTTTTTTTTCCTCCTAATTTTTCACAGGAAGCCTCTTGAACAGAAGTTCCAGTATTACTAGGAGATAGTGAGCTAATGAACTAGTTATTCTTGGATAAAGAAAGAGATCTTTACATTTGGGTAGGGTTATATTAGCATATGAATGCACATTACAGACATTTGAGGCTCCCTGCCTCCTTCCCTCTTTGGTGACAAGTAAAGGGCTATTTCTTTACAAAGGGTAGAAATTCATAGCGCATTCTGTCAATTTCTTCCCTAAAACTTTAATTTGCTAAATAGAATTTAGCAGGCTGGGTAAATAATTACTTCCTGCTGCCTTAGAAGAAAACTAGATGGCTCATTCACTTTTTGTTAGGATGATAGGGAACCTTTAATATTGGTTAACAGCAGAGAAGTTGGCAGATGGGGATATTAGCAGAATGTAGTTTGTTTGTATTGATTTATAGTTGCATTGGCATAAACAGATGTAAGCAGTTTACCAGAAAACAGTAAATCCTGGGAAGGGCATAATAAACCATTAGTATATTAAGGTGTAGCTATGGCCTTTGATAATAAATTCTGGTTAGAAATTATGTCTCCAACTGGCAGGGCATTGCAAGTGTATGACCTAAAATACCAATCCTACCCTTGGAGAGCAAGAGCTCTGGCATTTAGGAGAGTAAAAGCACTTGAATCACATTTGCTAATGATTATAAAAGCAAAATTTTTCTTCAAAGGTCAGAGAAGGATTTATAATATAGAGTCTCAAGGATGGGAAACCAAATAGAAACTTGAATATAAAGGCAACTGTGGTTCTGCAGATGACAGGTGATGGGCTGGATTCCTTGAGGGAAAGATACATTTGAATTAATGTCATTATATGCCCTTCTAAGGAAGGAGATTAAAAGGAGGGAGAGCCCATTCTGTTCTCATAATGGGAAAGTGCTTTTTTTCTCAAAGGAAGGGAATCTTTCTCTCATGAACCTAAACTACCAGTATTTTGCATTAGAATGACCCCTTCAACCTACCATCCCACTATTCCCAGATGTCTCCATGATCTAAACCAGGTTTGAGTATGTGAAAGTAGAATGGGTCCAGGCCCAAGATGAGTTCAAGTAGAAATAGGGATCTAGGACCAGTCAGAAGTCCAAGAAGTTAAACTGATGCTGCATCCTAGTTTGAAAATGCTTGAAGAAGGGGAAAATGGTAGGGAATTTGGAAGATATTCTATTAAGATGGATAAATTACTATTTCACTTAATATTCATTTGATCTTTATTTTTTGATCATAGTGTTTTTCATTGGTGGGCTGACTTTGTTCACACCTAAGACAGAAGTACTAGTCTGTCTTCTTTTTCTTTACCCAGCAAATGAAATAAAGGGAATAGAGACATGTACTAAAAATCAGGAAAACATCCAAACATTGTTGCTTAAATCATGGAATAATACCACTTCCAAATAAACTAATCATAACTATAATTCAGAATAGGAAGAAAGAAGTATTAAATTGTAATACTTTTAAAATGAGGAATTAAGAAATAAAAAATAGCATAAAGCAAAGATTCTTAAACTAGAATCATTTTAAATTATTTTCATTAAATTTCTTTCCTTTTTTATATCATCATTATTTCCACTAATTTCCTTTCCATTCTTCCTCACAGAGAGCTATCCCATATAACAAATAATGTTTCTAAAAACATTAAGAGGAAAAGTTATGAAGAAATCTTCACAATAAGTTGATATCCAAAAAATGTCTGAAAACATATACAATGCTTATAGACCTCCACTTCTGTAAAGGGGTGAGTTGAGAATTTGTTCTAATATGTCTTCTTTTAAGTCATGCTTGTTCTTTGTAATTTTACCACATTCTGTTCTGATTTGTGTGTATTTGTAGTTCTTTCCATTTGCATTGAGATAGTCATTGTGTATGCATGAGTTCTTAGATATTTCTATGATTCTTTGTATTCATCACATTCATCATTTCTTACAGCATGATATTCTATATATCCATATATAATAATTTGTTTAATCTTTCAAAAAATTATGGGCATCTGCTTTGTTTATATTTTTGCTCTACAAAAAAATGGGACTATAAATATTTTTTTCTGAATAATGTCACTTTCTTTTTATCAATGACCTCCCTGAGGTCAAAGAGATGAATGTTTTCAGTAACTTGATTTGCATAATTATACATTGGTTTCCAAAATAGTGGTAATGATTCAGAGGTACGCCAATAATCTTCCTATGTATCTATCTTTTGTACAACCTTTAAAAAAATTAACTATTTCAAATTTTTGTCCTTTAGTAATTTTCACATTGTGTGAGAAAACTTAGACTTGCTTAGTTTTGATATTTTTCTTTATTGTTATTTATTAGGAGAATTTTTCATACAGTTAATAGTGTGTAATTCTTTTGAGAATTGTTTCTTCATATACTTTGCTCGTCTGTTGGGGAATAGCTTTATATGTCTTTATGTATATGTGTTTTAAATACATATAAATGTATATTTGTGTACATGCATATAAATGCATATATATTTTGTTAATTTATGATATACTTTGGATATCAGATACATCCAAAATTGTTTTACTATTTCCCTATGTCCATTAATATTGCATATGTAGAAGCTTTTCTGTTTTCTCATTTATCTTAACATTAAATTGTCTCAACCTTTATTTTGTGAAGAATGAATATCCTATCCATAACTTTAAGAGGGATAAGATCTACTTCTCTCTTAATTTTTAAATAGTTTTGCCTCTAATATTAAGGTCACATATTTATAATGTACTCCGGGATGTTTTTCTAACAACTGTATTTAAAGTTTTATTTTTTCCTTAAATACATGTTTTGTAATTTATTGTCATTAGATTATTTATTTCTATTTGTCTTAATTCTCCCTTGTACAGCTGATCTAGCTATCTATTTTTAAAAACAAATACCAAATGGTTTTTATTATATTTTGACTTTTGAGAGTGTTATTTCCCTTTTTATTTATCGCTTTTCATTATTTCTCTTCATCTAGATATTTTGTTTACCAAATGAACTTGTTATTTTTTCTAGCTCTGTTAGGTTTGCCCTTGACAATTTCATTGATTTAATATTAAAAGTATAAATTAAGCTTGGCAAAATTTTCATTTTTATGATATTGTCATGGCTTAGCAATGAGCTATAAATATTCTTTCAGCTAATTAAGTGATTATTTATGTCTTTAAGAAATGTTTGCAATTGAATGTAGACAAGTTTTTTGTGTGTTATGGTAAGCCAGTCTCCTAATACTTTATATATTATTTTGTTTTATACAAGTTTAATAAAATTCTTTAAAAAAATCCATTAGAATAATGAACTTATTCTTCCTTCATAGTTCCTTTACAGATGCTTCTTTTTCATTTTTCTGGTATTGATATATTTCAGATGTCCATTTTATTTGTAATTTGGAATATTTTATAATTTTATAGTACTTATTTCTTTTGTATTCCAATTTTATTAGTATGCAACTATTGAAAACTAATTTTTGTATTTAAATTATGTACATTGTTGTATACTTTTATTTTGAGTTCCACATTCTCTCTTCCTCTCCCAGCTATCCCTCATCCATTGATAAGATAAAACATGTAATACCTATTATGCATTTAATGTTATACAAAATATTTCTGCATGTCATTACAGAAGAAAAAAGAAATATAAAAAAGATAATATAATTCAATCTACATTCAGAATTTGTAAATTCACTCTCTAAATATAGATAACATTTAACATGATAAATTAATTGGAATTGTTATGGAGCACTGTATTGATCAGAAGAGATTTCTTTCAATGCAAGTCATCATTACAACATTGCTGTTCCTAACTATGTCTTCCTAGTTGTGCTTCTTCACTTGTCTTCTGCTCACAGTTTTTTTTTTCAGATTTTAGTGAAAGTTTACCCTCAATCATTTCATAAAATGTAATAACATTCTGCACTACAATTTATAACACAACAGTGTTCTACAATACACTCAAAACATTCCATCACAATCATATACCACAACTTGTTCAGCCATTCCCGATGAATGGGCATTTCCTCAATTTCCAATTATTTTCCACCACAAGAAGAATTACTATAGATATTATTGTATGGAGAGATATATTTTTCTTTTTTTTTTAATCACTTTGACAAAAATTCTTAGTAGTGGTATTGCTGGATCAAGCAGTATTTGCAATTTTATACACTTTTCAGCATATCTCCAAATTATTCTCCAGAATGGTTGGTCCAGTTACAATTCCACCAACAGTACGTTAGTGTATAATTTTAACATCCCCTTAGTGTTTATCATTTTTCTTTTCTGTTATATTATATTCTGATGGGTGTAATAAATTAATGTTTTAATTTTAATTTATCTGATTATTAATTATTTAGAACATTCTTTCATAGTGTTTTTTAAAAAAAAATTAAAGATAAGGAAGGGATTGTATCCCCAAGAGGGAGGCTTGGGCTTTGGTATAGAGAGAGAGAGAGGAAAGAGAGGAGAACCCCCTTATCCACAAAGTGGGGTGCAGGGGGGACAGCAGATGTAATGGGTTGGCTCAGAGAGAGGAGAGGGGGTTTGAAGATTTCCCCCTTCTGCCTTCCCTCTTTAGCTAAAGCTGCTCTCCCCAATTTGCTCTTATCCCTCTTGTCCCCCCTCCACTACTTGAGACAAAAAGGTCTCCCCTTGATCTGTTCACTCACACTAAGCTTGGAGAACAGATAACGTTTAATGTTAACTCAATCAGATAATACAAAAGGAATAACGGGCAGGGGAGAATGGGAAAAGGAAAGTGGGAAAAGGGAGTCTCTGTCTCTATCTAAACCCTTTTCCTCCCTCCTCAAGTTTTGGAGAAACTCAGGCCTTGGCAGCCTGAGCCCCTGAAAAAAAGTCAGGTTCTTAGCCCTGGACAACAGGAGTTGAAGTAAAGCCTTCTCAGTTTTCTCCTCAGAAAGTCCCTTCAATTGGGAAGTGTTGGGGGGGGGTGGTTCCAGTCAACAGCAGGAAAAATGGGTAACCCTCAGGAGAATGTCTTTATCCACCTTCTCTCTTCAATGTCTCAAGACAGAGAGCCTCACTGCTCTCCCAGCCAGAGTCTTCTCCCTCAGGAAAATTCACTCCTGGGGCCCCTCCCCCATCAAGGTGATCAATTTCACATACTCTTCAGTCTGGCACTTTTTCTCTAGTGCCAGCCTCTATCACAAATCCTCCATTTCCTGTTTTTCGCATGGTGTCACCCTGGCCCACTCCAGTTATTTACCTTCTATGTCTATTCTAATCTATCTATGCTACTTATTGTTCGCATCTAACCTTCCCACTCCCAAAATAATAAATCTTATCCTAATCGGTCTATTTGCTAATCTAATTTCCTATCTTATGCTAAGACTGAGTTGTAGGAAGAGAGTTTGGATTATGTGCCAACAAAATTTTTACAATATAACAATTTCTTAATACAAAAGTCATTGCAATCATTATAAAATTTAAATCTTAAGTAAAATTGAATTATCCTATGCCTTATATAATGCTAATTCCAATGTAATAATTCACAACATATATATATATATACACATATTAAGTTGTATCTAATGAAATCTGATTTATTTTGTCCCTGTGTTACCTCTCTAATTACAATATTCCCTTTAACACCCTAAACCACTCAGTCCCTGTCTATTAACTGTTAGTATTTTAATTCTTCCCTCATTATCTATATTCATTGATGAAATAATTATTACATTACATATATTCATGTCTATTATTTGTACCCATTCACATATGTCACATATTATTTAAATACATATATACATATATATCTTCTGGTAGTAGAGATTTATTTACAAATATATAATTTATGGGCTGTCCTTATTTACGGCACAGCTCCTAATATCAATGTGAAATTTGTTCATGTTCTAGATATGTCATTGTGGATGTATATTTATTCCAGTGTATATGTGGATGTACTTCCCTATATCTGAAGTTAATATGATCATCGATTAATCTTACATGAACCATTTTCCCAAAGTTCATTTCCCATAATGTCTTTGATTCAAAGTTCTTTTCATTTGTCTGTGTGTCTTCCATCCTTTGGTGTTGCTTGAAGTCTGTCACAGGTCCGGGAGTGCCTTCTCCTTTACAGGATACATATTTGCCTGTCGTCTCACCTTGAAAGATGATCTCAGGTATCCAGAACTACAAAATCATGCATGTATGTAAGATCAATATGTGTGTGCATGTAAGAGTGATTTTTTTGATGCATGTGAGTGAAACTTTATATAGGATGTTTGTGCCATTCTCATGAGTGCAGGTGAGATTTTTTTTTTTTAATCTAATGGATGTAGGTAACTTTCATAATGCGTGATTGTAAGGTAATTCTATTCCTGTGTGGCTGATTGAAGAGGTTAATGGTATTTTAGTCCAGGCTTGAGATTGAAATTCATATATAGGTTCAATAATTCTAAGGGATTCTAAATTCACCCAAATAAACTCCCAGGTTCCACAAGGAACCACTTCTCCTTTGTTTCACAGGCTACACTAATCGTCCCTGATCTAACTAACCTAAATTTATACTATCTGTCTTGGGCATTATCCTGTTTTGGTTTTATGCAATAATTTTGTTTGGGTAAGATGCTCCAATAGCATCTTGGGTGTTTTTCATCTACATTTACTGGGGTTCATGGACTTGTCTCAGTTTTGTTTTGTTTTGTTTTGTTTTCAGCCAGGGATTGTCATTATGGCTTAGGGGTTTTCCTAATTTGATTAAAGTTTCTTAGAGAATCATGTGTCAGATCTTATGTCTAGTACCATACTGGGTTCTTATAAGGTTTTGTGTTGTTTGCTACCCTATAGAACTCAAACCAGTCCTGGTACCAGGTTCTCTATCATATTACTTCCAATTCAGTGTCACTGTCTCCTAAGTTATATTTCTTACAAAATTCTTCAAAACTACTGACTCCTGTAATAGACAGTATTTCCTGTATTGATAATGAGTTGTGTATGTTTTCAATTGCTGAATCAGAATCAGAATCAGAAAAGCTTCTTTGTTCTGAATTCAGGTGTTCACTATGCCAAATTGTGTCCCATTCATCTAAGCCTTTATGAACTTTATCAAAAGCTTAATGTACTCATAAGGTTCCTGTTCTTCATCACTGTTTTGTTCAACTATTATTGTACCATTTGGTACTGTATCATCTGAGTTTGATTCTTGGTCACTGATTTCTGTACTCTCTAGTTCTTTCATTAGCTTTTATTCAGTGACCTGTTGTAATTTTGTGTCAGGTGTTGTTAACCCAGGTTTTGTGTCTTGGTCTGACCCTATTTCAGTGATTTCTGTATTTCCCAATTCTTTTTCCATCTGTTGACCAGTAATATGCTCTAATTCTGAGTTCTGTGGTGACAACTTTGATTCTTATGGGTCTACTGCTTCCTGCAGATCTGTTATTATGTTACTGGTGTGCACAGGTTCTACCATGTCTTTTGGATCATATTCATGTGTATATCCTCCCTCTTGTGAAGATTTGACATAGAAACCATTCCCTCTATGGTGGTATCTTCTGGGAATGACTTCAAATCAGATTTGACTGCCCCCATATCAATGAGAATCTTGTAATTTTGATCTCCTACTTTGATCCATACATAGGGTTCTTGTATCTCTGCCTCATATTGAAAACTAGCTATTGTGTTGTTTTCATGCATAGGCTTCCCATTATCATCTTTACTTTCTTGTCCCAGGGTTTGTAATACACTTATATCTCTTTGGACTTTGTCTGGGAGCTGTGAATTTTAAAAGTCTCCATCTTGGACTAGCACCCAAAAATTGTGCACACCCACACTACACGGGCATGCGCTAGTCAATGACAAATCAGAAATAACTAACTGCCCACCTGGGCTGTCCTAAGCCAAGCTAGAGCCAACCATTGATTTTGTGAGACACAGGAAGTGAGGTAGGGAACAGCCTCTGGAATTCGCGGACTTCCTGTGGAGAGAGCTAGAGGGAGTTGGTGTTAGGAGCTTGGAGAGGGAGGACGCCCGCAGACAGCTTTCCTTCAGATCGGTCACGTGAGTTAAGGACTGATTCTTTCCACCTGGGCTTTTGGGCCTAAAACTCCCCCTGCCTTGGTCAGAGGTTGAGTAGCCTCTTTCCCTTTTCTCTTCTCTCCTTCTCTCCCTAACCTTTTCCCTACTCCCAGTGTGATTAAACCTCCATAAACCTCATTCTGACTTGAGTGTTTCATTTTAGGAATTTCATAAGTAAATTCCTTGGCGGCCATTGTTAAATATTATATAAATCTTGTAGCCACATTTGTAACCATTACTATATTATAACCTTCTCCCAGAAGCCTTAAATTTCCACATTACAGTTTGGCTAACCACTACGGGAAAAAAGAACCTTATCAGTCTTCTGATCTCCTTACTATCATCTGGGAGAAATCCCACCCCGGCTACCCCCTCTGGCTCTTGGCCCTGCCTTAGTGCTTGGAAGGTTTCTAGAACCTCAATAAATTTCCTGAATTTTCTTGCCTTTTCAACCCACTTATTGCTCACTCCCTCAGTCCTGTTACCAAATACCTTGGCTTAAAGACACAGCTGCCAGAACAGGTGAGTATAAAATACTATTTTTCTCTTTTCCCTTTACCCCTTAAGTTAAATTGGGGTCAACAGGATTTTTTTTTTCCTTCTCCTCTTTATCTCTCATTTCCGTCTCCTTTTACTTTAAGGAGGTGGCTCAGTAGATTATAAGGCAGGCCAGACTTAGCTAATAAACTGATCAACAACGAGGAACCTCAGGAGAGGAAGCTCTTAGGAGCTCCTAGCCTGCAAAAATCAGCTGAATACAGCTAGGGAGCTAACTTAAAAACCATTTTTTTGTCTGTTTCCTGGCCTTTCTAGTCTTAAAAATTTAAGTGGGCTTTGCTCAAGGAAGATAGCACATGGTCCTAGCGGCTTTAGCCTGAGGGCCAAAGAAGATTGCTGGGACCCACCCACATACACCTTGTAAAGAAGGAGAATTTACAATACAATAGGCCCTTAGCCTGTATAGGGTTGTAGACTCAGAGCCACCTACTGTAAAAAGAAAAAGCCTGTGGAAAGTTTGCTGCTTTGCCCTGCTCCCCACTTGCTTTGTGAAATTACAAAATATACATATAAAAATGAGTACTATATCCTTTGACAATTATAAGACAGCTGAAGAAGTAGGGGCATTGAGGAATGAAGGATACCTCCAAATTTTTATATTAATAGGTACTGTCATTTTTGTACTCCTCAATACTATATTTAGAGATGAAAAAATAAAAAAAAATTGAGGATAAAATAAAACAAAATGAGGAGAAAATAAAACAAAATGAGGAGGAAATAAAGCAAAATGAGGATAAAATAGAAAATATTGAGGATAAAATAGAAAATGTTGAGGATAAAATAGAAAAAATTGAGGATACAATAGAAAAAATTGAGGATAAAATAGGAAATATTGAGAATAAAATAGAAAAAATTGAGGATAAAATAGGAAATATTGAGAATAAAATAGGAAATATTGAGGATAAAATGGGAAATATGGAAGATAAAATAGGAAAAATTGAGGATAAAATGCAAGCCCAATTAGAAGATCTAAAAAGTTTCTTACAGGATCAATTGACAAACAACCACTCTACCAGAAATAGACCTGTTTCTGAACCTTTGAATGAGGAAATTTCCTTCCCTGAAATAGAGATGGAAAGCACCTTTCCTATAGCCCAGTTAACAGACTGCTTCTCTCGTGCAGTGCAAATCTTGTCTGAATTTAATCCCCAAAACCCTTCCCCTGCAATCCCAGCTTCTCATGTTCCTTCTCCTACAGAAAACCAAATTCCAATGCAAGAGAAATCTTGTCCTCCTAGAGAAACCTGTTCTTGTCAAACTGACCCACAGGTGCAAAATTCAACTAGAGGCCTGTTTCCTCTAAGAGAAGTACCTGAAATAGGACGAAATGGGGATGTGGTGACTTTAAGACATAGGATACCGTTTACTCCCCAAGAAATAAATGAATTTACACGAAATATTCCCACATATGAACAAGATCCTTTTCTAGTAACAAAAAAGATGGGAGACATATTTTTTCAGTATAATCCGTCTTACAAGGACGTTGAGAGCTTACTCCAGGCTTTTTTAAGTGAACGTGAAAAAAATAAAATAATTGCTCATGTCAACAAAACCCGGGGGCGTAATGCAGCACATTGGCCATCTCAGGATCCCGAATGGGACTATAACAATCCTGAGGATTATCTACAACTATACCGTTGTAGAGAGGCCATCCTCACGTCCATGAAGGAATGTGCGGACAGTACAGATAAGTGGATGGAACTGGAAAAAATTAAGCAAAAGGAAAACGAAACACCCTCCAGATTTATGGACAGAATTATCGAGTTTGGGGACAGATACTTAGATTGGGACTTAACTAAAGAGAGTAGTATAAGACAAGTTAGAAGAATCTTTGTAAACAATTCTTGCAAAGCAATTAAAAATTATTTCAAAACACAATGCCCAAGATGGTCAGATATGGACCTTGAAGAATTGTGAAAAACAGCTATATATGTTTTAAAGGGAAACGAAGAAAAGGAGAAAGAAAATGATGATGACATGGAGGAAATGAAGAAAAAAATGAGATATTTAATAGATAGGATAACTAAATTAGAAAGTGGGCAGGGTAATGAACCAATGACAATTGCCCCTCTCCAGAAATCCAATTATCAATCCATTACTTGCCACTTCTGTGAGAAGAAGGGCCACAAAATGATGGAATGTAGAATCTTTCTTAAGATGATTGGAAGAAATACACAGTCTAATAATAGCTTTAGAAATAATAACTATAATGAATATAGAAATAAGAACTTTAGAAACCAGAATTATAGAAATAGGAATTGGGAAATCAATGACAATGCTCAAATTGAAGAAAATTTTAATGATAATACTCAACAATATATGAGAAATGGCGCTCGTCCAAAAATTACTCGAGGTACTAATGACTCTCAGAGAGGTGCCCTTCAGGGGGGTGCCCAAGGAATATCCCAAACACAATGATGGTGCCCGGGGGGGGGGGGCTAGGGCACAGGAATCAGAGGATACAACCTTTGATTTCCCGGACCCTGATGTCCTACTACCCGTTGTCCCTATCCACTGCCCTCCCCATACTAATGAACCCCATGTTACCTTAAAGGTGGGTAACACCTATTATGATTGTCTATTAGACACCGGAGCTTCCTGGTCTGTATTAAAGAGAAAACCTGATTTACAATGTTATTCTATTGGCTCAGAGAATGTAATGGGAGTATCAGGAATAACCCAAAGAGTTAAAAGACTTCCTCCTAGAATGGTGTCTGTAGGACCCCTAGAGGTACAACACTCCTTCCTTTTGATGCCCGACTCCCCTTTAAATTTGCTGGGGAGGGACCTTCTATGCAAACTCAGAGCCACAATAACCTGCTCCCCAGATGGCTCATTATCATTAGAAGTACCAGAGGAATCTTTAAAATTACTCCCTGTACTTCTCTCGGAAAACCAGGACGCAAAAGAGCCTTCCATTTTTGAAATACCTAAAGATATACCTGAGTCTCTTTGGGCCACATCTTCTTCTGATGTAGGCTTGCTTAAATCTGCTGTTCCTGTGCAGATAAAAACTAAATCTAGCCCACCTCCTTCTATCCCTCAGTATCCTCTCTCAAAGGAGGCAATTGAGGGTATTACACCAGTTATTAACTCATTAATAGAACAGGGAATAATAATCCCTTGCAAATCTGAATACAACACGCCCATCCTACCAATTAAAAAACCAAAAAAAGGGCCCGATGGCAAGCACATCTATAGATTTATACAGGATCTAAGGGCAGTAAATAATCACGTTATAAAGAGACACTCCGTAGTTTCTAACATACATACTATTATTTCATCTATTCCTAGCACAGCTACATACTTTACAGTAGTAGACTTGTGTTCAGCATTTTTTTCCATACCAATACATGAAAACTCCAGACATATTTTTGCTTTCACCTGGAAGGGCTCACAATATACCTGGTGTCGGCTGCCACAGGGTTATGTCGAAAGTCCAAGCTTATTTGAGCAAATTTTGAGCCAAGACACAGACAATATAACATTTAAAAATAGCAAATTAATCAAATATGTAGATGATCTACTCTTGGCTTCAACAGATGCAAAAACATGTCAAGAAGATAGCAAACACCTTCTTTTGGAATTGCACAAAAGAGGTCATAAGATCTCGAAGGACAAAGTTCAGTGGTGTCTCCCCAAAGTAGAATATTTGGGGTTCATTCTGACAGCTGGTGCCCGCTCTATTTCTCCCAAGTGAATTGAGAATATTCAAAAATTGAGTGCTCCTACCACTAAAAAACAGTTAAGAGCAGTTCTGGGAGCAACAGGGTTTTGCAGACAATGGATTCCTTGTTATGGGGAAATTACTAAACCTCTTATAGCACTAACAAGGGATGTAGTCCCTGAACCCCTCAAATTAGAGCCTGAACACCTGTCAGCTCTATCAGAGCTAAAAAAGGCTATCTTATCTGCCCCTGCTCTAGGCATCCCAAATTACAACAAGCCATTTACTTTATATGTACATGAGCGAAGAGGAGTAGCCTCAGGCGTTTTAACTCAGACTTTGGGACCTTCTCAGCGCCCAATTGCCTATTATTCTGCCCAACTAGACCCAGTAGCAGCAGGAGCACCACCATGCCTTAGAGGAGTAGCTGCTACAGCCTTACTAGTAACAAAAACCGTTGATTTAGTATTGGGATGTCCATTAACAATAATGTGCCCACATGAGATTGAAGCATTATTGGTAAAACATAGAACACAGGCATTCTCGGATCAGAGAATTACAAGGTATGAAATAACCTTATTAAATAGTGAAAATATTACCTTGAAACGCTGTTCAACTCTTAACCCTGCCACCTTGCTTCCAGATTTACCTACTTCAGGAGAACCACTACATAACTGTGAAACATTAGTGTCCATGGCAGAAAAGCCTCGAGATAATCTCTTGGACACTCCCTTAGACAATGCAGATCTGATTTTATTTACCGATGATTCCTCTTTTATGAGGGATGGCATACGTTACACTGGAGCTGCCGTAGTCTCAGAATTTGCCACTGAATGGTCAGCTTCACTACCTTCTAACATTAGTGCTCAAGGAGCAGAGCTCATAGCTCTGAAACATGCCTGTATAATTGCCAAGGATAAAAAGGCAACAATTTATACGGATTCTAGATATGCTTTTGGCATTTGTCACTCAGTCGGAATGCTATGGCTCCAGAGAGGATTTTTAACCTCAGCTGGAAAATCCATAGCTAATGCAGAAATTATTAATGAAGTTCTTTCTGCTCTCAAACTGCCTAAAGCCCTAGCTGTAGTTCATTGCTCTGCCCATACAGGTGGCTCTGACCCTGTCTCTAGAGGAAATGACCGAGCAGATGCCGCTGCAAAACTAGCAGCCATAGAAGGACCTGGATTAATTTTAACATTAACAACCACAGATAATTTAAATTTATCACTCTCCTATAATGAAAAGGAAGTGGAAAAATGGAAACAAAAATTTAAAGCAAAACAAATTAATGGAGTATGGGTGTCATCTGAAGGAAAACCCCTGCTCCCTAGAAGTTTCTATAACCAAATTTGCCAATCTATTCATAAAAATGGTCATTTTGGTACCCAGGGCATCGTGGACTCTGTTAAGAGAGTATGGATAGCCCCTGGTATAACTACCATAGCCTCTAAAGTGTGTTCATCCTGCCCTACCTGCCAGGCATATAACCAACATGCCTTTCGTGGTAAAGCCTTTGGTGGACGTCCTCTGACTTACACACCTTTTGAGCACCTGCAGATAGATTTTATAACGATGCCAAAGGCTGGACAATATAAATTTTGTTTGGTCATAGTAGACCAACTGACCAGATGGCCAGAAGCATTTCCTACAGCCCGAGCCACAGCAGCTTTTGTTGCTAAGGTGCTTTTAAAAGAAATTATTCCTCACTTTGGCCTACCAGCACGTATTGACTCCGATAGAGGGAGTCATTTTACCGATTCTGTCTTAAACCAGATATATTCTTGCTTGGGGATAACTCCCAAAATCCATGTTCCATATCACCCCCAGAGCTCAGGCCAAGTTGAGAGGATGAACAAAGAACTTAAAACTATGATTGGAAAATTATGCACTGAGACCCATTTAAAATGGCCTGAAATTCTCCCTTTGGCCCTATTTTATCTTAGAAGCAGGCCTAGAGGAGACTTACATATTTCACCATTTGAGATGCTTTTTGGACATCCGCCTATACAGGCTAAGCCTTTCTCCCCGGCTTATACATCGTTATTAGGGGGAGATACTACTATTGCTTCCTATATACAGGAATTACAGCACAAACTGCGTGAGCTACATGAATCCGGAGCTGCAGTACAAGCTGGACCACTAGACTTCTCACTTCACGACCTGAACCCAGGAGACAACGTGTATATAAAGAATTTCAAGCGTACTGGAGCAACTGAACCTTCATGGGAAGGACCATTCCAAATATTGTTAACTACTCCAACATCTATAAAGGTTGGAGAAAAGGACTCTTGGATTCACTGTTCTCATGTAAAGAGAGCATCTTCTGTTGAGACTGATTGACTGTATCCTATACATGCATTGGAGATAACTATACATTGACAAGTGGAACTGTTTTTATTCTGCTTTTGACACATTGAATTCCTAAATTTAATTTTTTTCCCTTTTTTTCCTTTTTTTCTCTTTTCCTTATTTTATTATTATTATTATTATTTTTACATTATTTTATTTTTCCCTTTTTCTCATTTCTATGTACTTTAGGTACATATTATCAATATTAATTTTATTCTACAATATTAGTTTAAATATATATACTTGCTGTTATTATTAATACGCACCCAAACAGCCTTAGACTATGGGAACCTGCCATTTATTGATAATTGTTGTGGGACTATGATTAATGTTTGTGTCTGATTCTAGATATGAGATCAAACAAGGAGCACAGATATAACCTGGATAATGCCAAAAGAGCTCACAGGTCTAAAAATCAAAAGACCAATCCAGGTAGGATTAATGCATTTCTAAGCCAATACTAAGGACTTGAACCTAGTGTGAGACTCGGGGTTGCGACACTTGACAGACGTTAAGATGTAGGCCTTCCCTGTATCCACACTCTTCGTGAAAGTACCTACAGACAAGTACCTAAGGTTGGCTACCATCCTGGCTCCATCCATTCCTGAGAACGAAGGTAAAATCAGACGAGGGAATGACACTTCCCTAGATATAAAAAAAAGAAATCTGGTCCTCTTTTTTCTCTCCTATAGTATGGCAACTTCCTGTAGCCTTGGCTGCAAATGGGGAAGTAAAATATACTGCATTCTGTCCTACAGACTTGTGGGATTAGAAATTACTTAACTGGACCCTAATACAGAGGCCTGTGGAAAAAAAAAATTTATTCTTGCTTTCTCAAATTTTGTATACATAGATTTTTTGATTTTGATACTGATTTTGAATTCTTTAATGTAAATATGCATATATAAAGGGTTATCTTTTTTTCCCTTAATTTTTTCCCCTTTTCTTCTTTTAATTTTGATTTTTGATTTTATTTTCATATTGTTTTGTTTTTCTTTTGGATTAACTCACACACCCCCACAACTAAAACTTGAATCCTCAGCTGGACTCAGTGTTTTTTTCAACACTTTCTTCAGGGGGGATTGTATTTCATCAAATCCAAGATTTAAATTTTGTTCGAGAGAAATCTTCAGAGAAGAAGCTTGCTAACTAACTGAATCCAGAGAATGAACTGTTTGCAGAAATATATCTAAACCTTTTCACTACAGGAAGATCCAGAATGAACCTTGGGGTGTGGTTGATTGAACATTCTTTGAATGTACACTCTTATGCCAAAGGGGACTGCCCCCTAATTGGCTTTTGTCAATGCGCCCAGCAAAACATTGGTTTGCTGTCTTTCTCTCTCCTCTATTTCCCCATATTTACAACTATTTTGTCAATGTGTTCAGAAATTATTGGTTTTATTCTTTTTTCTCTTATCCTCACACTATTGTAATCTTTTAAGTTTATTATGTTTTTATGATCCTTTTGGGGAAAAATTAATTTTTCCACAAATGATCACACGGGGGGATGTAAAAAATAGACTCGAATACAGGACTACAATCCCCATGAGCCTTTGCTCCACTTCCCCAGAATGCCTTGTAATCTCACCTGGGCCGAGATCGAGAAGATATTTAAGCAAAGGCTTTTGAAGGGCTCAGCCCCTTTTGGACTTCCGTTTTTGGAGCAGAGGCGTCTCTTCCATGATGTGAGGTTATTTTGTCTAGGCCTCTGGCCTAGGCACATGTTTCTTACTTGTATATTCTTAATCTTTAACCTTTAATAAACCTCAAAAAAATATAATACTCCTTGCAGAGAGAAACTAATTTCTACCTGCCTCAGTCTCCCCCTCTCCCCTAAATTTTAATCTTTACAGAGCTAACAGCTTGCTCAGAGGAAAGGTTTGTGTTTGTATTAATATCAGTTCGAGAACTGCTTGGATGAGGTTTCACTATCAAAGACTCTTCTGTTCCCACTCCCTTACATTGTTTTGCAGCCTCTGGTTCAGGGAATAGACAGTCATTAAAAGTTTCTAATTTAGTACATTGATCTTTAATAAACCCATCCTCAGGACTGATATCTTTGAAGGTCATAGGATTTTGTGGGTAAAAGTCTTTGTCTTTTGGATTTAAATTAGTTCTCCCCTCATTTCCCTTTCTTTTCCTTCTTAGATGTATAATTTTTTCAGCTCCAAAGTCTCTAGCAACAATGTCTCATTTAGCTATCTTGTCAGAATGGTGTGGATACTTAAGTTGCTGTCTGAAAGATTTGTTAGCCCTGTTTGATTTTCAACTGCCTAGACCCATTCTGCAAGCTAAAATTTTTTTCCAAAAATGATTTAATCCGTTTCTTGTTTTTCTCCATGCAGTTTTGTGTGCCCATGTATTAGAAACCATAAATGTCATGTTTCATGTCTGCTATTATCTGTGAAATTTCATTTTTCACCTCAATTATTGCCTTTTGTTTTGTATTTAAGTTGCTCCCCTTAAAGTTGGCATCCTGCCCAACTATCTGTTTCTCCACCACTCAATTTTTAAAGTTTTCATTTCCCTTTCTACTATCTCCCTTTTTCACTTTATGCTTATGCCCTCATGTTTTCTCCCTGGGGTACCCTTCAAAAATTTTTCTCTTTTTCACTAGATAATTCTAGAGGCTGGCATCATGGGGTATATTGCTCATTTCTTGCTACAACTTCTGAATAATGGGGTTTTGCTCCAGAAGCTATTGCTGCTTCCATGGATTTCAGGTCTGGGGTCTCCTGTTCTCTAAGTCTGCAGTGAGAGCAACTCTGCTTGCTATTAGAGTCATGTCTCCCATAGTTTTTGTTATTATATAATTTTCCCTGATGATATGAATTCTGACAGTTCCCATCTCTCTTATTTTGGCCCTGTTCATAACGATGTTTCATTGGGCAGTTTCTTACTATGTGTCCTTGACAAAAACACAAAAAACAAGTCCTGGTATCTCTTTGCACCCTCTGTTGACTTTGAGATGTCTGTCTCTACTGTGTGGTTCGTCTGTTAAATGTCTTAATTGTAGCCAGGTTCTTAACCTCCTCTAATTCTTTCTGCCTTAATATTTCAGAGGTCTCTTGGAGCTTTTGCTTTAGATCATTCTGTTCTTTTTCTTGATCTACCTCATTATCATGAAGATAGGTAGCTGTATCTCTAAGTTCATTAAGTGGGATGGTGTCAAACTTAGGGCAATAGTTCCTAAAGAAATCCCTCAAGTGTTTATCACAGCCCTTGAGAAATTATCTCCTCACTTGTAATTCTGCTTCTTTTGAATCATGGCTAAAATCTAACAGTCCCTCAGGTTTTTTTTTAAATAAGGTGATTGATAAATGTGCTTGGGTGTTCATTATTTTCTTGGGATAATCTGTCAAACTTTCACCGTGCATTGGGTCTTTCTGACAACTGCTTCATTCCCTGCAATAGATCCTCATGCCATTTTCTTAGATAAGCCATTGATCTTCGATTAGAAAAATCCAGATCCTCAAAAACTGGCGGTCAGCTCGTGAGTGAAGAATCTTTTCTAGTTTTCTCAATAGAATTTTTATGTTCCTGGTGTGTAAAAAGTTCAGATAAAATAATTTCTACATCCTCAAAATCTGGTTCATAGAGGGGAAATGCTCTTTTCAGTTCTCTAATTGTGAGATGAAACTCTAATAAAAATTTAGGCATATGGTTACGTAAAGATTGTAAGTCATGGGTGGTGAATGACTTATGAACCTTCACATGTAAAATGCCAGAGTTATCAGTGACCTTAGCTACATCACGCAAAGGCATAATCTTTTGAGCCTTTGATGCATTTGCAAGATTATGAGCAGATGCATCAATTGGATCCTTGTTGTTATTGCTAAAGTCATTTCCCCCTACTGCACCTAACGGTGTCCCAGTATTAGTATTAGTAACTACATCGTCCTTATTAGTCTGTCCTGTCACGTCCCCAGTCTCCTCATTGGTTCCTTTACTCATGCTTTGTTTTCTCTGCATGGAATCCTGGTACATCTCAGTTATAAAAGGGATCTGACCAAATAGTGTCTCTAATCTATTATCAATGCCTAGAGCATGCAGAGTTTTCTTTTGGAAGATCAGTTTATCAGCAGCTTTGATATTCTTTAAGATGTTAGTCACTACCAAGAACACAACATAGACTTGGAGTATGATTTGCCAGAGGTAATTTCCATCTAAATAATTCATTGGCAACTGAGTCCATCCCATAGTCATATTGGTTAATGTTCCCAGAACATTGTCTATCATCCCTGCCACTGTATTATAAAAGATACAGTAGTCCCAATAAATGGCAACTATTCCTAGCACGGTCGACCACAGTATTAGTTGCAACATGTTCCCCATTAGATTTTTTCTAGGCTTTAACTGCCAGGAGTTAATAGTTAGAAAATGGTTGTTGTCCCCACAAGATTTGCTTCTAGCTTGATAGGATCAAAGAGGGCTAGATCCTATTGCTGATAGCTCTAGTACAGTCTCCCTTTACAGTAGACTCACTCTCTCAGTTTTGTAATTGACCAGAATGACAGTTGGTAACTGACTAGTTCTCCCCCTCCCACAAGGAATCAAGATGTTTTTGATCCTGTGTGGAAAATGTCAGGCAGAGTCAGTGACAAAGACTGCTCCCCTCAGGAGTTGTAATTGACAAACTTCACAACTGACAGTTGATGGCAGTTGGTGACAGTCACTAAAGCTTTTTTCTTTAAATAAATGGGGTCCTTTTAGCTGTTTTTAAAAAATAAAGAATAAGGAAGGGAAATTATGTACCCCAATGTACCCCGATGGGGGGCTTGGACACTGAGTTATGGAGAGAAAAGGAGGGAGAGAGGAGACGGGGTTTGAAGATTTTCCTCCTTCTGCTTTCCCTCTTTAGCTAAAGCTGCTCTCCCCAATTTGCTCTTATCTCTCTTGTCTCCCCTCCACTACTTGAGACAAAAAGGTCTCCCCTTGATCTGTTCACTCACACTAAGCTTGGAGAACAGATAACGTTTAATGTTAACTCAATCAGATAATACAAAAGGAATAACGGGCAGGGGAGAATGGGAAAAGGAAAGTGGGAAAAGGGAGTCTCTGTCTCTATCTAAACCCTTTTCCTCCCTCCTCAAGTTTTGGAGAAACTCAGGTCTTGGCAGCCTGAGCCCCTGAAAGAAAGTCAGGTTCTTAGTCCTGGGCAACAGGAGTTTAAGTAAAGCCTTCTCAGTTTTCTCCTCAGAAAGTCCCTTCAATTGGGAAGTGTTGGGGGGGGGGTGGTTCCAGTCACCAGCAGGAAAAATGGGTAACCCTCAGGAGAATGTCTTTATCCACCTTCTCTCTTCAATGTCTCAAGACAGAGAGCCTCACTGCTCTCCCAGCCAGAGCCTTCTCCCTCAGGAAATTCACTCCTGGGGCCCCTCCCCCATCAAGGTGATCAATTTCACATACTCTTTAGTCTGGCACTTTTTCTCTAGTGCCAGTCTCTATCACAACAGGACTAACGTTAGGTTTGATTTCATCCTCTGAAAACTTCCTGTTCATTATCTTTGATCATTTATGAATTCTCTAAATGTTTGATAGATGATATCTTTACCAGAGAAATTTCCAATAAAAATTTCCAGTGTGGGGAAAATAATACGTTATGCTTCTCAGGAATAATTAATTATTACACTATTTAAATAAAACATTATGATATTAAAGATGGTCTACATCCAAAATGCCTCCTGATCTCAATAACTGTAGAATGCTGATATGGCTTCCATAGCTCCTATATTCACCCAAAGCATTTTAATTTGAGGTAATATACTCAAGACTTGTAATAGATCCACCAAAATGTGTTGTTGGTTCCTTTGTGGTTTAAATTACTTCCTATGTGGAAACCTTGTCTGAATTATTATTACATATTTTTGCTGGAACTTCCACATTTTATTCACTTTTGTCTCAGAAAATGAGAGTGCTAGAGGTAGGTCAAAACTGAATCATTAGATGAGAGGATGCTAGACATCCATTGTAGTTTACTTCTACCAAATGATGGATTAGTTTTAAAACTATTTTAGATTTTGCAGTTTGTTTTCATGTAAAGGAAAAAAAAACACAAGTTACCTGGTAAACTTCTAGTTTTGGTTGCTTTAGTTTTATGAAAATTTTTTAATTTAATGCAATCAAATTCATCCATCATACCTCTTTGAACCTTTTTTATCTCTTTATTGGTAATGAACTCTTCCCTTATCCAAAAATCTGAAGATTAATTTTCTATGCATCCTAACTTGATTGCCATATAACCCTATATGACAAAATCACATACCTGTATTGAGCTTATTTTGGTATCTGGTGCAAGATATTAGTTTATATTTTTGACAAGTATTTGACAGTTTCCTAGAATTTTTGTCAAAGAGTTAGTTCTTATCCTAATAACTTGAGTCTTTGGGCTTAAAAAATATTGTGTAATAACACAATAACAGTCACTGTCATCTATATATTGTGACCCTAATTTATTCAGTTGTAAACAACTCTATTTCTCATTCAGAAGCAGGTTATTTTAATGATTGTCACTTTGTAGGATAAGTAAAGATCAATTACTAAGGAACTGATGTAGAGTCTCATTACTCTATTTGACTCTAACTCGTTTAAATATCAAAACTATTTTTGTTAAAGAAAGAATTTTGTAGGACTATCTCTTTACTTATTTTTCCAGTTTGTAGAGTACTGAGAGTAATTGTTTAGTAGAATTCACATTTAAAACTTTCTATTCCTGTCTCCCTTTATAGGGCTCATTTATGCTTTGTTAAATTTATTTTACTAAAATAGTGTTTGGGAGTGTTTTAATTTTCCATTTAAACCTGAGAAAATTATGTTTTTGAAAATATTCATGTCTTTCATTTGAATTATTAGGTTTATAGACATATAATTGGGCAAAACAACTCCTAAAAATTGCATTAATTTTATCTGCATTGGTTGAATATTCATTATTTTCATTCCTGAAATTGATAATTTCATTTCTTAAAAAACAAATTAAACAATGATCCTCTATTTTTCATTAAATAAGCTTTTAGATGTAATTATTTGTTGAATATTTTGTTTTTCTTCAAATTTTGTTGATCTCCTTTGATTTTTAAATTTTCTTGATTTTTAATAGAGGATTTTTAATTAGTTATTTTTCTAGATTTTTAAAAATTTGCTTCTGAATTCATTGATCAGTTTTTTCTCTCTATTTTTGATGTAAATGTTTAGATATATAAAATTTCCTCTAAATACTGTTTGAATGTATTCTACAAAATTGGTGTGTGGTCTCATTGTTGTCATATTTAATGAAATTACTAATTTTTATGATTTGTTCATTGAGCCACTTATTCTTTATTATTTTTTAGCTTCCAATTAATTTTTAATCTTTACTCCTAAGACTTTTTATTGAATGCAATTTTAATTGAATTAGGATATTGAAAAAGTATATTTTATACTCATGCTTTTCTTCATTGTGAGATTTGTATGGACTTATACATGGGGAATTTTTATGAAGGTGCCTTGTATAATTGAAGAAAGTGGTATAGGCCCTTCTAGTTCTATTCATTATTATTCTAATATGTAATTTTCCTAAAATTCTATTCATCCTCTCATTTTTTTCTCCTTTACATTTACATTTATTTCCATCTAAGAGAAACGAATTGAAGTCCTTCACTGGCATAGTTTTATCACATATTTCTACCTGTAAATCGTTTAATATGTTCTTCAATAATCTGGATGGCATGCCATTTGTTGCATATGTTTAGTATCATTTTTAATTCATTGTCCTTGGAGCCTTTTAACAAACTGTAGTTCCTTCAATATCTTTTAATTATGCTTATTTTTTATTTTGCTTTGTCTGAGATTATTATTACTATCCTTGTTTTTTTTTCTTAATTCAGCTGAAACATTATATATCTGCTCAAGCCTCTTATTTAGACTCAGCATTTATCTTTTTGTTTCAAATGTATATCTTATAAGCATTAGTTTGGATTTTGGTTTCTAAATAATTTTCCTATCTACTTCAGTTTTATGAGTGAATTTCTCTCACTTAAGTTTCATCTTCCTTCATTCCCCTGCTGACCCAGTTCCAAATATCCAGACTTTGAAACCATTGCTGTTGCTTTGTATCCTGGAATCCTCCTCAGTTCTCTGGGCCATTGAAGACTGGGATATCCATTTTTCCTTATGACCTTATCAAGCTTGGATATCTCACAATAAAGCCCACTCAATTCTTCTATTGTTCACTTCCTTTTAGGGCCTCCATTTTCAGGATGGGCAGCATCTACATTTATACACCTTCCATTCCTGATTCTTACTTGTGAGCTCTAAAACTATGTTCCCATAGTAGGTACCCTCATGTTTCCTTGCCCACATGCTTCTCAGATTTTTAGCCACCTTTTATAGATACTCTTTCACCATTAGGATGCAAACTGCTTGGAGACAATCAATGCCTTTTTTGTTTATATGTTTTCCTTTTATTTGTATCCCTAGCACTTACCTGAATTTCTGGTACATAGTAAGTTTTCAAACCCTTTTGTATTCTCTTTTAACCACTTAACTCCTTTTACTGGAACCAATACTCCAACCTCTCAAATTTACAAGATTATTGGCAAACATGGATATACAAGTCTGAGGTTAAATATTTAATAAGAAACACCAAGAAATAATAAATACAAATGAAGGATGAGGGGAGTATTAGGAGTTTTAAGAACAAACTCCCCTAGTAAAGTCCTCATGACTATTTGGTAAATGGGTGAGATTCCCATGATGCTAAAGTAAAAAAGTGAACAATATGACTAGAAATCTTTAAAACACATGATAGCCTCTAGAGCTTAGAAGGTAGTGAAAGCCAGTCTAGATTTATCAAATCTTTTTTCTTCACAAAGCATTCCATATTTTCATTTACTTATTCTTAGGTGACAGTAGGTTGTTAAAAAAATTAGTTTCTCTGCTAAAAGTATTATATGTTTAGAGCTTTATTAAAGATTAAGAAATAAAGAAAATACAAAATAAGAAAGCACATGCAACCTACATCTTGCCTGCTAGGTAGAGAGCCTAGAAGGGGAAGCAGAGAGAGAGTCAAGTAGATGGTACAATCAATTTAAAAAGCCTTTTGTTCTTAGCCCAGTTGAGGACCTCAGGTGAGATTTTAGGGCATTCTGGGAACTACCAAGGACTTCTGGGAATTGAAGTCCGGGGTTCAAATCTCCATTTTACAAGGTAAAGGCAAAACAGTAGATAAAGCAAGTGTTATAGAATCAAGAAAACTTACATTCAAATATAAAGTTAGAAATGTACTAATTGTGTGTTCCTGAGAATTTCACCTTAACCACTGTATGTCTGTTTTCTCAAAAATAAAATGGAGATATAATAGAACCTTCCTCACAGAGTTGTTTTGAGTACCAAATAAGATAATATTTGTAAAGTATCTAGCAATTTCAGACACAGAGTAGGTCCCTAATAAATACTTGTTTCTTCCTTCCTAAGTTTGAAGAGGAGAATAAGGAATAATCTAGGAGTGATAGTTCAAACTGTAAGGGTTAAATTTTAATGGTTTGATTGAAATATATTCTCAAAGTTGAAATTGACTTTAATAGCTTTTATTTATAAAAGAGGTGGAAAGAGTGAAAGTAGAGAAATACAAAAGAATAGAGAAGATATTAGCCTATCTAAGTAAATATTGTTCCAGTCCTTCGCTCAGTCAGGACTTGTTAACCTTCAACCAGAATTAAACTATCTCCAGACGACAGGAAGGGAAAACCAGCTATCCAAGTTCCAAAACCACTCACCCAAGTTCCATCTAATAGGCAGCTCAAGACAATGACTAGAGCTGAGGATGACTCCTGAGGCTGACTTTCTTCTCTGAGCTGACCTTTGTGAATTTTAATTTTACTCAATCCTGATTAGTCTTTAGAATTTTAGCAACCAGGAATGTATACAACCCCACTTAAAGATTAAGTATGAGGGAGGAAGGAGCATGACCAGTGTGTGCTAGCAAATGACAAATCAGAAACAACTGACTTACCCTGTCCAAAACCAAGTTTAAGCCACCATTGGTACATGTAAGACACAGGAAGTGACGTAAAGAACTTCCTTTATATTTCATGTCACTTCCTGTGAGAGGGACTTTGGCAGTGGAACTTGACTTGGAGTGAGTGTAAGACTTCCAACTGCTTCCCTGAGACGATCTCTTCATGAGTGTTAAAGCTGACTTCCCTTTCCTTGGCTTTTTCTGGAGGCAACAGCCTCTGAGAAACCCCTTGGTTGAGGCCTCTTAAATCCCCCTGGCTCAGACCAGACCGGAGCAGATCTTCTTCCCTTTTCCCTCTCTCTCTCCCTCATTCCTAATTTCTTCCACCTATTGAATAAACCACCATAAAATTCCATTCCAATTTGAGTATTTCATTGGGATTTAGAATTTAAATCCCTGATGACGAACTAAAAATATATTCAGTCTCAACCCTAAATTTACCCCTTACACCTTCTTCTTGAAGCTGATTTCCTTTTTGGAGTGACTCTTCTTGAAGTCCATTCTCTCTGTTGTAAGGATAATTTTAGCTTTGTGACTTTAAATCTAAATAACTGTTTGCCAGGGATGATTCCCAAATAATAAAATACCCAAGTCAGCTGGGAATTATGGAGATTTTAATTAATATAGAGAGAAGGAATTAAGGAAAGGAGAGAGAGAAAATTAATTTAAACTGCTCTGGCTCAGGTTGAGCCAGGCAGTAGCTAAAGGCCTCAGCCAAAGTGGCCTTCCTGAGTCTAAAGGAAAGGGAGTCAGTCTTATCACTCACTACGAGACCGTCTCCAAGGAAGCTCCCGTCCTCCACTGAACTCAATCTCCTGAACTGAGTTCTGGCCATCCTGAACTGACTTTTAGCCTCCTTTTAAAGAGAATTTTTCTCTTATGTCACCTCCCTTAAATTTTTACATTTACCAATCACAGTAGACACTTTTTCCAGGACCGCCCATTCTTTACTTCTCACCACTCTTTAGTTCTCACCTTCTCTGGTTAGATTATATCTTTTGAGTACTTCACACTTCTTTGTTAAACTTGCCTTTTATGAGTTACTTGACCTTTTGTGATTAATTTAACCTTTATAGGTACTTAACACCCTTTTGTATTGGATCTAAAAATAGATTTAGCTTAAAGTTCTAGCTTCACTACAAGGTATGATTTCAGTACTTTCATTGTTCAATCAGGAATTTACAACTTTATCTTCTCCTAAAGTATATCTATGTATGGGTGGAATAATGTAAAGTTCCCAAGACATTCCTAATTCTGTTAAACCAAGTATCTCCATTGTTACAATAAGGAAATAGCTAAATCAAATCTTCTAAAATACAGTCTGAGTAGTTTTAAGATTCACACTGTTTAGAAATTCAGGGACTTTTATAGTGGCTTCATGTCTCCTCCCCTCTTCACAGGGGCCAATCACAGCTTCCAAATGGTCTAGTACTGCCCAGGGGGCAGTGTTTGTGGGAATTAGTTCTCACTTCTAGAGGGGTGAATATTTAACAAAAGATTCACAATTTCTGAGAATGTGAACTCTTAAAACAAGTTTCTGACTGAGTTAGAAAAAAGGGTGGAGTTCTACAAGTATCTTGCTGGCTTCTCACCTAGCACTAGGTAGAGTATGAATTCACTAAGTGGTCTGAGAGCTCTTCCACCTTGTTCAAACTTTTGTTGATTCAAAGTTATTGTTAACGAAAGTGTTAACTCCCACTAGGCAAAGGGAATAAAGGATTCCCTTTTCACAAGTGTAAACTCAAAGAGAATAAAGAATTCCCTTTTACAATACCAACATGTTAATTCCTTTCTATCCTAGGCCACCACATGGCCAGCAATAGTCAGGAAGTCTATCATTTTCAAAGACACCAATTTCTGAACTACACTGTCCCCTAAACTGTGCCACCAATAGTTTCTTAGAGGACTCTAAACCCAGAATTCCTGGGATGTGAGATGAAAGTCAGTTAAAGCCAATTTGGTACACATTGGAAAACTTATTGGGTAAGATTTTGAGTAAATGTGTTTTGACTAAATGAATTGGATATATAAAAAGAAAGATCACTAAAACAAGGTGAACATAGGTGAAGGGGAACCACACAAAACATTGCCATAAAATGACACTTATATTTCCAAAAGTAATTTGAGATTTTTAGAACATGTCCTTCATTTCACCATGATGTATATATCGCTAGTGTCATTCTCTCCATTTTATAGATGATAAAATAAAGTCTCAGTGACTTGCCTATAGCCAAATAGGTAAGTTTCAGAGCCAGGATTCAAATGTGCATCCATTGGATATAAAGCCCATATATTTGTAATATACTATACTGTTTATCAGTGATGGTGAACCTTTTTGAGATTGAGTGTCTAAACTGCAATTCTCACGCTGCATGTGAGCCTCCCACTTTACCACAGACAGGGTAGGAAGGAAGTATTCCCATTGGGATGCTGGGCAGAAGGGTTGTTGCTGGGAGAAATGTCCTCATATGTGAGTGGAGAGGAGGAAGGTAGCAGCCCTCTTCAGCTACCCTAGCACACATGACATAGGTTCACCAACATGGCTATATATCCTCCCTTGATGGATTTTTGGGGTATTGAATCTCTTCATTATAATATCTCTTCCAATTCAATATGATCTGATATGCATTTATTAAGAGCTTCTGAAGTATATGAGCAATAAGGAAAATAGGCTAGTCTCATGGTGAAGAAACCAACAGAGTCTGAATGTAGACTGAAACATAACATTCTGTACTTTATTTCCCCCATGAACTGTTCTATTGTAAGTAATATATTTCTTCTTTCACAATCTTATGAACATGGAAATATGCACTGTATGATAACATGTGGACAACTATATCATAAAACGAATATCTTGAGGAGAGGCAGGGGTGAGTAGGAGGGAGAGAACATGGGTCATAAAATTTCAGAAAACAACTATTATAATGGTATAAACATATAAAACAGAAAACTTATGAAAAGATTTCGATATAACACACACAGAAGCACACATGATTTTCAGTCTGAATCTTTAGGGGGATTACCCACATTATTGAGGTCATAACTTTGATTTTTTTAGATTGAGAGTATGACAAGTTTTACATGCATAACTAAAAAATAATGAAGTGAGAGAGATAGAGAGTAGAGAACAGGAGTTGGTGTTGGTAGTATTTTTTATATATCAACAGAACATATATATTTTACACATATATAACAGATCTATTACATTTGTATATATAGTATATAAATGGGCTTATATAGACATATACAGTAGATAAATAGACAAACTTGGAGTCAGGAACATTAGGCATTAAGTTCTGCCTCTTACAAATACTGGGTCATATGATTTTAAGGAAGTCACTTAAATGTCTCATCATCTCAGGGAAACTCTAAAAGTATAAATTTCAGCAAAATTTACAAATCTGCAGTGGTAGAGATTATTTTCCCAATAGAACTTTCCTTGACAAGTTAAATCACACATCTAAGTAAACTAGATGCTTGTAATGACTTTTGAGTGGCATATGAATGAATAAAACTTTGCATATTGGGGGCAACTGGGTGGCTCAGTGGATTGAGAGCCAGGCCTAGAGACGGGCTTCCAAGACGGAAAGTAAGGATTAAAAAAAATATATACATTGCATATTACTCTGAGGACTCAGATCAGGTATTCTACCACACATCTATATCTAGGAATATATGCATGCAAAATGAAACAGCTATGATTCTCTCTAGATGAGTTAAGCAAAAATTATCCTATACCAAAAAAAAAGAGAGAAGTGGGCAGTGATGGTAGCAGTGGCAATAGCAGTGGCAATGGAGGGCAGCAGCAGATCAGGCAAAGATGGAGAAATAAAAAAATACCCCAAACCAGTCATCTATCCTCTAAACAAACACAGAGCAAAAATGTCTAAAAGCAAACACTGCAGTGCCATACGCAACAGAATATGGGTTGAAGTGTTCTGGCTCTAAGCCAGAACAACACCAAGGAAAAAAAAAAGAGCAAAGAGCAGTCATTTTACTAGGGTAGGAGATGGGAGCACTGAACAATCTCAGTTCAGGAGAACTGAGAAACAATATAGAGTGAGTGGCAAAAGAAAAGAAAAAAAACAGTTGGCTTGGTCCAGCCTCAGCAGAATAAACCAAAGCAATACAGAAGAAGAAAGAGTGAGAGAAAAGTTGCACTGCATAATCCATCTAGAACAGAAGCCAGACAGGACCCAGGACAGGTGGAAGTGGGAGAAACAGTCCATGATCCAACCTCAGCAGGATGGGAAGAACCAGTTCCAATCAGTTGAACTGAAAAAGCTCCAAATTTCTACACAGCAGGCCAACTAGTCCACCTCTGCAGCTTGCTCAATCTGAGATTGAGTCAGCTGAGCTGAATCCAGACACAGTACAAGCACTAGACAGTATTCCCTCCACACTGGTAACAAAGGTAATTTTAGCATATAGGCAAAATTAAGGGGAAAATACACCCAAATGAGCAACAGAAAAAGAAAAACCTTGATGGTAGGAAAAGTATCTCAAAAAAAAGAATGATCAAAATTGAATCTCAGAAGAGGAGAGCAAATAAATAAATAAAAAAGAAAGAAAACATGAAACCTCAAAAGAAAATGGAAAAGGAAAAAAAAATTAAAGTTCTTATTTTCTCTGTCTTCTTTCTTAAAAAAGTATCCTCAATTATTCTTCTATAATATGACAGTCCATTAATTTTTTTATTAAGTACTTCAGTAATAATGTAACTTAGTAATTATGAACTGAAATGAGAAGTTCTAGAACCATTAGAACAGAATATTGAGGATATAAAGTTTAGGTTTGAGAGAAAGGAAAAGCCTTCCTGTTTTAAAAGAATTGAAGATATTTCTTACATTTAAAAAAATCTAAACTCTTTTCACAGGCTGCTGAAATACAGGATCAAAGAATGTTTCACTAGTTTTCTAATGCATACCTTTTGGGAAAGAACACTGGAATGCATCATGCAACAGACAGAAAACACTTCCTCTAAGATAGACCAATTAAGATGTGTGGCTGAACCCTTCTGAATCACATCTATTATTCCAGACTACACTTCTCTGTCAGCTCCAAATTCTGCCTCTGTTAATTACACTAGGAGATTAGACTGTGGTGATCAATTCTCAGCCTATTACTTACAACCAATTTCTACCAAAACAAGCAAATAATAGAGGTTATTGAGGGTTAATTGCTGATGAAAAGCACCAGATCCTTGGAACCCTAGAGCTATTTTCATTAGATGAGGATTGGCCAATATATTCCTTCTTCAGAAACTGAGAAATTGCCACTCTTATCCTTTCTCCTGGGACCATAGGCTTCCAGATCATTTCTGGAGAGCTTTCTCTTAACCTTTTTTTTTCTTGGAACAGAGCAAATAGGACTTTGTAATTGTCTCTTTTGGTAAATGAAAATGAATTAGATGGGGTATGGTCGATTTAGCAAATCAATTTAATTCAGCAAGCATTTAATAAGGACCCATTATATGCCAAATTCTGGGTTACTCACTAGGGATACAACATCCAAAAACAATTATTGCATTGTATATTCTATTGAGTGTAAAATATATGAAATAGTAAATGCAAAGTAATTTAAGGTAAAGAAAAGCATTAGGAAGATCAGGAAATGTTTCTTGTAGGAGGAGACACTGTAATTATCTGGACTTTTTAGTCAAGAACACTAAAGTACAAATGAGGAAGTAAATTCAAAGAATAGGATATAAACTATACCATGTTTATGAAGGCATGGCATCCATGCCCAGGCATGTCAGAGGAGGCTGCTCCATTCCCCCTCTCTATTACACCTGAGAACAATCTTCAAATGCCACACCTTTTTTTTTTCCAGCAGCCCAATGGGAGTACTACCTTCCTCCATTGTCTGGTTTAGAGCCAGGAAGTTTTAAGGTACAGTTTGGGCAAGTAATCTCTAAAAGGTTCACCAATGCTGAACTATAGTAAATCAGGGAGATAAAAATAGAAAAAAAAAAACTCAGCTAGGGAACAAGGAAAGTATGAATGAAAAAAGCAAATACATTAGGAAATGTAGATGATGTAAAAAGTCAAATAAAATTATTTTTTTACAGAGATGAATTGAACCCAGGCAGATCTTGGATTTCAAGTCACTGCAGAGAGTTTTAAAAGCAGCTAACAATCCACTAAGTATTTGCAGTTGAATAACATACTTTTTTAGTCAGGTAGAGCTTCTAGTCTTTTGTCATGTTTCTCTATTGATGTAAGTATTTGTAACTATGTGAACATCATAGGAGGAGTCTAAGGCTTGATTCCTACTCCTTTTTTCCTGGAAAAAAAAAGAATCCACTTCTTGTGTCAATCCTCAGTGGTAAGAATTTTTTGTTTTAGCTATTCTTGAAGTTTTGAGGAGACTAGGAGACCAGACAACTTGTGCTTGAATTTATTGATGTCCTTTATGAGTACCAGTTCTTCAGGACACAGATTTCCAACTCATGGTCAATCTATACCAGTGATGGTGAACTTTAAGAGATGGAGTGTTGGGCCCCATGCCAACCCCAATACCCAAACTGAGTACTGTGTCTACCCATCCCATAGAACAGACACCAGACCCTGATCCCCTTGCACTGCTTTTCCCCCTTATCCCCATGCTGACCCCAGACAGGGGAGTGGAGAAGAACTTCCATTGGGCTACTGAGCAGAGGGGTAGGTTAAGTAATGGATGTCCTCAGGTTCCTGGAGATGAAGAAGGGAAAAGCTCCACCCTGAGTCCTACTGGCTTTCTAGTAAAAACAAACAAGCAAATAAAACTGTAGGCATGCCCACAAAGAGGGCTCTACATGCCCTTTTTGACACTTGTGCCATAGGTTCACCCTCATGGCTCTACACCATCATCAGTCTTATTTGTAAGTGACTGTTATCTGGGAGGAAACTAAATTTGGATGTTTCCAGAATTAATCTAAGAATGATACACATGGAGGTAGAAAGTTTATGACAAGATTGAGAGTTTGCTCAGTTTAGATGCTAACAAGTATCCCCATAATTATCTTCATAATAATTGCTGTTATCTTAAAAGCAATAAAGTTAACATGGGTCCAGGATCATTTTCTTCATAAACTTTACTTCTTTTTCATTTTTTCCCTTACTTTTTATCTTAATAACAACTCTGAAACATAAGGGCAATGGTTTTGAAAAGAGAGTAAAGTGTTTTGCTCAGGGTCATACAGCTAGGAAAAGGTCAGGTCTGGTGCTCTATCCACTATTTCACCTATCTGCCCACCTAAAAGAATTATTTTATTTTCTTTATAATTCTATGTATTGTATTTAATGCATTATTCTGAGAAGAACCTCTAGTCTTCATTAGACTGTCAAAGATATCCATCATACTTAGACATAAACATACAAACAAGATTAAGAATTCTTATATTTGACTATGTTGATGTGATAAGAATGTTGAAAGAAGGCAAGAAAGCAAGAAAATATCTTTTGCAATGTTACATAATTTCTATCCTCAGGAAAGCAATTTAAAGAAGCTGAGTCTCTAAGGCCCATAGGCCACCTGTGGCCCCCTGAGGCCATTTATCTGGCCTCCACCACACTTCTGGAAGGGGCACCTCTTTCATTGGTGGTCAGTGAGAAGAGCACCGTACGTTATATATAGTACTACTTCCAGTGGCATAATCCTTTGTGTGGCGCCTTGTTCTGAGAGTAACTGAATAAGAATGAAGTGCCTCACAAAGAATTATGGGGCTGCACAATGGAAGACATCAGCATGGTGAGTGGAGATCTGGGGAAGGGGATTCCATACTCTGTATACTGCTTCCCAGTATAGTGGTGGTGGTGATGGGCCTGTGCAAGGTGTGACAGGCCCATCACAGCCAGCGCTGTAACCTCCACTATCCCAGAAAGTGGTATACAGATTTGTTCATAGTTGGGTTTTTTTGTTTGTTTGTTTGTCTGTTTGTTTTTTTATAGTCCGGCCCTCCAAAGATCTGAGGGACAGTGAATTGGCACCTTGTGTAAAACTTTCAAAGACTCTTATAATAAACCTATCTTTCTTTTTTGTATTATGTTCTAATTACAGTTCATAGGCCATTAGAGCTGAAAGGAAATTGATCAGAAAATAAAACTAAAGGTAAAAAATGTTATAAAATGTGATCAATATCTCATGACAGAATCAAGGTTGAATCAGATCTCCTAATTCCTAGTCCAGGAATCTTTCCATTATACCAAAATTGCTCTTCAATAATTGACTATTTTCTCTATATTTAAGTATATGCTGTAAAAAAAAGAAAAGTATGGTCCTTCCTTTTGTCTTCTTCCATTGATGTGAACTGGAACTGAAATATCACTATGCTAGCTTGAGCATGGATCTGTGCAATACCAAGTCTTCTTTGACTCCATCCAAAGAGCAGCAAATACTAGAGTATTAAAAATTATCTCACACAAAAAAACTGGAAATATTTATATGAAGTGATGTAAAATGAAGGGAGTAGAGGAGAATTTTGCCCAAACTACAGGACAGAAGGGAACTTTTTCACAATTCAAGGGCCGAGAGAAGGACTAGGGTTTGTGACTCCTAGAGAGAAGGGGCCTTTCCTGGAGAAAGATCATAGCACAGAACCAGCAGAGTGATAACCACACCTCTCTCCAAATGATAACAACATAGAAGTACTGAAAATTTGCATACTTCAAGAAATATCTCTGAAAACAGTACATGAAAAGAAAAAAAAGTTTGGAAATGTACCCCCACCCCTAGATGAACAGGGACCAACTTTAATAAGAAGTTTAAAATAAGTTAAATCTCAAAAAATAGACTAGGAGCATGAAAATTTTTAAAAGAAAAATAAATTGACTATATGAATCTAACAAGGTGACAGTAAAGTTCAAGATATAAATTCAGAAGAAGACCTCAATATAAAAATGGGTAAAGCCATCTCAAAGAAAAATGTGAAATAAATGCAGGAACTAGACAAAAATAAGAGTTGTAGAGGAAAAATGGGAAAAGAAATGGTGTTGCACAAAAGTCATGAAATAAAAAATTAACAACTTGGTAAAAGAAGAAAAAATTTTGAAGAAATGATCTCCTTAAAAAGTAGAATTTGTACAAAAATATTTACAATAGCTCTTTTAATGTTGGCAAAGAAAGGGAAATTGAATGTCCACCGAATGGGAAATGACTGAACAATCTGTGGTATAGAATTTTAACAGAATACTATTGTTCCATGAGAAATAACAAATAAGATATTTATCAAATAAGAAAAGACAAATAAGATGCAAACATGCACATACACACTCACACATACACACAATCTGGAAACACTTATAAAATTAATGCAAAATGAAGCAAGCAAAACCAGGATAATTTTATACACAGTAACAATAATAAAGTACAGTAATCAAATATGAATGACAACTATTATTATAAGTTCAAAGGTCTAGGAAAATTCCAGTGATGAAAAAACGATCCATTGCTATAGAAGAATTTGATAAAGTCTGAGGGCAGATTGAATTCTTCACTTTATTTCTTCCATAAATTTTTCTCCTGTGTAAATGATATGTGGCTTTTTAAAAACATGGATTGTATAATGACTTATTCTCTTAGGGAGAAGGGAGTGGATGGGAGGAAATGGCAGAACACAGATCACAAAATGTCAGAAAGAGATTATTTATAATTGTATCAGCAAAAAAAAAACCTTTAATGAATAAAAAAAGTAGAATTGGTAAAATGGAATAAGAACTATAAAAGCTAACTGAAGAAACTAATTCCTTGAAAATTTGGCTTTGGCAATTAGAATCTGACTCCCTGAGACATCAAGAAAAAATATAAAAATATATCAAAAGAATGGAAAATAGAAGAAAATATGAAATATTAGGGCAAAAGATCTGATTTTGAAAGTAGGTTAAGGAGAGGTATTTTAAGAATTATTTGGACTTTTTTATGTATTGTGAGAAGGCAGAATAGGACAAAATATTACCTCACTCCCCAAATTGTCCCACAAATTTTTTCAAGTGCCTCTGAATGAACTTTAAAGTGGCAAATTTGGTTAAGTTTCAGGTAAAAATAATTCACCAATGTAAGACAAGATGGGTTCTGGGAGGGCTCTAGATAATTGTCAGTGATGAAATAAACAGATGGTGAGATCTGGAGGGAACTATGTAGGTTGATTTTTCAGATTAGGAGTTAACTGGCTATATGGGCGGTTGGCTGAGAGAAGACTATGGGACTTACATGCACCTGCACCGCCTGTCTAAAGAAGAGGAGGAGTGAATATAAAAAGTGAGTGAACCCTGGAAGAATGGAATGCTTGATTGCTGCTCCAGTACAAAGGGGTAAGAAGATGCCTTTGTAGAAATTGAAGCACATGAGAGTATTGAAAGTGATAGCATTGCTGCAGGATCTTGAAATATAGAAATTAAAAGAACCAAGAAATCAAAAACCCCCAGAATGCTTGAAAATAAGAATAAATGAACCTTTCCTTAAAATAAGTTGTATGTATCTAAAACTATCAGCAAGCATCATCTATAATGAAGAAAAGCTAGAAGCCAACCCAAAAAGACAAGGAGTAAAGCTTGAAAGCTAATTATCACCACTATTATTAAATATTGTTATAGAAATGCTAGCTATAGCAAAAAGAGAAGAAAAAGAACTTGAAAGAATTATAATAAGAAATTAAGAAATAAAATTGTCATTCTTTGCAAATAATGTGATGGTATGCTTTGAGAATCCTAAAAAAAATCAACTAAAAATTAATTGAATTAATTAACAACTTTAGCAATGTCCCTGGAATGTAAATCAATCCACATAAATCATCAGCATTTTTACTTATTACCAAGAAAGCCCAGCAACAAGAAATAGGAAAAAAATGCTTTTAAACTAATAATAGATAATCCAAAGTACTTTTGAGTCTACCTGCCAGGACAAGCCAAGGAACTTTATGAACTTAATTACAAAACATTTCCCCATAAATAAAATCAGATCTAAATCACTGAAAAAATAGTAATTTTCCATGGATAGGCAGTTAAGCATAATACAAATGACAGTTTAACTAAAAATAAGCTACTTATTCAGTATCATACCAATCAGCCTGATCACAATTATTTATATAGCTAGAAAAATCATAACAATATTGATGTAGAAGAATAAAAGGTCAAGAAATTCAAGGGAATAAATGAAAAATATGGAGGAACATGGCCTAGTAATACTAGATCTCAAATTTTAATTACAAATTAGTAAAAATCTAAATAACGTACTGCTAGGAAACAGAGTAATGAAGGAGTGTAATATAGTAGATACATAAAACTTAATAATAAATGACAATGATAACAATATTTAATGAATCAAAAATTTCATGCCTTTGAGATAAGAAAACACTTTTGGAAAAACTATTGGAAAATTCAAAAAAGGTATGGCAGAGATACTTAAGTATTTCAATAAAGTTGAATTGAGTACATTCATTTCTAGAAAGTATAGTAGGATATTTGATAATTAGGTAATTAATTAAGAAGATATTAATAAATAGTTACATAGCATAAATTATGGATAATTGCATAAGGAAGATGTAACTTAAGGCTTCTTTAAATGGAATCTCAGAGATGGATTGTGGGTAAGATAATTTTTCCCAGAATGTTTTGAGTTACATTTATCCAACTGATTTTTTGAACACTCTGGGTTTGATTCCTATGTGAATAGGACATCCAAAGAGAAGCTCAGCTAGAGTGGGAAATTTCTCAGCTGCTTTCTACATAAAATTTCATTCTGCAGACCAAATCAGTGAAGGAGATTCCTGGTTCAATTATCATTTCAAGCCTAGCTGGTTTGTTGTGAGTGTGGAGCAAGAACTTGGAGATTCTGAACTGTTTTCTAAATATACAGCTAATAAGAAAAACCTAACTTACTCTTTTTTTATAAGGTAAGAATTTAGATAGGATAGATTAAGGTTTCAGGTGAAAAAGACCAGCATAGTAAGAGAGTATAGCCCCAATATTATTAGGGATCAAAGATACTCAGCAAGTCAGATTGTTGGGTGGTTAGATAAGATTTATTAGCTTAAGATAAATATATTATAAGAATTCTTATCTACTCATTTCTTTTTCCTGTCCTTTACTTAGTCCTTTTTTATTATCTGCTCTGAGAACTGTCTTGCCTTAATAGCCATAACTTAGCAGCCTATTCACATAGGATAGATTACTGGTAAAAACACACTATACAAATAATCTAGTAAGGGTTAGAATACCCTTACAACAGAAGGTAATACTTAAGGTTTTTAAGATATATGATACTTGAGCAATCTAAATGCTTAAAGTATTTGAGATACTTAAAGTACTCAAGATACTTAAAAACTTTGTTCTGTCACTCTTAGGAAATAAAGAAGGAATGCATATAGAAAAAAAGAAGACAGAAAATGATGATTAGATATCCAAAAAAAGAAAGGACAAAAAGATGAACATGTAGGAGACGACAAATAGAGAAACAAAAGTGGATAAATGATCTTACATGAAGAGGAAATTAAGAGTCAATAAATTGGAGGAGAACATGGAGGGATGAAACAGGCAATATTTCAGCAATGATTAAGAACAAAACATTTATGAACAGGAAATGGCTCTAATGAGAGAGAGAGAGAGGAAGAGAGAGAAAAGTAAATAAGGATCAATAAGATGGAGGGAAACACATGATTCAAAATCATAACTCTAAATGTGAATTGAATAAACTCACCTGAAGGAAAGAAGTGAATAAAAAACCAAATCCCACAATATACTATCTATAAGAAATATATTTAAAGCAGGAGGACATGTACAGAGTAAAAGTAAGATGCTAGAGCAGAATCTATTATGCTTCAGTCAAAGTTAAAAAAAATCAATAGCAATTATGATTTAGGAAAAAAACCAAAGTACAATTGATCTAATCAAAAGAGATAAGGAAGGAAATCATATGATGATAAAAAGGTAATCAAAATTAATGAAGAAGAAATTAAAGCAAATATTGAATTATTTTGTCCAACTATATGTAAATAAATCTGACAATTTTAGTGAAATTGATGAATATTTACAAATATATAATACAAAAAATTAGAGGAAATAAAATACTTAAACCCATATGAACAAAAGATATTTAACAAACCATCAAAGAATTCCCTAAGGTACAAGTTCAAGAACCTGATGGATTCACAAGTCAATTTTCCTACGCATTTGATAGAACAATTAGCTCCAATGCTTCATAAACTAATTAGAAAATTAAGTGAAGGAATTTTTCCATATTCCTTTTATGACAAAAATATGGTATTGATACAGAAACCAAAAAGATCTAAAGAAGAGAAGAAAACTATAAACCAATCTCCCTAATGAACATTGATACAAATATTTCAAATAAAATGCTATCAAGGACATTACAGCATTTCATCACAAGGATCATACACTAGGTCTAAGTAGGGTTTATGTCAGGAATGCATGAATGGTTAAATATTTGGAAAACTGTAAATATCATTGACCATATTAATAACAAAACTAAAAGAAATCATGAATATTTCAATTAGATGCAGAAAAACCTTTTGACAATTTTATCCTCTATAAAATGAAGGGCTTTTACAAGATGACCTTTGACATAATTTCCTTTTTTTACATAATTTCTTATTCTAGATCTATGACTTGTATAAACAAAATACTTCATGCCCTCAATTTTTAGGTTAGCAAAGAACTTTAAGCAAATTGTTGCCCATTGATCAAGGAATGACTGCACAAAACCTCCAGAATAATCCATTACAAAGGAGGAAGGGAGCTTAAGTAATTGTTCAGTTAATGGAAGGCAATAGCTGAGTTATATACTAGTCCATCTGCCCTTCTCTGAAGGTGATTATGCTTTCCGGATATGAGCATGCTTCAGGGTAGGCAGTTTAAATAATACTTATGTATACTCCTTGTATACTTATAGCATATTGAATGAAAAGAGCATTGTATTTAGAGTCAGAAGACATGAATTTGAATTTCAACTCTGCTAATTATTGTAGATGTGACATTGGCTAAGTTTCTTCTCATTTGAATTTCAATTTTCTCATTTCTAAAATGAAGGGATTGTTTTGGATGGTTTCTAAATTATTTTTCATTTATAAACCCAGGAAACAATCTAAGCTGAGGTGCAACCACTCAGAAGCTTGATCTATCCCTAATAGTTTTGAGATCAACATATTAAATTCTTGACTGAAAAAGAATTTCAAGATTAAGCTATGATTCCAAAAAATTGCTTAGAGGTCTTCCTATATTTTTGTGTTTGTACAATTAAAAAACAAAACAAATAAAATAAACAAAAATCATTTAACATTAAATCCAGTAACTACTTGGTCTTGAAAAGAGATGATGACAAGCCTTTGTTCCATAATAGAAAATGAAATTAAACATAACCTTGTTTTTGGTCCTACATGAAAGTGGCAGCTAGAAATTTCTATTCCTAGAGAATACCTGTGTTTAATTCCTCTTCTCAAATTCCCTAGCTAAGAAAAATATTACTATCTACATCAAGTAAGAACTATTATCTTGTCATGTTAGGCAAACTGCTGAAAAGCAAGAATGCAAATAAGAAAAAAATTATTATAGGAAAGAAGAAATATCAGCAGCAAGAGGAAAATTATACTTGATGGACAGGACTACTTATCGGGATAATAAGCAAAAAGCAGCATCACTTCAAGAAATGCATCTCTTTTGCTATACAACAGAATAATTTTAGCATTGTAATATCATAAATTTTAGATTTGGAAGTTCCATAAGAAATAGTTTAAGGACATTATTTAAAATGCCAATCAATCCTTCAGAGATTCCTATTCTCCAGGAAATTATATAGTTGAATTTTCCTATATGCTGAGCATTTTAGAAGATTGTGGAGGTTTTGCAAGCTTCCAGGTCCTTCCAAAACTAGACTTTTTTTTTTTGCCAGAATTATCACTGCAACTAAGAGGGGCATTTAGACTAAGAATGACATCCATGTGCTTTTCCCCAGGATATATTTACAGATGAATTTGTGAAAATAAAAGCAGAAATTCTGATCACCTTTCTATTCTATTCCATTTTACAAAAATGTATTGAGTACTTCTGTTGATAGGACATTGTTCTGTGCTGATCAACATACAAGGGATATGTAACATGATTCCATCCCCCTAGGAGTTTATATATCTTTTAAATGTATTTTTATATCAATCACATAACACGATATCATGGAAACATAGCAAGTTAATGTATTGTGGGTACAATTCCTGTACAAATACAATAATGATAGCAGGTATTATGTGATCAGTATATAAAAGAAGGCTGGAAACAGATAGATTCTAAGAGTAGAAATGTTGATGAATATAAAATAGTGTAGGACAATTCACTGTAGAAGTCATCAACACCAAATACTAAGGTCTAGAGAGATAAAGGGTCATCAAAGTTTTCCAAGTAGTAATCTGGCACATTGGAGAAATCTCTGGTCCAGGAACCAGGAATAACTGAGTTTAAATCTGGCCTCAGACAATTACTAGCCATATGACCTCAGGCAAGTCACTTTGCATCATTTGCCTCAGATTCCTTCTCTGCAAAATGGGTTAAAGAAGCAAATAAAAATCCACTCCAGTATATCTTTGCCAGGAAAATCCCAAATGGTACTACAGAGTGTCAAATACAACTGAAATGATTGAACAACAAGAACAATTAGCAAAAGTAAATTTAAACTCAATTTTGTTAAGTTATTTTTATAATGTAGAATTTTAAATGGAAGTGTGCATTTTTTAATTCCTATATTTTTCAAATGAATAAATATGGTAGAGATTATGTGCCATACAGGCCAACAATTTTTGTTGGAAGTAATTGTATCTATGTCAATGTTAATTTTGTAACTGGTCTTCAAACATTTCTGTTTTAAATTCCAAGAAATAAAACACAAGATGGACATTCTAGAGACCAATCCCTCTATATGAAAGAAGCAAGTCGGCTGATGTGAATTTATATTCCATTGACCTTTGATCTTCATAGCCACATGATAGCATCAAATCACAAGGTAATTATATGAAAGCTTTAGGAATACAATAGGATCCATCATTTCTACTCAAATATAGTGAGTTATGACCCTTACAAGCCTGAGACTTGGAACAGTACTCCTTTCACCACAGTTATAGAGCCTAACTTTAACATTTTTTCTTTATTAAAAGAAAAGAAAAAGTCCAGAAACTGAATAAACAAGATTTAAAAAAAAAAAGAAACTCAGGAGACAGAGTCAAGTTGGAGGTGAAGAGGCAGCGAAATTTCAGACCTCTGAAAACCCTTCCTTACCAATTAAAAACCAAATGCTCCTAGGGGACAGAAAACCAAACCTAACAACAGGACAAGGCCAAGGAACCCTCCTGCTTGACTCAATTTAAAAGGTATGCCCCAAAAAGCCTGAATTTGAGAGCACTCGGGTTTAAGGGAAAGGAAGAAGGAAGGTCCCAGGACCCCTCCTATACCTACAGTATTAAGCCTCCAGCAGTGTGTGAAATCTCTGGGCAGATAAGGGCTCTAGTCTGGAGGGAATACCTTGCAGTCAAAGCTGTGCTGGGCTCAGGGCTTTGAACACAGGTTGTAGGGAAGTAGCTGGAGGAGAAGCACAGAGCAGGAAGCCTAGTCACAGCAGAGACACTCCATATTGTTCTCCCCTTCCTGAGGTTTTGGCCCCAGGGAATGTCCAACTCTGCAAATTCAACTCAGCTGGGCTTAATCTTATCAAGTCTTAAGAGGGAAAGAAAAGTGTAAACCTTAAAATTTCACAGACTTATGAATGTTAAAATTTTGACTCCACATTGAGGAATCCTCCAATTCCCTACTTGAAATAATTCCCTACCAGATAGTGAGAACTCTACTTGAATGTGAAAACTCCTTGCTATGGGAGGACCTCTATTCCACCTGTACTTAAGAATGAGTTAGGGCAGAAAACTCCTTGCTAAACAATGAAAGTACTTGAAAACCATACTTATAAAGGAAAGGAGTTCTTTGAGCCATGCCTATTTTTGGAATTGATACAATGGGATGCTAAGTGCCTATAAAGGTGGGGCAACTTGTAAACTACTTAGACCTAAAAGGTGAAAACTTACTCAGAGGTTTTCTCTTAATGAAATTAGTCGACACAGCAGCATTTTTTCTGACTTACTAAAGAGATTGATCTACTCAGCTGTGAATTCAAAATGGGCTGTCTTTTGGAAAACATCTACAGTGATTGGTAGATGGAAGAACTTAGGGGAGGTGACATAGGAGATTTTGCCCTTAAAAATAACAGCTCAGAGAAGAGCTGAGAGATCATTCTGAAACATTCAAATTGAGGAAGTCATTCTGAAACATTCAGATTGAAGAGGACTGATTCTGAAACATTCAGATTGAGGAAGGACTGATTCTGAAACATTCAGATGGAGGAGGGAGCTGGTGAAAGCAGCTGAGATGATGCTGGCCTGGTGTCACTAGAATCCTTGCTTAGGCAGACCTTGTGGTGAGTGTTAAAAGACTGACTGACTGATCTCTCTCTCTCTTAAGACTCAGGTCTAGGCCATGTTGGCTTAAGGCCCTTCATACTTATTTCCTTTTTCTCTCTTTCTCTCTTTTCTTTAATTCCACATTTGTATTAATTAAAATCTCTATAAAACTCAGTTGACTTGGGTATTTGAATAATTGGGAATATTTCCCTGGCGACCACCTTATATTTGATTTAAAAACCAAGACACTGTAGTGAAACATATTTTCTGTGGTCAAATTTACTCACCCTCTCCTATATCTATCACAATTTATATCTTCCACTATTTTAATCATTACAGTTTAAGACCTCAACCATTTTAAATCTCATAAAACTCAAGATCCAACACCCCTCCCCAACAGACTGCTCTGAAAGCTTTGCTAAGCTTCAAGAATGAAGGTTGACAGAAAATGATAGGAGAAAGACTACAGGCAACTACAGGGTGGAAATAAAGGGCAAATATGAGCAAACAACAGAAAAAGATAAAAGAAAATACAATTGACAGCTTCTATCCAGTCAATGAACAAAGAGCAAATGTAACAGAGGAAGATCAAGGAACACCAAGCAAAAACACAGAAACTCTAGTGAATTGGACACACACTTGGGAAGAAATCAAAATACAATTCAAAACACAATTAATAGAGGCTGAAATCAACTGATAAAATAACTTAAAATGCAAGATAAGTCATCTGGAAACAGAAAAGAGTGTCTTGAAAGCCAAAATTAATCAGTTTGAAAATGAGGCAAAGGAGATGAAAGATCAGGAGAAGGATGACCAAAAAAACCAGGGATGAAATTCAGTCATTAAAAACCAGAATACAACAATTAGAAACAAGCAATTTCAAAAGGCAGCAGGAAACTATGAAAGAAAATCAAAAGAATAAAAAAATTGAAGTAAATATCAAACACCTCATTCAAAAAAAAAAAAAAAGAAGAAGAAGAAGATTTAAAAAATCATTCCAGGAGAGGCAACTTAAGAATCATTGGTCTACCAGAAGATCATGAAAAAAGAAAAAACCTGGACATCATTCTATAGGAAATTATCCAAGAAAATTGACCCAACATTCTAGAACAAGAGGGAAAATTAGAGAATTAGAGATTGAAAGAATCCACAGATCACCCCTTGTACATAATCCCCAACTAACAACAGACAAGATTGTTATAGCCAAATTCAAGAACTACCAGACCAAGGAAAAGGATTATAAGCTGCTAAGAAGAAATCATTCAGATACTATGGAACTACAGTGAGGATAACACAGGATCTTGCTGCATCTACACTGAAAGACTGAAAGGTGTGGGTTATGATATTCTGGAAAGCAAGGAAACTAGGTCTACAACCAAGAATCAACTACCCAGCAAAACTGACTATATTCTTGCAAGGGAAAGTAGGGTCATTAAATAAAATAGAAGAATTCCAAGCATTTTTAAAGAAACGACCAGACCTGAAGAGAAAATTTGATGCCCAGACACAGAACTCAAGAGAATCTTGAAAAAGGCAATTAAGAAAGGGGGGAAAAACAAAGCAAACAAACAACAAAAAAAACCCTTTTTTTTAAGGGACACAATAAGTTAAAATGATATGTATCCCTATAAGAAAAGAGGATATTGGTAATTCTTAAAAATTGTTATTATCACCTGGGTAGCTAGAAGAATTATATTTAGAGGGAACCAGGAAAAACTGTATAGGATTAAATGATAAGAATTATATATATATATATATATATATATATATATATATATATGTATATGTATATATATGCATACATACATATAAATTTATGTATGTATGCATATATATACAACTAGAGCTAAAAAAAGAGGTTAATACTAAAAGAAATGGGAAAAGAAAAAAGGGGGTAAGTTTATATGTCACAAATAAACTCATGATGGGAGGTGAGAGAACATCTATACACTGGAAGGGTAAAGAGTTTAGAGATAGGAAATACTCAACTTTTATGTGCATTGGAATTGACTCAAAGAGGGAAGACCAATTCAATCCATTGGGGCACAGAATTGATTTGAGCCCTATAGGGAAGTAGAAGGGATACAAATGGACTGGTGGGGAGGGAAGCAATACAAGGGAGGGAGAGGATGGAGGGTAGTATAAAAAGACTGTAAAGAAAATAAGAGGGGAATAAGGAGGGAGGAAGTAGAAAGGGAAGTAAAATAAGGTTGGGAATTAGGGGGATTGATTGAAAACAAAACACTGGTACCATTAGATAGCTCATGGGCTCCCAGCTCCTGGCCCTGCCTGCCCGCTTTCCTGCCTCCTCTCTAGACCTGTTTGCTGTTTACTGTTCACCTGGCCCCAGACCCAGCTCGTTCTGCCTGCCTACAATCTGGCCTCTGACCGAGATGGCTAATCACCCAGGCTGCTGGAGCAGACCTAATTTCTTCAGGATCAAAAACCAGCTGGTAAAAAAACAGGGGTAATTTTCCCTTAGGCTATGATTAGCCTCCACGTGGACTGGGGACAGGGGATCACAGGAGGGTTGAAAGAAAAGGAAAGAAGGAAGAGGCTTTTCCAAACAGGAACTTAAAAGCATTGCTACTTTAAGAGGATATCTTTTGAGTGCACTGTTTCTGTTACTTCAAGGGAAAATTTCAGCTTCCTGCAACTCTTTAGCCAACTTTGATATTCTAAAATCCACTCTTACTATGGGGAGGAAACTCAGCGGCTCAATGAATTGAGAGCCAGGCTTAGAGACTGGAGGTCCTGGGTTGGAATCTGGCCTCAGACACTTGCTGGCTGTGTGTCCCTGAGCAGGTTGCTTAAACCCCATTGCCTATCCCATACCAATCTTCTGCCTTCTGACAATAGGCATCTAAATGGATTTAAAAAAACCCAAGGAACTTTAAAGAGACTGGAGGTTATATTTTTAAGGCATTTCAGACTCCATGTTTTATGAAAATCTCTGTATTCTGTTGCATTTTGCTGATTGTTTTAAGATTTAATTTTGTGATTTTAAGTACATATATTACTGCATTCCATACTATTCTGTTACACTGAATCATTTTAATGTATTGAGTTTTAACTATTGTTAAATTCTGTTGCTTTTCCCCTATAACCATGCTGAACGAACAAATATGATTGAGTAAGCCTATATAAAAAATAGCTTTTCTATTTTTGACTTTGTAAATTGTCACATAGAGGATAGATGGACTCCATCAGAAAAAATTACTTTAACAACCTTTGGAAAATTTACTGTGCTAAATATCTCAATTGATTTTAAGGGTTCTTTAGACATGATTTTTAGAGTTTTTCTTAACAATCTCTGGTCATTTTTGCCTGCCCCTAACACGAGGTGTAAGGCCCATTCTAGTACCTGAAGTGAAATACAATTATAACCTCCAACCTTCCTGCATTTCTAAAAATGTGAATGGAAGTTGGGCAGTTAATCCCAGGGCATGTACCCCTAGAAGCCTCCAAAAAGTAGCACCCCTCATTTATAATTCTTCAGCTCATTACTTTACTTCCACCAGAATATCTAGATTTCTTGATGACGTTCTAAACCCAAAATGAGTTTTACTTTGTTTAAAAATATGTTTACCAAGTTTGAAAGATTTGCTATGTTTGTAAAAATTGTGACAAATATCCCTATCCCTTAGTTCATAGGCTTTTTAAAATGCCATACAATAACATGTGAAATATGATAGTGTGTTTGTTTGCTATTGTAATTAATTGGGGTATTGAGAATTTTGGGGATACTGATTCCTACATATTTGCACTACTGTTCTTTAAGAATGAAAAATGTTACCTTGTGCAATTCATTTGCTTGCATTCACAGAGGATCATGGCCAGATATGAATCTCATTTTTGGTGAGAAACACTTGTATTCTATATTTTCTTGGCTGACAGTGTGTCAATGATTATAAACTACATTTTTATTTTTAAAACTCTTTTATTATAATTTTCTTGCATGTGCAATATACTATTTCAGTTTTTTTAATTTTTTCTCCTTTTTATATTTGAAGCATATGTCACCAGTATTAAGATTTTCTTTAACTTTTTTGATCTTACAGTAATATAAGTTTAAAACACATTTGCTATGATGTCAATGCATGCCCCCAAAATCTTGAGACTATAAAAATGATGCCACTAATTGTTTAAAAAAAATTATGGGACTTTGCTTAATGATTCTGTCTGATTCCAGGACAAGATATACACAAAAGAGCCAATGCACAGGGCCAAAGATAAACCAATCCAGGATGGATTGATGTACTTCTAAGCCAATACAAAGGGCATGAACATAGTGTGAAGACTTGAGGTTGCTGTGTTTAACATTTGTTAAGACATACACCTTCCTTGTGTCCACACTCACTCTGAAAATACTTATAGACAAATATCCCCAAACTTGGCTCCTACTTGGCTCCTATAATTTGGTCCCTTTTCTGTCTTTCATAGTGTGGTAACTTTCTGTAGTCCTGGCTCCTGATGGGGTAAATGCTTACTTGCTTAGATCATTTTAATTGGGCCCTGATTCAAGGGTCTGTTATAGATTTATTTTTCCTTTACTTAGAATTTTTACACATAAGACTTTGATAGTCTATATTTTCATCTAGTAATTCTTTTTTATTTGGATTTTTCTGATGTCTTTTTAATTTCTCTTACCAATTGATTCATATACCTCATAACTCAGCCATGCATCCCTAAGTGATCCTGTATTTTTCATTCACCCCTTTAATGGGGAAATGTAAAAATATTATTATTTTAAATTGTAAAGTTTAAATTCCTTTTGAGAAGAATTTTTGGTAAAGAAGCATGCTACCTCTCCAAATCCAGAAACTGAACTCTTTGGAGAAGATACCATGAAGAAGCCTCCAGACCACAAGATGCACAAGAAGATCAAAAATGAACTTTGGGTGTGGTTGATTGAACATTTACTTGTATCTATACTTTCATGCCAAAGGGGACTTCTGGATTTTTGTCAATGTGTCTAGCAATTATTGGTTTTGTTCTTTTTTCCTCTTATCATCACATTGTTGTAATGTTTAAGTAGATTATGTTTTCATGGTCCTTTTTGGGGAAACTTCTTTCCCCAATAATGATCAAACTGAGGAATGTAAAATTGGAGATTTGTACCCTGGACTTCAATCCCCAGAAGTCCTTCTTCTAGTTCTCAGGATGCCCATAATCTCACTGAGATCCTCACCTGGGCGAGATCAAAATTTCTATTCAAACTGGCTGTAAAGCCTACTGTCTCTCTCTTCCTACCTCTGCTTTGGAGCACACGAGGATCTCTACCTAGCAGGCAAGATGTGAGTGTCTGTGAATGGGCTTTCTGGGCCTAGACACATGCTTTCTTATTTTGTATTTTCTTTATTTCTTGATCTTAAATAAACCTCTAAAAATATAATACTTTTATCAGAGAAACCTAATTTTAACTGCTACAGTATAGAAGGAAATAGTGAAAGATAAAAGGGCAGTGCTGGGAAAAAAGAGCTTGTAATCATAACTCTGAAGGTGAATGGAATTAACTCACCCATAAAAATGCAAGCAAATAGCAGAGTGGATTAGAAACCAAAACCCTACTATATGCTGTCTACAAGAAACATACATGAGGAAGGTAGATACACATGGGGTAAAAATAAGAGGGTGGAGCCAAATCTATTGGACATCAATGGATAAAAAAAAGGCAGGAGTCATAAACATGATATCTGACAAAGCCAACTAAAAATAGATCTAATCAAAAGAGATAGGGAAGGTAATTACATCCTGATAGTAGGCAGTATAGACAATGAGGAAATATCACTAATGAACATGTATGCACCAAATGGCATAGCATCCAAGTTTCTAAAGGAGAAATGAGTGGAGTGCAAGGATGCAATAGATAGAAAAAGTATCCTAGTGGGAGACCTAAATGTTCCTCTATCAGAACTGGATTAATCAAACCAAAAAATGAATAAGAAAGAGGTAAGAGAAGTGAATGAAATCTTGGAAAAATTAGTTAGTAGATATGTAGAGAAAAATAAATAGGGATAAAAAGGAATACACCTTCTTCTCAGTAGCACATGGTACATTCACGAAGATTGACCATGTACTAGGGCATCAAAACATTAAAAACAAGTGCAAAGGAGAAGAAATAATAAATGCAACCTTCTCAGATCACAATGCAATGAAAATAACAATGGGTAAGAGTACATGTAGAGCAAATAAAAATTTATTTGGAAATTAAACATTACAATTCTCCAAAATCAGTTAAAGAACAAATCATAGAAACACTTAATAATTTCTTTGAAAAAAATGGCAATGAAGAGGCATCCTTTCAAAATCTATGAGATGCAGACAAAGCACCATTCAGGAGGAAATTTATATCCTTCCATACATATTAACAAATTAGGGAGAGCCGAGGTAAATGAATTGGGCATACAAATTTAAAAAAAAAAAAAAAAACTAGAAAGTGAACAAATTAACAATCCTCGGATGAAAATTAAATTAGAGATCCTAAAAATCAAAGGGGAAATTAATAAAAATGAATGTTAAAGAACTATTGATTTAATAAATAAGACTAGAAGCTGGTACTTTGAAAATACAAATAAAATAAACAAAGTACTGGTCAATATAATTACAAAAAGGAAAGAAGAAAACCAAATTGACAATATCCAAGATGAGAAGGGAGACCTCACCTCTAATGAAGAGGAAATTAAGTCAAACATTAAAAATCTTATGCCATATTATATGGCAATAAATATGGAAATCTAGGTGATATGAATGAATATTTAAAAATTATAAATTGTCTCAACTAGCAGAAAAAGAATTAGAATACCTAACAAGCCATCAAAGAACTCCCTAAGAAAAAATCCCTAGGACCAGATGAATTCACGAATGAATTCTATCTAACATTCAAAGAACAATTAATCCCAATATTATTCACACTATTTGACAGAATAAGCAAAGAAGTTCTACCATATACCTTTTACTACACAAATATAGTACTGATTTCAAAGCCAAGCATGTGAAAATCAGAGAAAGAAAAATACAGGCCAATCTCCTTAATGCACATAAATGCAAAAATCTTAAAAAAAAGAAAGACTCCAGCAAGTCATCACGAGGGTTATCAACTATGACCAGATAGGATGCAGGATGCTTCAGGAATGCAAGGATGGCTCAATATTAGGAAAACCATCCACATAATTGACCATATTAACAAGCAAACTGACCAAAATCACATGATTTTCTCAATGATTCAGAAAAAAACTTGGACAAAATACAACATTTATTCCTATTGAAAACACTAGAAATGATAGGAATAGAAGTGCCTTTCCTAAAAATAGTAAACAGCATATATCTAAATCCATCAGGAAATATCATCTGCAATCGGGATAAACTAGAAGCCTTCCCAAAAAGATCAGGAGTGAAGCCAGGATGTCCCATTATCACCTCTATTATTTAACATTGTACTAGAAACACTATCAATAACAATTAGAGAAGAAAAAGAAATTGAAGGTATTAAAATAGGCAATGAGGAGACCAATGTATCACTCTTTGCAGATGATATGATGGTATACTTTTAAAATCCTAGAGAATCAACTAAAAAGCTAGTAGAAATAATCAACAACTTTAGCAAAGTTGTAGGATACAAAATAAATTCACATAAGTCATCAGCATTTCTATATATTTCCAACACATCTCACCAGCAGAATTAGAAAGCGAAATTCCATTTAAATTTACCATAGACAAAATAAAATACTTAGGAATCTATCTGCTAAGACAAACACAAGAACTATATGAATACAACTCCAAAATACTCTCCACACAATTAAAACTAGATCTAAACAACTGAAAAAACATTGATTGCTCATAGGTAGAATGAGCTAACATAATAAAAATGACAATCCTACCCAAATTAATTTACTTATTTAGTGCCATACCAAGTGCCATACCACCATAACACTTTCTTACTGAATTAGAAAAAAAAAAACTATTACAAAGTCATTTAGAAGAACAAAATATCAAGCATATCCAGGAAAATAGTTTAAAAAATGCGAAGGAAGGTGGCATTGAAGTCCTAGATCTCAAACTATACTATAAAGCCCTGGTCATCAAAACAATTTGATACTTGCTAAGAAACTGAAAGGAGGATCAGTGGAATAGACTTGGAGTAAGTGACCTCAACAAGACAGTCTATCATAAGCCCAAAGATCCCAGCTTTTGGGACCAAAATTCATTGTGTGATTTAAAAAAAATTGCTGGGAAATTGGAAGACAGTATGGGAGAGATTAGGTTTGGATCAACATCTCATACCCTACATCAAGATAGACTCAGAATGGGTGAATGACTTGAACATAAAGAAATAAACTAAAAGTAAATTAGTTGAACACAGAATAGTATATATGTCAGATCTCTAGGAAAGGAAAGATTTTGAAACCAAGAAAGAATTAGAAAAAAAATCACAAAATGTAAAATAAATAATTTTGATTATTTCAAATTGAAAAGTTTCCATACAAACAAAACCAATGCAACCAAAATTAGAAGGGAACCAACAAATTGGGAAACAATCTTCATAACAAAAACTTCTGATAGAGGTTTAATTACTCAAATTTATAAAGAGATAAATGAATTGTACAAAAAAAAAATCAAGCCATTCCCCAATTGATAAATGGGAAAAGGACATGAACAGGCAATTTTCAGTTAGAGATCAAAACTATTAATAAACACATGTAAAAGTGTTCTAAATATCTTATAATCAGAGAGATGCAAATCAAAACAACTCTGAGGTATCACGTTACACCTAGTATATTGCCTAGTATGACAGCAAAGGAATGTAATGAATGCTGGAGGGGATGTGGCAAAGTTGGAACATTAATGCACTACTGGTGGAGTTGTGAATTGATCCAAACATTCTGGAAGGCAATTTAGAACTATGCCTAAAGGGTGATAAAAGACTGCCTGCTCTTTGATCCAGCTATAACACTGCTGGGTTTATACGGAAAAAGACTTGTACAAGAATATTCATAGCTGTGCTCTTGTCTTGGCAAAACATTGGAAAATGAGGGGATGTCCTTCGTTTAGGGAATGGCTGAACAAATTATGGCATATGTTGGTGATGGAATGCTATTGTGCTCAAAGGAATAATAACCTGGAGGAATTCCATGTGAACTGGAACATATTGATGCAGAGTGAGAGGAGCAGAACCCCAAAAACATTATACACAGAGACTGATACACTATGATACAATCTACTATAATGGACTCCTCCATTAGTGGCAATGCAGTGATCCTGAACAACTTGGGAGGATTTACAAGAAAGAACACTATCCACATTCAGAGGAAAAACTGTGGGTGTTGAAACACATAAGAAAAACAACTGCTTTATTACATGGGTTTAGGGGGATATGATTGGGAATGGAGACTCTAAATGATCAATCTAGTGCAAACATTAACAACATGGAAATAGGTTTTGATAAATTTTAATAATTTAATAAATCTGAATAAATTTGAATAAAGTATCTCTTAATAAAGAGGCATGAAAGATCTTTTACAGTAGAGAGGAAGTTAGAGGAGAAAAGTAGTAGAACACTTGAAAAACATGCACAACCAATTGAGTATTGACATCTAACTTACCTTACAAGAAAGTAGGAGGGAAAGGAGTTAAGAAAAGTAGGTGAGGCTGGTAGAAAAGTGGGCAAATTATGGGAGATATTGGTCAGAAACTAAACATGGGTAAATAGGATGGAGAGGAATACACAGTAATTATAATTGTGCACATTTTCTTTAGAATAAATTAATAACAGCCCTATTTCTCAAAACAGAGAAATGAGTCAAATATATATAAGAATATAAGTAATTCCCCAATTGCTAAAAAGTCAATGGATATGAACAGGGAATTCTCAGACAAGGTATTAAAAGCTCTCTATACTCATGCAAAAAAAGCTCTAATTACTATTAATTAGAATAACACAAATTAAAATAACTTTGAGGTATGGGGCCTGGTTTTATGTAACCCAAAATTTACATTTGTCCCAGGGCACCCTGCCTTAAAGAAACTCCCAGGTTAACTTCTATCCCATGATGAACAATAATTGGCTATCAAACACACATTGAGGACTCTAGGTAGGAGTAGTGGTTAGTCAAATCTTAAGTATCCTTTGGTCTTCTAATTTTCTCCTTTTATATTTAAGATGTTCCCAAGGCTACAACCTGTTTCCCTAGCCCCTATATTTTCAATCCATTGTTTCTCTTTGATTATACTCCATAAGGTATAAATAGAACTCCATGTTCTTCAGTTCAATGGAAACTCCCATTCATGGTGGAGGGTTTGTTTTTGATGTTGTTTTTTTTTATACATAGACATTGTTTCTAGTGTCTCAGAGCATGGCTCTGTGTGATGTGTTAACTTGGGAAAAACAAAGAACTACTAATGTAGTCAAAAAAAGAAAGTCTTTAAGCAGGAAAAAGATAGCTTCAAATATTTTGGCCACTACCCAGAGTCAAACACACTCTGGCAACAGTATCTTGGAGAGAATCACCATGCTAGATGATATTCCTACAAACAAAAGAAAGTAGGGAACTTATATGCCTTTTGGGAAACTAAGGGACAGGGAAGTATGACATTGACATTACCATGGTTACAATGAAATGAGAAGTCCAAACTACACTGACAGGATACAAACAGGCTTGGGAAAGAAACCATAGTCAGAAGTTGGGGTATCTGGGAGTGGCCTAATTAAAATAGATACTAAAAGTATAGTCACTGCCCAGGTGTTGGTCTTCTTGGGAATAGATCTCTGATACAATGGGGGAAACTTCTAAGACTAAAAGAGTACTTACCATTTGATTAGGTCTACTGACCCTACCTAAGGTTTATTGTTCAGTATGAAACTAGCCAGTCTGAGACCTCCCCAGAGGCAAATTCTCATGGGACAGGGGCAAACTTTAGGTCTCCAGATTTCAAGTTGACAAGTGTAATGTGTGTGTGTATGACTCTGTGTGGTAACAATAAGAGCATTGACTTCCTTGTCCTTATTAAAAAATATGCTTTGTAACTACTTTGATGGTTTGGTGTTTTTCTAGATTAACATATTTGAAAGTCCTACCAAGATCTGAAGTTGATCCTGCCTGAATTTCCTACTAAAGTGATCCCAGATGTGTGATATTCACAGGAGCTAGTTGAGTTCCAGTTTGAACTCAAGTTGGCAGATTGTCTGTGTGAGTGAAACTCAACAATGAACTCTATAAAGTATTTGGGAAATTGAATCAATCATTAATGAGCAGCTTGTTAAACTATGGGCACTTCAGAGATATATTCATCCCAGGAAGTATGTGAAGGGGATTGCTTTCAGTTATGGTAAAATATGGTCAGAAATGGTAAGACAAAACAAAACAAACAAACATAAAAGAACCCTGAACTGTCTAATTGAGCAGCCTAAGTTCATCTTAGAGGTGGCTTTTGTTTGTGCATATCTGATTAAAAAGTGTTCTTTTATTGGAGCCACAAATAAGAGTAGAGTAAAAAATGAGATCTAAATCAGAATGCCTAGAGCCCTGATTAATGTTTTATATCTGTCAGTTTCTATACATGGCTGTGCATTATACCTGTCATTAATTAATGCTCGAAATTAGTAGAACTCTTCTCCCTTGTTTTTAGTTATATCCCTCTCTTATTGTGTTATGGCCAGTTTTATATAATCATAAAAGGTGATATAGTCATAGATAGGATAATATTGAGACACATATAGGAGCTGAAGATGGAGGTATGTTAAATTTTTAGTCATTCAAACTAATCACTTGGATGTGGTGTTTCATTTGGGATTGATTCATATATAATACAGAGAGAAAGCATATCCTAAAAATACACAAGACCTCATTCAATGTGAAATATTTGTTTTTTAAGTGCTGGCTAATGTGAGTGAAATGTCTAATCCATTTGAGCATGGTTATGGTTGTTAAGGTGAATTAAAAGATATTATTTTTAGATCTTCAGCATCTCATTCTTCAGAAGGTAAAAATTGAGAACGTTGAATTGAAATCTCATTCTTCACAAAGAGAAGTGAGAAGTATAATTTTTAATTTAATTTTGAGAATTTAAAATATAATTTTAAAATTGTTTTGAAACAGAAATTTTCTTGGAAATATTTTTACCATTTAAATTTAATAATGGAAATTTAATATATACCTGAGCAAGCATTTTTAAAATATTGTTTTGGGTTTTAAAATAGGATACACAATTAGAAATTTTATTTAATATTAGCTTGTATTCTTTGTATTTCCACAAATAGTGAATGGAGTCATTTCCAGGTTTATAAACCTTAATAATCCTGTGTTGTTTTTGTTTTGTTTTTTTATTTTATATTTTCTATAGCATAATATATAGCATATAATAGATATAGCATATATCTATGCTTTTGCTATAACCAAACAATTACTTTGGTATTGTTAACTTGGAATCTAGAAACCCCAATCTTGAGATCTTGAGAATACCAATGTGACCTTGTCACATGAGAATTTCTCCTGGAAGAAAAACTGAACTTCACAAGTTTATCAGTTAACAATAGACCTTAAAGTAGTTTAGGTGGAGCTAGCTAATTCAATCAGGTGTTAAGTACCCTTTTGGTCCCAGTAGTTTCTCCCATTGTGTCAAAGTCGTTTTCCAAGGTATCCCAACCCTTGATTGGATCTTTCCCTTTTGTGTCCATTGTAAAGCATCAGCCTCTCCCTGATAATCCTGTCTAGGACTCATCATCTTCTTTGTAGCCATTGTAAAACCAATCAACAACACTCAATTCCCTTAAAGGATATATGTTCCCCAAATTCTATGTTGCTTTATAACTGTCAGTCTCATGGGGTTGGCATTCCCAGGGGTTGGTGGCTAGAACAGCCAGAGTCTCAGGGCTCTATGTGAGTTTGTAGCATGCAGCTCTATGCTGAGCCCTTCTCGAGCTTAATTAAATACCTGGTTTTCCAAATTATTTAATAGTTCTCTGTTTTTTCCAGTTTAACAGTATTGGTAGGCAAACTATATTTTCTTAGCAATTATAGCTTATACTTTTCTACTTTCAAGTGTAGATTTTAATAGAATTATAATAAGATGTTAAAAGGTAATGGAGGAAGGACCTTTTCATATTGGTCTAAGCACCAATACTGAGTAATTGTAAGGACCAACAGGACATTTAGATCAGTCCAAAATTACTGAATATCTATTGTGGTTGAGAACATGATTTATTCCTCTAGGGAGTTATGAGCAAATATTCAGAGTCAATCAAATTCTATTGGAAATTTTGGTTATAGATTTATCATGTTTTTGTTTTGATCAATTAAACTATTCAAAGACATGATTATTGCAAGGGAGACTTCTAGGAAAGAAGATCACTACATGCTGGGAGCCATCAAAGACCATGCTGTTTGACACGGTCCACATGGAAACCAGGGAATGCAAAGCAGCCCCCAGGAAGGATGGAAACACCCACTGAAACCCCCTCATGTGACTTTCATTATTAACATACACTTATTATTGGAATTGCTATGATTATTATTCTTACATAACCCCAGGAAAAATAGATGAGAGCAATATGCTTCCAGGGTTAATATAGATGTCCCACCCTGTCCCCCAGGGTATTACCAGGAGAGCCCACTTGCAAAATTAAACCTAAGGATTCTTATATACCCACTTATATAGGACCCTCTTTTCTAGACATAAAAACTTCTGACAAATCTATGCTCTAATTCCCTAACCTATATCTGGGTCATGTTGATTCTACCCTCTGATCCTGCACTTAGCAACAATGTTTATTTGACTATCTCCCTAGACTTCCTGTCTATTGTTAGGTTCCATGGAAATATGTATGTTGAGAATGCAACTGTGTGCCAAGTAGATGTGTGATCATGAGGGTATAAAATAAACCCAGGCCTCAGCCGAGGTGGAGCAGTTTATCTTGTTAAACCTGTGCTGCTGGTTGAATGCAAAAGCTCTGTTCCATCCATCATTTCACTGACATTGTCCCACCTCCAAGACCCCATCCCCTGTGGGAGTCTGGCCCACCCCACAGTAACTACAGCCTACATTGGACCCCCAAGATTTGAAAGACATAATAGATTGTAGAAAATGAGTTTGCTTTTACTGTTCTTATGATTTTCCCTAAGCAGAATGGCTGTCTTCTGTCAACTGTAAAAGCATCTCTGCTGATGGGGAGTGCCTCTAGAAGCCAATTTTATCCATATGTCTGCAGCTTGGCTCCCCTTCTGCCTTTGGTTACAGAAAGTCAGAATCTCCTGGGCATACAGCCCTTTGTCATTTGTGATGGTCAGTGGCAGATTCACTGTGACCAGAAGGGGGGAAATAACAACTTGGTTTTATTAAACCCCAAATTTACCCTTGACTCCTGCCAACTTGCTTTCAGGAAACTCCCAAACTCACCCTTGTTGTAGACTAAACAATAGGCCATTAAGCATCTACTCAGGACCCTGGATATGAGTAATGGATGCAGTCAAATGTTAAGAACCCTTTTGTCTTCTAAATTTCTCTTATTGTATTTAGTCTACTTAGGTATTGTAGCCTTCAGGCTGCAAACTATTTCCCTATCCTCTATGCAATAATTCAATTGCTTCTTTTTGGATAAATTCCATTAGGTATAAATAGAACCCCAAGTTCTTTACTTCAGTGGAAATTCCCATTCTTGATATTTTTCCTTAGAGATGATGTCGCTAGAGTCTCAGAACTTGGCTTAGTGTGGTGGATACATGACTCTGTGTGGCATAAAATCATGGTCTCCCTTGTCCTGATTGAAGATGTGCTCTTTTATGCCTATTTTGATAGTTCTTTGTTTATCCAGGTTGACAGGTACTATCCCATACCTATCAGACGGGCTATTATGACAGAAAAGAAAATTGACAAAACTTTGAGAGGATTTAGGAAAATTGAGACACTAGAACACTGTTGGAGGAGTTTGGAATTGATTCAACTGTTTTGGAGAACAATTTGGACCTATACCCAAACGGCTATAAAACTGTACACACCCTTTAAACCCAGGAATACCATTAATAATTTTATACTCCAAAGATATAAGGAACAAAATGGGGAAGGACCTATATGTACCAAAAATATTTAAAACAGCTCTAAGGACCTATATCAACAAAAAATATTTAAAACAGCTCTTTTTGTGGGAGCAAAGAATTAGAAAGTAGAAGAAAATCCATCAATTGGGTAATGCCTAAGCAAAAGTATATTATTACATTGGGATTATATTGTGTCATAAGAAATGATAAACAGGAAGAGCTCAGAAAAACTTGTAAAGCCTTACAGGAACTGAAACAGTGAAATAAGCAGAACCACAGTGACAGGAATATTTTATAATGAACAACTGTAAATAATTTAGCTTTTCTCAGCAATACAGTAATCCAAAATAATCCTAAAAGGATTCATGAGAAAAAATTGTCATCTGCTTCTGGAGAAATAATTTATTAATTCTCCATCTAAGCCAAAGCGTTTTTTTTTTTTTCATTTACTTTCTTAATTTGTTGGTTCAAGTTTTCTTCCATAAAGAGATTAATGATATGATGATTTACTTAAAGAATCCTAGGGAATCAACCAAAAAGCTAATAGAAATAATCAACAACTTTAGCAAAGTTGCAGGATACAAAATAAACCCACATAAGTCATCAGCATTTCTATATATGTCCAACCCAGTTCAGCAGCAAGAATTAGAAAGAGAAATTCCATTTAAAGTCACCCGAGACAATATAAAATACTTAGGAATCTATCTGCGGAGACAAACACAGGAACTATATGAACACAACTACAAAACACTCTCCACAAAATTAAAACTAGAACTAAACAATTGGAAAAATATTGATTGCTCATGGGTGGGACGAGCTAACATAATAAAAATGACCTTCTACCCAAACTTATCTATCTATTTAGTGCCATACCCATTGAAGTACCAAAAAATTATTTTACTGAATTAGAGAAAATCATAACAAAGTTCATTTGGAAGAATAAAGGATCAAGGATATCCAGGGAAATCATGAAAAAAAAATACAAAGGAAGGTGGCCTTGCAGTCCCAGATCTCAAACTATATTACAAAGCAGTGGTCATCAAAACAATTAGGTACTGGCTAAGAGACAGAAAGGAGGATCAGTGGAATAGACTTGGGGTAAATGACCTCAGCAAGACAGTCTATGACAAACCCAAAGATCCCAGCTTTTGGGACAAAAATCCAGTATTTCATAAAAACTGCTGGGAAAATTGGAAGACAGTGTGGGAGAGATTAGGTTTGGATCAACACCTCACACCCTACACCAAGATAAACCCAGAATGGGTGAATGACTTGAATATAAAGAAGGAAACTATAAGTAAATTAGGTGAAAACAGAATAGTATACATGTCAGACCTTTGGGAGGGGAAAGATTTTAAAACCAACAAGACTTAGAAAGAGTCACAAAATGCAAAATAAATAATTTTGACTACATCAAATTAAAAAGGTTTTGTACAAACAAAACCAATGTAAATAAAATTAGAAGGAAAGCAACAAATTGGGAAACAATCTTCATAACAAAAACCTCTGACAAAGGTTTAATTACTCAAATTTATAAAGAGCTAAACCAGTTGTACAAAAAATCAAGCCATTCTCCAATTGAAAAATGGGCAAGGGACATGAACAGGAAATTTTCAGTTAAAGAAATCAAAACTATTAATAAGCACATGAAAAAGTGTTCTAAATCTCTTATAATCAGAGAGATGCAAATCAAAACAACTCTGAGGTATCACCTCACACCTAGCAGATTGGCCAACATGACAGCAAAGGCAAGTAATGAATGCTGGAGGGGATGTGGCAAAGTAGGGACATTATTTCTGGTGGAGTTGTGAATTGATCCAACCATTCTGGAGAGCAATTTGGAACTATGCCCAAAGGGCGATAAAAGACTGTCTGCCCTTTGATCCAGCCATAGCACTGCTGGGTCTGTACCCCAAAGAGGTAATGGACAAAAAGACTTGTACATGAATATTCATTGCTGAGCTCTTTGTGGTGGCCAAAAATTGGAAAATGAGGGGATGCCCTTCAATTGGGGAATGGCTGAACAAATTGTGGTATATGTTGGTGATGGAATACTATTGTGCTAAAAAGAATAATAAAGTGGAGGAATTCCATGGAGACTGGAAAGACCTCCAGGAAGTGATGCAGAGTGAAAGGAGTAAAACCAGGAGAACATTGTACACAGAGACTGACACACTGTGGTACAATCGAACGTAATGGACTTCTCCATTAATGGCTTTACAATGTCCCTGAACAACCTGCAGGGATCTATGAGAGAGGAAAAAAAAAAACTATCCTAAAGCAGAGGACAAACTGAGGGAGTAAAAACACCTAAGAAAAGCAACTTCTTGACTACAGAAGTTGAGGGGACATGATCGAGTAGAGAATCTAAATGAGCACCCTAATGCAAATACCAACAACAAGGAAATAGGTTCAGAGCAAGGACACATGTGATACTCAGACGAATTGCTTGTCGGCTAGGGGAGTGGTAGGGGTGGGCGGGGGGAGGAAAAGAAAATGATCTGTTTCCAATGAATAATGTATGAAAATGACCAAATAAAATGTTTTAAAAACTAAAAAAAAAATGTTATATATAATTGCATATGTAAAATCTATACAATGTCTCAGAAGGGTAGAAGGAAGAATGAGAGGAAGAAAATTTGAGATTCAAATTTTTTGTAAAAATAACAGAAATTTTTTTAACTGGCAATTGGGGAACAAATACATTTGAACAACAAACCCCCAAATAATTAAAAATTCCACCAATTATATAAAATCTATCATGTCAGAAAATTAGCTTCAAAAGAGTTAAATTAGCTAAGATTTCAAAGGGGGGGGGGCTTACTGGAATCCTAGAAGAGATTCAAAGAGTAGGTCAGGAAGAAGAGGTAAAGAAGGGGAAATTGAACTGGCTAAGTACAGAGAAAAATACCTCTAGAAGGATAAATAGAATTTGGATATAGAAAGGAAAGGAAGATGTTATTTTGAATGAGGGAGAGGCATAAGAAGAACAAGATGTATTCAGAGGATGGTAAAAGTATCATATTGAGTGAAATGAAGAGTCTTAGAAGGCAATCAGTTAAGAAAATATAAGTAGAACCCTATTGTTGGTAATCCTGGATAGGAGACGATAGACTTCAAAAACAATGATTAATATACTATGAAGTGATTAAATTCAACCAATAGAGAGGATCTAGAAAATATCTGATTTTCTTATATCAGAATGTATTTTATCAGATTATTTAGAGGAAGAAATCTAAAAGCATATATCTTGATAGATTTTTAAATTCCTTTTTAAATGTTAATTTGTATGATTTAGACTTTTCTTTATCCTTTGCTTATTCTGATCTCAAAAATAATCTTTTTTCCCCCATCTGCTTTCCCCCAAAACATTCCCCCAAATGCTTTTCCCCCAAGCATTTGATCACTTATTCTTTTGTGTAATAGATATATGAAAATGACAAGTAAAAGAAAAGTATGTCTGAATGGTGTGAAGATTAAATTAACTCCCCCTTGCCCATTTTTAGATTTAATCACCAGAAATGTATGCACTCCACTTACACTTGAGTGGGGGAGGTTGGTGACCTATATGTGCAATAGTGGATGATGAATTAGAATCAAATGTCTGTCCCCTGGGCAATACTAAGCAAAGTTTTAGCTATAATCAGTACATGTAAAATGGAAGAAAGTCAGAGGAAGTGACAAAAAAGAATGATCTTTAAAAATGCCAAGAACTTCCCGTGAGGGGGCTTTTCGATCTTTTGTCTTCAACTTGACTTTAGAGGAGCTCTGACTAAGGATTTCAGACTGCTTCTACTTTCCTTAAAACTACTGTGTATGTGGGGGGGGGGGGGAGGGGTGCAGCTTGGTGGCAGCTGAGTAGCTCAATGGATTGAGAGCCAAGTCCAGAAATGGGAGGTACTGGGTTCGAATCTGACCTCATATACTTCCTAGCTGTGTGACCCTTGGCAAGTCACTTGACCCCCATTGCCTAACCCTTAATACTCTTTTCCCTTGGAGCCAATAAAACAGTATTGAATCTAAGACAGAAAGTAAGGGTTTAAAAAAAATTACCATGTGGGGTAAGTGAAAAAGGCTGAACACTTTCCTGGATTTTCTGAAGGGACTAGACTCAGGAGAGATCTACCCTCTTGAGAGAGACTTCCTGAATCCCCAGGTCCTTGGCTAAAGGCCAAAACCTCTTTGCTTAAGGGCTAATTAGCCCTGCCTGGGTTGAGCTCAGGGACAGAGCAAAATATTTAGTGTGTAGGCTAGATATCTTACCCTATCCTATCTCTGATTTTCTTATTTTCACTCTTTCTATATTTTACAAGTCAATTGTTAAAATAAATCTCTTTGGAATTTAACTAAATTCCTGGTGACCCTACTCCTAAATAATCCAGTCCAACCTTTTATACTAAGCCCTTACATATCTACCCTTTATAATGGGTTAGTTATTGCTATTACAAGGAAATATTTTGCTGCTACTTTCTTATCCAAAAATATTTATTTAATAAATGGGTACATTAAAAAATACTGGCTAGATTAGAGATTATCTCAAAATTCTTTGTCCAGATTGGTATAAAAGACAGCTACACCATTGCCAGGTTGGTCAATATGACAGCTACATATAAAGTATGAAAAGGCTAATGACATATTCCAATGCCTTTTATAAGGGTTAATGCACAATTTCCCTTTATATAGCATAATATCCCACACTAAGGTGAAAAGGTTGCCCATCACTGGCTTAAAGTGTTAGTGTAATTCTTGTATAGACAAAGACCCAGCTCTACCTGTGATGAAGTAATAAAAAGGAGTTAAAATTTCTAAGTCTAGCTTCTCAGTGGCTATATGGCAATCGAATGTATCTTGGGGTATCAAGGGAAAAGACCAAATGGTGAACTCACAAGGAGTATAATATATGTGCCTATGAAAGAGGAGTATATTCTCTTTTGCACTCATTTTTGGCCTCATCATATTGTGGAGATAGCCAAATAATAGTAAATTCTTATATATATATATATATATATATATATATATATATATTCATATATATATATATATGTATATATATACATATGTATATAACCCTGTATTTCAACCTTGTATCTTTCTATTACCAGTGTCTCACTTATAAATAACATATTATTTTATCTTGTCCCTCCTCAAATTAGTTTTTGTTAATAACTACTGACTCTCTTAATCTACCCTCCCTTTTATCACCTCCTTCATAATTTTTTCTTCATCTTTCATTTTACTATTTCCCTATTGGGTAAGAGATTTCTAACCCCAACTGAAAATACAAATATTGCCTCTTGGATCCAAATTTGATAAGACTGATCTTTTTTTAAAATTTGTTTTTAATTGTTTAATTTTAATTTTTCAATTTGATATAATTTTTAATAATTGTTTTCTGACTATTTGTTATTCATGTTCTCTCCTACTCTTTCATCCTCTCTCTCTTTATATATATATGTATGTATATATATGTATATATATATTACACTAGAGAAAAATGGAGGAAATAAAGTGAAGAATGTTATGATTCAATATATATTCAGTTTCCATCAGTCCCTTCTGTGGGTATTCTTTTTCATCGTGAGACTCTTGTGTTTTTTCTGGATCTCTGTATAACGTCATCCACATTTGATTATTGAAATTTATTGCTGTTAATATGTACAATGTCCTCCTGATTCTGCTCACTTCACTTTGCATCATTTCATGTCTTTCAAGTATTTTGTTATTGTTTTGTATGTCATTTCTTATGGCACAATAGTGCTCCATATGAAATCATATACCGTTACTTGTTCAGCCATTCCCCAAGTTATGGACAAAGCTTCAGTTTCTAATTCTTTGCCACCATAATAGTGCTACTATCAATATTTTGGAACAAGTTGGACATTTTTCCTTATCTTTCATCTCTTTGGCATACTGGGCCAAAAGGTATAAACAGTTTGATGGGCCCTTCTAACAAGGTTTCAAATTGCTCTCCAGAATGTGGTATCAGTTCACAATACTACCAACAGTATATTAGTATCTCAGTTTTACTACATTGCCTCCAAAATATATCATTTCTCTTTTTTGTTATAAGACTCAGTCTGAGATATGAGGTGACACCTCACAGTTGCTTTAATTTACATTTTGATGAGACTGATTTTTAAGCATTCCCTTCTCTACCCCATTTCCCCTTCCACTATAAAATATTTACCTTTACTACCTCTTTATTGTGAGATAATTTCCTCCATTTTACCTCCTTTCCCCTTTCTACTACTACATCTTTATTTCTAACCCCTTCATAATTTTTGGAAATGTATATTCTTTCTATATGCTCTAATAGTTATAAAGTTATTAGGAATTATATGTCTCTTCTTCCCAAAATAGGAATAAAAGCCATTTGTTTTAATTATTTCCCATAAGCTTACTCTTCAATGTTTATATTTTTAAGCTTCTATTTTTTCTCATGTTGGAATTAAATTTTTCTCTTATGGTCTGGTTTTCATCATAAAAATCTGACAGTCTCTATATCCACAAATATCGATTTTAACTTGAAACAGTATAATAATTTTTGCTTAGTAAGCTAACTCCTTTTCATTTTAGAAAATGATATTCCAAAACCATCATTGCTTTAAGGTGGAAGCTGCTAAATTTTGTATAATCCTGACCATGACTCTACGTTATTTAAATTATTTCTTTCTGAAGCTTGAAATATTCTCTCCTTGAACAGGGAACTCTGGATTTAGCTTAGATGTTCCTTAGCAGGCTTATAGCAGAATCTCTTTCTGGAACTGATAAGTGAACTCTATCAATATCCATTTTGCCTTACAAAGCAAAAATTTTGAAGTAGTTTTCCTTTATAATTTCTTGAAAAGAGCCTAAACTCTTTTATTTTTATCATGGTATTTGGGTAGTCCAATAACTCTTAAATTATATCTTCTTGACCTATTTTCTAGGTCTATTCTTTTGATGATGTACTATTTCAAATTTTCTCCTATCTCTTATCTTTTTTCCCCCATTTCTTTAACTTTGTTTTATTGTGTCTTGATGTCTCATGGATTCATTAGCTTCCACTTGCTTGATTCATTTTAGGAAAAAATTTTCTTCTTTGAGCTTTTTTTATCTCCTTTTCCATTTGGCACATTCTGCTTTTTATAGACTTCTTTTTCTTCAGTTAATTTTTGTGCCTCTTTACCACCAACCCATTTCTGTTTTAAGATATTATTTCTTTTGATATGTTTGTGCCTCCTTTACCAGTTGTTAATTCTCTTTTTCTGTAATTTTATTAAATCATTCTAATTTTTACTCATTTTTTTAAAAAACCTATTACTAATAAGAGAATGGCTGAACATATTGTAGTATATGATTGTGAATGAGTACTATTTTCTATAAGAAATGATAACAGGATATTTTCAGAATTGGTTAACTATGAATTCATATTTAAGAATACATTTACAAACTTTATTTCTATTTTTTTAAATTGTTGTATTTTCTTTTGTAAGATGGCTAATATAAAAACAGTTTTTTTCATGATCTAATTATGTATTACTTTTTAAATTCTTACCTTCTGCTTTGTAATCAATACTATGTATTGGTTCCAAGTCAGAATATTATCAACTGATAGGCAATGAAGCTTAAGTCATTTGCCCAGGTTCACATAGCTAGGAAGTATGTGAGGATAGATTTGAACCCAGGACCTCCCTTCTCCAGGCCTGGCTCTCTGTTCCACTGAGCCACCTAGCTGCCCCTGATTTAGCATATGTTATTGATATAAAATTATTTACCTTATCAAAAGAGAAAAGGAGCAGGAATAAGGAAAAGCATTTGAAACTCAACACTTTAAAAGTTAATTTTTACATGTAATTGGAAAATATATAAGAATATAAATAAAAATAATTTTGAAAAAAAGGTAAATAATGGAGGTGGAGACATGTAAAGAACAACTATCCTAATACTACCCAAATTATTTGACAAAATAAGCAAAGAAGGAGTCCTACCAAATTCATTTTATAACAAGTTTATGGTATTGATTCCAAAGCCAGGCAGACCAAAACCAGAGAAAGAAAACTACAGAACAATCTCCTTAGTGAATATAGAGGCAAAAATCTTAAATAAAATACTAGCAAAAAGACTCCAGGAAATTATCACAAGGATTATCTACTATGGTCAAGTAGAATATACATACCAGGATAAATGTAGCAATATTGCACTACCATTGGCAGCCAGGACTACAGAAAATTGCCATGCTTTAAAAGACAAGGGACTAGATTCTGAGGTAAAAAGCAAAATATGATTTCCTAGTGTGATTTTACCTTCAATCTCAGGGATATTGAAGCCAAAAAAAAAAGCCAAACTAAGGTACTTGTAGCAATTCTGGCACAGGGAAGTCCAGTATCTGATGTCAATCAGCCTCTTTCTTGAACCTAAAAACACTTTCTCTGTCTTGGTGCAGATTCTCATCAGTCCCACAGGGATTGTTGGTTTCCTTGACCTTATGCTTCTTGGCACTGTACAGTGGCTCTTTTGTGATCCCTTCTTCTAAAATCAGACACAAATATTATGAAAAGTCCCATATTACTTAATAATCAATGGAAGAGTCCCAGAGTCTAAAGCTTTTGGGTATGCATAGGTATTAGGGTTAATAGATATTTTAAACTTAGCCTTCAAAATCAAAAACATTAATACTGATTCCATGTACTTCAAGGACAAAACAATAAGAAGAAAAGGAGAAAATAAAATATCCTATTGTAAATAAAAAGAAAAGTATTAATACAACTTTAAAAAATTAAGAATTCATAGTTCATATTTCATGTTACAATGTGTAAGCCAAGGAGAGGCACAACAAATGTTTCTCACTAAAAAGTGAGATCTATTTCTTTTTTAACTTGGTCATGATCCATGATGTGAATGTACACAATTTTTTCACCAGGTAAAAGACTTTTTTTTTTAAATAAAAGAAATAGTAGTACAATTACTGAAGATTCTAAGAAGCACCAAAATCCCGAAAATTATTAGAGTTCATTTGCTGAGTTCCACAAGCGATCATGAAGATTCACATGAGTCTCTATAGCCACTTTCTGTGTGTCATTTAAAAGCTCATGGATATTTGTCACAAGTTCTCCAAATCTATTTACATGAGAACAACAAGATATTTCTAGCCTAGTCTATTATGGCCATCATTCCAAACTTTGGCAAGAGAACCCAGAAAAATCTCTGTACTCCTGATGAAAAGGCCACTGATTTTGGTCTTGATCTTTTGGGTCTAGAATGCCACCAGAGCCTAGCATTCTGGTGGAAGAGTAGAGTAAGCGAAAGAGTTACAAATATAAAATCATCCAGGGGTCACCAAGCCTCATGGGAAATTCTCCTGCATCCTGGATGAGATTGAAACAGCCATAAAAGACATGTATATATAAATGTGTAAAATTTAAAATTAATGTCAATAATAGAAATATTATAATTTAGGAGATTTATTAATGATCATTAGAAATCAAGGAATAAAGAGGATACAAAATGAAGACCACATACTTATGTCTGATGAGCCAGTTCAAAAGCTTGCTTTACCTCCACCAAGCTTAGGACCAGAAGTAAAGAGGTAGGACCCACCCTCCATGTCCCCGCCTAATAATCCCTGTCTCCAGGAAGTACATAATGACAAGAAATCAGTGGGCTCCCAGGAAATACAGTTCTTTTTTTGGGTAACAGATTTTCAATTATACATTCTCCCCTGAGATCCGTGGAAGACTAGTCTCTCTATACATATCCCATGCATTGCATTTTTAAACTGTACTCTAGCACAGATAAATGTGGAGGTGGGGAATACAATACTACTGCTGCACTTCACTTTGTCACCAGTGTACTCAATGGACCTTTATCTCTTGTAACACACAAGTCCAAGGTAATTGAATGATCAGTCAGAAGTAGTAGTTCTCCTAGATATCTGAAAATCATTTCTGAAGACCCCATAAAATCAATTGAGATTTTTACCTCATTAAATTCTTCTAAGGCTTCTGATGTAGGTTGTAACCATTTTTATGGAGTTCATCCATCATCATCTATGTGACAATTAACAAAAGCAAAAGGAGCAAATGGTAATGTGGGCAACATGTGACTTCCTTGTGTTGCAAGCTATGGTAACATCTCATTACTATGGATTAGAATTGTTGTCCAGGACAAAACAGAGCTCCAATGGATCTGGTGACAAACTTACCATCCATATAGACCTTTGACTTTGGCAAAGAAAGAGTTTATACAACTAACGTAACAGAATATATAACTAATGACCAACACACAGTAATTTACAGTGATATAATGTAATGGAATATTTTAGATTAAATTAAGATTGAATCTTAAACAAATAATCAGCAAATACAATATTATATATTATATATATGTAACATATATATATATTATAACAAGATCAGTTTCAATAGAAGGTATCCATTTTACATGTGAGCAATGAATTCAAGAGTCTTTTTTTTACAATTTGATAACTATTGGAGTGGTTAACACATACACCTTGTATATAAGATTGCATTACAGAGACTTCTTCACTATGGGGAGGGGAACAGACTGAAATAGTTAATGTCAGTCAGGCTATGGAATCTGAAAAGCCTTAAAATTCACCTCCAGATTCTTTGAGGCTCTTTCCCCTCACAAGTACCAATTATTCATCTAAATTCCTTTGATCACACCTCTTGGATCCCTCATACTGAGGGGGGGTTGCCACACTGAACACAGTGAAGACAAGTCCCATATTGAATGTTTTGCTGTGAGTTATAATTCACCTTATTCAAATTACAATTCCTATATGAGTTCCTATTATTGCTACTATTCTTCAAGTTTCTATTTCTATTTTCCTGATTCCTTTTTGTATAGTTCACAGTTATGTGACCCACCTTTCCACAAAAATAACATGTTGGTGGTTGCTTTGTGGATTCCCGTAAAGGAATCATACTACTACACTACATCCACTCCCTGATTGACAGTTGTTTTTTCACCTTTTCCAGTTAATGCTTCTATTCTCTTTATTAATTTCTCCCTACTCATCTTTCTTTTCATGTCTATCAAAAGCATAAACTGCCACTCTTTGTAATTCCTTGAAATCCATATTAGCCCAGTTTGGGCAGTTAGTTTTAAAATAGTTCTTCAACACTTTACAAAAATTTTTTTACAAATTGACTCCTGATTTTTCTAACATCTCTTTCCCTGGAAAGATCTAGGTCTACATACATGCCTCCCAGGTCAATAAGCCAATCCATAAAATGGGAGGTGTTTTCATCATCTCTCTGATTTAGGTTTTCAATTTTAGTCCATATACCAGCCCTATCAGAGCAAGCTCTCATTGCTTTTAGTAATGCATTCTTAGCCAGACCTAGTTGCAAGTAATCTTCTACATTCGAGTCCCATTTAGGATCTTCCAGTGGCCAATGAATTACTCCCTCTCCCTGTGCCTGATTAACAAGAGAAAGAATCTTATTTCTTTCTCTGTTCTCAAAGTGTGAAGCAAGCTTTCCAAATCAAGCTACATAACATTACAATTGTGGTAAATAAATACTTTAAAATTATTTATGATTACAATGGGCTCATTGTTAAAGGAAAGATTTTTCTTTGACTCTCTCAATGTCTTGTGGAGAGAAAGTTGTATGATGTCTAATGTTTACTAAGTTCCCTCCTTTATTATAATTGGGAACTTTGCTTAGTGGAAATAGGGATTTAATTGCATTGTCTGTGATTACTGCTATTTGGCTTGCTGTTTGGGTTGCAGTGGAGTAAGTGGGGAGGGGGGAGAGAGGGAGGAGTGGAAGCAGCAGGGGGAGAGATGGTTCAGGCAGGGTGAAGTGAGATTAAACAGGGGCTGAAGAAGGGAGGAGGCAACTGGGGAGAGTAAGTATGGGGAGAAGACAGGGCAGGGGATGGACCAGTAGGAAAATGGGAGGAGGCAGGGGAGGCAGGGTGAGAAGTTGAGGAATGGGCAAGAGCAAGGGTGGGCAGGGCAAGGCAAAAACTGGGTAGGCTTAAATGGCAAGGGGGGATAGGAAGGTGGGTTTTCCTTTTGATTCTGGAGGTTAATCAAGCTATCTTCCCATTGTTTTTTTATTGCGGAGGAATAGATAAACTGCAAGGTATCCTATTAGTTCAAGTATACCAAGGAAAGGTACTAAAGAAAGACATTCTGAAACTGAGCTGTAGGAACTTTTGTAATGTTCTCCAGGAACAGGTGCTATTTGAGATAGGTGGGAAGCTGCACTTTCACAATGTGGGTCATGCTTTCCAACTACATCCTCGGTTTCCTATTTCTTTTTAAATTTAATTATTAAACTGCCTGAAGTTTTACTTCCTATCTATAGATGGCACTACCCTAGTGTGTACTGGATAGGGGTTAGGGTCTCACAGTGTTAGAAGGCTAGGTGTCCTAAAGACTAGGAAGAAAAAAATGTTGTGGTTGGAGACACTCCTTAATTTACTCTCCTTTGAAGGAAGGGTGGCAAAATCCTTAGCCTGAGGCAAAGAGGTGGTGAGGAAGATTTGGGAGGGGAAAAAAATTAAGGCCTTTTTAATTTAGGCAAAATAAAACACACTTCCTTCTAGGTAAAACCACCCTCAGGGTACACCCTGAATTTTAGCTAAGAGGTCAGGAAGAGTTTTCTCTCTCTTCTCCCCCACACCCAGGGGTAAAAAGCCAATGGCCATATGTTTCAACATGGGCAGGGAACCCCTTCACTGAATTGACCTAGGAAGGCAAAAAGTTCAGGTGGAGAGCATAGGCTGAGGCCAGAGTCATCTGCAGGTATTTTGCCTTTAGTAGGCCATGAAATGCTTGGTATATTCAAAGGAACAGCTTTACAAATATTGATGCTGCTCTCTCAAAATGATCTCTCCAATGTCCCACCTCCCACTTAAACTAATGCTGGATGCATGTGGAGGCTTAGAAAGAGTCTTTTAAAAAGGAAAAAACTGACTTCCAGGAGCAAGATACTCTCCTTTAAATGGCTAGAACAGCGGTTCTCAACCTGTGGGTCGCAGGGTCGAACGACCAAAACACAGGGGTCACCTAAAGCCATGGGAAAATACATATTTCCAAAGGCTTTAGCCACTGAGAAATTGTGCTACTTTACAGTAAGTTCTCGGAAAGAATGGGGACCCTGCTGCCCACACATTGTACTAATATTAGTTACCTATCAGTAGCCCTCCACCTATGAGGGGCGATGGATTTACCCTCTTGGCTAGAGACTAGACTCAAACAAGGACCCAGAGAGAGTACCCAGGTGCTGGCTCCGGAGGGGTTAAGAACGAGTCCTGGAGTGGATAATGGAGCCGCATAACCCCAGCAAAGTGAAGTCTCAGCTTGAGCTGGAGGGAGAGGACAGGAAGAAGAAAGCAATGTCTGCAGACCCCCTCCCCAGGCAGGACTTACCTCCCACCTCAGCGCTCAGGCTGCATCCTGCTGGATTAATATTTCTCAACATATAATTAAATGTTGTTTTTGTGATTAATCACTATGTTTAAATTATGTTTGATTTGTAGCAATGAGAATACATAATGCATATCAGGTATTTACATTTCGAGTCATAACTGTAGCAAAATTACAGTTTTGAAATAGCCACCAAAATAATTTTTTGGTTTGGGGTCACTGCAACATGAGGAACTGTATTGCATGGTCACAACATTAGAAAGGTTGAGAACCACGGGGCTAGAAACTGTGAAGATTTGGGTTACACCAGGTTTTAGGGTCAGGAAATCAGAGCTTAATTCCCAAAACCTGGCTCTTTATGGGGGTGGGGGTGGGAAAGGCAGTTAAAAGCTAAACATGTTAACCTCCCCCAATGCTGAACTCCTAATAAAAATAAAATGAGCTGTTCTCAGTTGCTACTCAGCCCCACCTTGGTTAAGGGGAAATGGGGATCAGAACTCACCTGTCCACACAGGACTTTGGGGGAATCATCAGTGGTTGTATTACAATAGAAATAAGACTAAGGACATAATAATGATTGACAGGACATGGGATTAGAATTTTCCCTGGAGCTGGTGGAATAGAATCCCAGAGAAACAGTTAAGCAACTGATACAATCTTTCTGGACCTGGATGAAGGAAAAGGCTGGCGTATTTTCCTAGAAGAGCTTGAGAAACCATCATTCAAATTACAAGCCTGGGAATATCTTTGGCTGTGGAAAAGAAGGCAGTCTTCATTCTTCCGCTGGACAGATAGAGGAAGCTGACCAACCTGAGAACAGACCACCTTTGGATATTTCTCTTGGGATTTTTGCACTTTGCCCACCAAAAGACTCTGTTGTAAGATTACTAATCCCTAAAGATTTTTCCTTTAATGAATTTAGAAATAAGATAGATTTAGTCAGATAGTTTATAATTTGGAGGGTAAAATTATTAAGATCTCTCCCTTCCCCCTCCTTCCTTTTTTTTAAATAAATATTTTTATTTTATTAAGCAAGGAAATGGAAGGTAAAAAAATCTTCAGCTCTTTGGAACTGCTGGCTTTTTCTTTCCCTACTTTTTGCCTGGTGGCTCTCCCTACTGACCAGGCTATCTTTAGCTGGGGGACTCTTGGCAAAGAAGAGATAAGCCACTTCTCTAGCCCATCTGCTTGAGCCTATTGCCCCTCAAAATTTTATATACATAGATTTTGATATTTTGATTCTAATTTTGAATTTTTTTCTTTCTCCCAAAGGTTTAACTTTATTTCTCTTTTTTCTTTATGTTATTGGGTTTTTTTTCTCCTTTTTATAATTGATTCATACACCCCCATAACTCAACCATTCATCCTGAGCTGAACTGGGTGTTTCTCAACACCTACTTTGGGGGGGATTGTATTTTAATAAAAATCCAAGATTTAAAATTTTTGTTCAAGGAAGATCTTCAAGGAAAGAAGCTTGCTAACTCCTAAATGCAGAGAATGAACTGTTTGCAGAAAGATGCCTGAAAAACCTACACTACATCAAGAAGATCCAGAATGAACTTTGGGTGTGGTTTATTGAACTGAAGGTTGATTGAACATTTATTTCCAATGTATACTCTTATGCCAAAAGGGGACTGACCCCTAATTGGTTTTGTCAATGCACACAGCAAAACATTTGTTTTCCTTTCTACTCTACTATTCCCTTCTTATCTCTAACTATTCTAGTTTCCTATTAGAAGGGAAAATTTTATGTGCACCTACAGTTAGAAGATTTAGAGTTATAAGATGATTATGTTTAATGATCAATTGGGGGGATTGTGAATTTTATTATTAATCCACCCTGCTTAGTCTTTAGAATTTTAGCGGACTTCTGGGTAAACATGGCTGCAATCTAGACGCAAATTTCTTCCTCTCCCTGGCACCAAGTGAAATAGACTACCTCACAAGAGCATAAAAATCACCTTTGGAAGAACGGAGGGACTATCCAGTACCCCACAGAAATGAAGGTACATGGGGTTTTTAACATTTCCACACTAAAAGAAGGAGGAAAATCTTGCACAAAAATGTGAACTGAGTCACCCTTCCCCCCCCCACCTCCCCCACCAAACCAGAGTAGGGTATCAGAGTGTTCACTGGGACAGCAAATGAGTGAGGAACATCTCTGTCTGGGGGGGGGGGCACACCAGGGTCCTTGGAATCTAAAGACTGCTATGAAATGGCCTATCAGGGAGGTTTCACAGGAGAACCCTGAAAACTGGAGAGCTCACAGACCGTGAGTCCCCTGCAAACTGGGAACAGTGAGGAGTCTCGAGAGCTTGTAAAAACTGCCTAAGGCCAAAGCGTTGCCCCTTGATGTAGTGGGGGTGGGGGCAAGCCAGGCTCCCTGGAAACTGACAGGGAATACCAGAGATCCAACCCTCAGAGCAGTTTTACAGGAGATTCCTGCGCATGGGCAAGAAGAGATCACAGAGAACGGGGGTGGGCGTGCTGAACACAGGAGCCAGTGCACTGAGCACAGGGATGGACACACAAAGAAACCTCAGAGACTGGGAATAACTAGTCTGAGGCAACCTAAATTCATAGAAAACCTGCCCATATCATCCAGACCTCAAACCAAAAAGGAAAGGGGAATAAAACCACAAAATAAATGGCTCACACAGCCCAAAATCAAGCCTCCAAGAAGAAAGGGAAAAAAGGGACTATTGAAAACTTTTATGGCAGGAGTACCCAAGGAAAAGAAGCAAAAGAGGATGAAATCCAAACAAAATTAAAACATGCCTCCCAAAATGGAAATTATCCACAAGCTCTGGAAGAACTCAAATTGGAGCTTATCCAAAAGATGGAAACCTTCTGGAAAGAAAAATGGGAGAAAGAGATCAGCAGTGTGATAGACAAGACTTCACAATTGTAGAAATAGCTGGAAGCATCTAACAGAAGGGCAGAACAAGCTGAAAAGCAAAACCAGCCCCTAAAGACCAGAATTAAGCAACTGGAAGACAGTGAGCATGCAAAACAGAAAGAATTAATAAAGCAAAGCCAAAAAATTAATAAATCAGAAGAAAACACAAAATATCTCACTGAAAAGGTCACAGACGTGGAAAACAGAGGAAGAAGAGACAACTTGAGAATTGTTGGTTGGCTCGAAAAACCAGGGATAAACAAAATCTCGATGCTATACTACAGGAGATTATAGAAGAAAATTGCCCACATGTTCTGGAGCAAGGGGGCAAAATAGAAATGGAAAGGGCTCATAGAACACCCTCTATATTAAATCCCCAAAAGACAACCCCCAGGAATGTAATTGCCAAATTCAAGAGCTTCCAAGAAAAGGAGAAAATCCTACAAGAAGCCAAGAAGAGGAGATTCAGATATAGAGGGGCCCCAATAAGGATCACACATGAATTAGCAGCTAACATGCTAAGAAACCATAAAGCATGGAACACGGTATTTAGAAAGGCAAGAGAGCTGGGTCTCCAACCAAGAATCAACTACCCATCAAAACTGACTATATACTTCCAGGGAAAAGGATGGGCATTCAGCAAAATAGAATATTTCCAAGTATTTGCTAAGAAAAGACTAGAACTTAGTGGAAAATTTGATATCCAATCATAGAAAGCAAGAGAAACATGAAAAGGTAAAAATGAAAGAAAGGTAAAAGGAGAAAAAACTTATCTTTTTTCTTTAAGTCAAACTCTCTTCTATAAGGACTACATTTACATCAAATTATATATATATATATTAATATTTGGGGAAAATGTATTGTGAAACTCTCAAAAATTGTATGCATCATAAGAGTAGTTAGAAGAACCATGGATAGGGAAAAATTGGGGCATCAAGATTTGGTGACTTGGGGGGAAGAAAGGAAAAGGGAGGGGGAATCATCAATGATGCTAAGATTTACTTCAAGAAATAGGAGGGGGAGAACTAAATAGAATAACCTTTTCCCATACAAAGATACACATGGGAAGGGGAGGGGTAGATCTCTCACATGAGGATGAGGGGGAGAGGAAGAGAGCATGAAGTGATATTATTTAAACATTACTCTCAGTGAAATCAATTCTGAGAGGGAAGAACATCAAGATCCATTGGGATCCTGAATTCTATCTAATTCAACAGGGTAAGAGAAAAAGGAAAATTAAGGAAGGGGGAGGGGGCAGGGAGTATAAAAAAGGAGGGAAGAATAGGGGGGAAAGGGAGTGGCTAGAAAGGGATGTATATCAAGGGAGGGGTCTAGGGGGACTGACCTAAAGTAAATCACTGGTTCATAAGGTTATAGCTAAAGAAGAAAGCTCAAAACTAGGGGAAGATATTAAAATGCCAGGGAATCCAGAAGTGACAATCATAACATTGAACGTGAATGGGATGAACTCACCCAAAAAATTTAGACAAATAGTAGACTGGATTAGAACCCCAAACCCTACTATATGTTGTCTTCAAGAAACACATATGAGGCTGGTTGATACACACAAGTTTAGAATTAAAGGATGGAGTAAGACCTTTTAGGCCTCAACTGAGAGAAAGAAGGCAGGTTGCAATAATGATAACTGACAAAGGAAAAGGAAAAATAGACCTGATCAAAAGGGATAGGGAAGGTAAATATATTCTGGTAAAAGGGAATATAGACAATGAGAAAACATCACTAATCAACATGTATGCACCAAATGGTATAGCATCCAAATTTCTAATGGAGAAACTAGGACATTTGAAGGAGGAAACAGACAGTAAAACCATATTAGTGGGAGACTTGAACCAACCATTTTCAAATTTAGATAAATCAAACAAAAAATAAATAAATTAGAAAGAGGTAAAAGAGGTGAATGAAACCTTAGAAAAATTAGAGTTCATAGACATATGGAGAAAAATATATAGGGACAAAAAGGAATACACCTTCTTCTCAGCACCACATGGAACATTCACAAAAATAGATCATATACTAGGTCACAGAAACATGGCATTCAAATGCATAAAAGCAGAAATAATAAATGCAACCTTTTCAGATCATAAAGTAATAAAAATATAGATCAATAAGGGTACATGGAGAGCCAAATCAAAAATTAATTGGGAATTAAATAATATGATACTCCAAAATAGGTTAGTTAGAGAAGAAATGATAGAAACAATTAATAATTTCATTGAGGAAAATGACAATGGTGAGACATCCTTTCAAACTTTATGGGATAGAGCCAAAGCAGTACTTAGAGGAAAATTCATATCCTTGAGTGCATATATTAACAAATTAGGGAGGGCAGAGATCAATGAATAGGAAATGCAAATCAAAAAAATTGAGAACGAACAAATTAAAACCCCCCAGAAGAAAACCAAACTAGAGATCCTAAAAATTAAGGGAGAAATTAATATAATCGAAAGTGATAGAACTATTGAATTAATAAACAAGACTAGAAGCTGGTACTTTGAAAAAAATAGACAAAAATACACAAAGTAATGATCAATCTAATTTAAAAAAGGAAAGAAGAAAGGCAAATTAACAGCATCAAGGATGAAACGGGGAATCTCACCTCCAATGAAGAGGAAATTAAGGCAATCATTAAAAACTACTTTGCCCAACTATATGACAATAAATATACCAGCCTAGGTGATATGGATGAATACTTACAAAAATATAAATTCCCTAGACGAACAGAAGAAGAAATAGATTTCTTAAATAATCCCATATCAGAAAAAGAAATAAAACAGGCCATCAAAGAACTTCCTAAGAAAAAATCACCAAGACCTAATGGATTCACAAGTGAATTCTATCAAATATTCAAAGAACAGCTAATGCCAATACTATACAAAGTATTTGACATAATAAGCAAAGAGGGAGTTCTACCAAATTCCTTTTACGACACAAACATGGTACTGATTCCAAAGCCAGGTAGGAGAAAAACAGAGAAAGAAAATTATAGACCAATCTCCCTACTGAATATAGATGCAAAAATCTTAAACAGGATACTAGAAAAAAGACTCCAGCAAGTGATCAGAAGAGTCATTCACCATGATCAAGTAGGATTTAAACCAGAGATGCAAGGCTGGTTCAATATTAGGAAAACCATCCACATAATTGACCACATCAACAAGGAAACCAACAAGAACCACATGATTATCACAATAGACGCAGAAAAAGCCTTTGATAAAATACAACACCCATTCCTATTAAAAACACTAGAAAGCATAGGAATAGAAGGGTTGTTCCTAAAAATAATAAACAGTATATATCTAAAACCATCAACTAATATCATCTTCAATGGGGATAAACTAGATGCATTCCCTATAAGATCAGGAGTGAAACAAGGATGCCCATTGTCACCTCTATTATTCGACATTGTCCTGGAAACACTAGCAGTAGCAATTAGAGAAGAAAAAGAAATTGAAGGCATTAAAATAAGCAAGGAGGAGACCAAGTTATCACTCTTTGCAGATGACATGATGGTCTACTTAAAGAATCCTAGAGATTTAACCAAAAAGCTAATCGAAATAATCAACAACTTTAGCAAAGTTGCAGGATACAAAATAAACCCACATAAGTCATCAGCATTTCTATATATTTCCAACACAGCTCAGCAGCAAGAACTAGAAAGAGAAATCCCATTCAAAATCATCTTAGACAAAATAAAATACTTAGGAATCTATCTCCAGAAACAAACACAGGAACTATATGAACACAAGTACAAAACACTTTCCACACAACTAAAACTAGACTTGAACAATTGGAAAAAACATTAACTCCTCATGGATAGAACGAGCCAATATAATAAAAATGATTATCTGACCCAAACTTATTTATCTATTTGGTGCCATACCCATTGAACTTTCAAAAAATTTTTTTTACTGATTTAGAAAAGTTCATAACAAAGTTCATTTTGAAGAACAAATGATCAAGGTTATCCAGGGGAATAATGAAAAAAAAAACCACAAAGGAAGGGGGCCTTGCAGTCCCAGATCTCAAACTATATTATAAAGCAGCGGTCATCAAAACAATTTGGTACTGGCTAAGAGACAGAAAGGAGGATCAGTGGAATAGACTCGGGGTAAGTGACCTTAGCAAGATAGTCTATGACAAACCCAAAGATCCCAGATTTTGGGACAAAAATCCTCTATTTCATAAAAACTGCTGAGAAAATTGAAGGAAAGTGTGGGAATGATTAGGTTTAGATCAACATCTCACACCCTACACCAAGATAAATTCAAAATGGGTGAATGACTTGAACACAAAGGAGGAAACTATAAGAAAATGAGGTGAACAAAGAATAGTATACATGTCAGACCTTTGGGAAGGGAAAGATTTTAAAACCAAGCAACACTGAGAAAGAGTCACAAAATGTAAAATAAATAATTTTGACTACATCAAATTAAAAACTTTTGTACAAACAAAACCAATGTAACCAAAATCAGAAGGAAAGCAGCAAAGAAACAATCCTCATAAAAACTCAAACAAAGGTTTAATTACTCAAATTTACAAAGAGCTAAATCAATTGTACAAAAAATTCAAGCTATTCTCCAATTGATAAATGGGCAAGGGACATGAACAGGCAGTTCTCAGCCAACGAAATCAAAACTATTAATAAGCACATGAAAAATTGTTCTAAATCTCTTATAATCAGAGAGATGCAAATCAAAACAATTCTGAGGTATCACCTCACACCTAGCATATTGGCTAACATGACAGCAAAGGAAAGTAATGAATGCTGGAGCGGATGTGGCAAAGTAGGGACACTAATTCACAGCTGGTGGGGTTGTGAACTGATCCAACCATTCTGGAGGGCAATTTGGAACTATGCCCAAAGGGCCATAAAAGACTGTCTGCCCTATGATTCAGCCATTGCACTGCTGGGCTTGTACTCCAAAGAAATAATAAGGAAAAAGACTTGTACAAGAATATTCATAGCTGCGCTCTTTGTCGTGGCCCAAAATTGGAAAATGAAGGGATTCCCTTCAATTGGTGAACGGCTGAACAAATTGTGGTATATGTTGTTGATGGAATACTATTGTGCTAAAAGGAATAATAAAGTGGAGGAATTCCATGGAGACTGGAACAACCTCCAGGAAGTGATGCATAGCAAAAGGAGCAGAACCAGGAAAACATTGTACACAGAGACTGACACACTGTGGTTCAATTGAATGTAATGGACTTCTCCACTAGTGTCAATACAATGTCCCTGAACAATCTGCAGGGATCTAGGAGAAAAAACACTATCCACAAACAGAGGACAAACTGTGGAAGTAAAAACACCGAGGAAAACCAACTGCTAGACTACAGGGGTTAAGGGGATATGACTGAGGAGAGACTCTAAATGAACACTCTGGTGCAAACACCAACAACATGGAAATGGGTTCGAATCAAGAACACTTGTGATACCCAGTGGAATCGTGTGGTGGGGGTGCGGGGAGAAAATCATCTTTGTCTCCAATGAATAATGCTTGGAAATGACCAAATAAAATAATGTTTTTTTTGTTTTTTTTTTTTAAACCCTTACCTTCCGTCTTGGAGTCAATACTGTGTATTGGCTCCAAGGCAGAAGAGTGGTAAGGGCTAGGCAATGGGGGTCAAGTGACTTGCCCAGGGTCACACAGCTGAGAAGTGTCTGAGGCCAGATTTGAATCTAGGACCTCCCATCTCTAGGGCTACCTCTCAATCCACTGAGCTACCCAGCTGCCCCCTAAAATAATGTTTTTTAAAAAAAGAAATTAATACTATTTTCTAGGTCCTTGAAATTTTCTTTCATTTGAAACAAAAAAATTATGAAGTTTTATTTCTTCTATATATAGCAGCAACACCCTCTCTAAATGCATGTTAAATCAACATCCAGACTAGAAAGAGGAAGAAGAGTCCATACCCCAAAAATGTATATATTCAAATGAGGTTCATTAAAGGATATTTTTGTAACCCCCCCAAAAAAAGAATTTTAGCAACCAAGGAATGTATACACCCCTACTTAAAGATTAACTGTAGCAGAGGATGGCCTATGACTGTTATGTGCTAGCAAGTGACAAATCAGAAACAACTGAATGACCCACCGGACTGTCCTAAGCCAAGCTTAAGCCACCATTGGTACATGTGAGACACAGAAAGTGATCTAAGGAACTGCCTATATATTTTACATCACTTCCTGTGATCACTCTCTTGGTGGCATTGGGAGCTATTGGAGGGTTTTGGCATACTTGTGGCTTTGGGCGACTTTGGCAGTGGAGGTCACTGGGAGGAGATCTGTAAGCATCGTTTAGGTGAGGCCTTGAATTGGCCTTGGGGAGTGATTAAGGCTGATTCCCCTTTCCCTTGGCTTTCTGAGGAAGACCTCTTGGCCGTGGCTTCTGAACTCCTGCTTGGCTTGGCCCAGGCTGTAGCAGTTTTAATTCCTTTTCCCTCTTTCTCTTATTTTTAATTTCTTCCTTCTATTGTAATTAAACCACAATAAAATCCCAAACTGACTTGAGTATTTCATTGGGATTGAATTTTAATCCCTCACAACCACTAAAATAATATATTCAATCAACAACCCTAAATTTTACTCTAACACTTAGGAACATAATTCCCAGTAAAATCACAGCTACAAGCAAAGCCCAGAACTTTCCCACCCACAGAAACTTATTCTCATGAAGCCAGCATAGAAATCAATCATAAAGACCCATACAAAATGTGCAGGCACACCAAGCTTCATCATGCCTCAGTGACTTGATTCTTCCCCTTGAGAAACTCCCTAGTAAACCCTGTAAAATGATCAATCTAATATTAAATCTGAATTGTGTTCCCAGTATCTTTCAACTTCAATGATATGATGGTTGAATTGTCTGATTATTTATTTTTCTTAAAAGTAATAAGTAAATTTCCTTGATTGTTTATAAGCTCAAGCTCCTAACAGGGTAATGAGAAAATTAAACCACCTCTGATAAAATCATTTATCTTGTGTGAAACCTTTATTCTGTCAAGAATCTATAATCACAATGCAAGAATATCGAATGTTAATCAAGTGATTTGTTAAAAGTTAATGAATCACTTTTCCAATTATCTCTATTTAGACATGTGTGTTAGGTAATATATCTGTGTGCCAAAAAAATGGATATTAAAATAAATACCAATCCTGAGGATGGCAGAGCAGCTATCAGATGCAAAGCATGCCGATCGCCATAAAATATACAGCTATCTTCCATTTGTTATTTTCTTGAATGATCTTTCACCACATGTTGGGAACCTCTGGAGTCACGAGTGAGGCTGGACCTTGCCGGTGGCAATATTATTTTCCAGTTTTCCTCAAAACTTTTAACAAATATCAAAATTTCTTCCCAATTCTTAAATCTTTCTATTTTTCAAATACTAAGTCAATCTGGTCACTTACTATTGTGTGTCAATTATGAAATCCACTCCACAGATCCACCATTCTATTTCTTAGCCAGTTCCAATATAGTTGCAGTTGTAGAATACATTTTGCGGCCTGGTATAGCTAAGATACTTTCCATCACATTTTTAAAATGAATTCCCTTGATATTTTTTTTTGTTCCATTGTGTATCATTAAGTCATTTGCTTTCATTTGCCCAATTCTGATTTTTAGGAAGTTATTGTCTTCATTGATATTTTGTACTTCCTTTTCCATTTTGGCAATTCTAGTTTTAAGAAGTTTTTACCTTTAGTGATTTTTAACCCGGTGTTTATTTTCTTTTAACTTCCAAATTTTTCTTCTACCTCTCTTTTTATTTTATTTTAACTCCCCCCCCTTTTTTTTTTAGTTCTTCTAGGAGTTGTTTGGGATCCTGATGCCTAGTCACACTTTTCTTTGAATCTTCATATGTATATTTTTTGCCATTGTTGTCCTTTACTGATTTTGCATTTTTACCTTCTTTGACACTATGGTAATGTACTAGTGTCAGGTTTTTTCTTTGTCTTTCTTTCTTTTTTTTTTGTTTGTTTTGTTTTGTTTTGTTTTTTGGTGTACTTGCCTATATTTTGAAATTCAATTCCATTCCTAGGAGAAAGGAATTATTGTGCTGAGGTTGTATTATGGTTTCTCATTTTTGTTTGGGAACAGCCTGACTGACTTTGGGTCCTTTAGTTTGCAAATTTTGGAGTCAACCTGGTTGGCTTGATGTTGGGAGACCCCCAGATACCCTGCCCAGGTACTACTTTCATTGGTTCAAGCTGGATTCTATTTTCCTTGCTGCCAGACCCCCAGAGGTACCAAATGCTTCCTCTCCCCACCCACTGCCATTTTCCATGGGTGTTGAGTGCTTGCTTAATTGTCCTGGATTCTTCTGCCTCAGCTGCCAATTCTGCCAATTACCACATGGTCTGGATGCTATCTTTTATTCTAGTGAGATATGTCTTTCCTGTCATTCTTCTATCTAGCCTTAGGTAGGAACATTGTTTCACCCTATCTTTTGTTGGTTGCAATACTCCAGATTTCATTTAGAAGCTTTTTTTGTGATTTTTTTGAAGGTGACTTGGAGAATTTCTTTTTAGTCCCATAAGTGGAAGTCCAAGTTCTTTCCTTAACCCCTAAATCTTCCTTTGTAATGATCTTTATAAAAAATATTTCTATTTAACTTATATTTATTACTCTTTGTGTATGCTGTTTATATTATGGCAAATATTCCTTGAAGGCAAGGGACTCTGGGTTTTTTTTTTCCTAGTGTCTAGCATATAGAATCTATTTAATGAATGCTAGTGATTGTCAACTGATTATGTGTGACTAATTGAGATGAATGGAAGTGAAATGAATCAAAGCACAAAGAAGAAATGAAGGTTTTGGATCCAGGACAGAATTTCAGCTCAGAATCAGGATAATATAAACTCATGTTTATCAAAGGTCAGACAGAGTAACAGAAGCTACACATTTTATCTCTGAGTTAGAAAAGGAACATAAAACTGACAAGAAAAGGTGAAAGAGCAATCATATTCAAAAATACTCTTAAATAAGGAGCAAGATCAGATGATCCACAATAGCAATAATAGTGGGTGGAGACAAGGGTAAGGTCATGAAACCTTTTCATTTTGAGATGACCGTGTCTAATTTGACTCAAGTGAGTTGTGATGGAAAGTCATTATCTCTAATAGTTACTTCAAGATTACCTGTCTCTTTTTGTTTCATCACCTCAGCTGAGAATAATAAGCATGTTTATTTTGATAGACAGCAGTTCTGAGCTTTATAAAAGTAGAACAAAGATTTTTTTTAGAAGATGTCAACAGTAATCTAACATTCTTATCCCAAGTTAGGTCAAATAAGATGTTCTCAATTCTTTCAAAGTTGCAATTATGTTTCAGGAAAAAATGAATTGGTAGTTGTTCACATATTAAACTAATTTTAAAACTGAGTCAAATAAGTCTTAAGAATGAATAAGATGAATGTTCCAATTTCAGTATTTTTGTATTATTTCATTCCTATTAATGACTTAGATTTGTAGAGTTGGCATCATACTGCAGGTTTGCTTCCAACTTTATCTTGCAAAAGCACTATTAGTAGCCATTTGATCTTTTCTATAGCCACCTGATTAGAGAATTAATGTCACAATTGTATCTTTCTACAAGAATAACAAAAGAGATGTTTATAATATTCCTTATTAAAAAAAGTTAAATATATATTTATCCAATTCCCTTAACAAATAGTCAACACACATTTATGAAGTACTTATTTTGTGTCAGCTTGCAATAAGTGCTGGAGATACTAAAAAAAGTAAAAGATAGTAGCACCTGCTTTTAAGGATCTCACAATATAATGCGATTTGTTCATCTGAATTTTTTTTCTTTTGTATATTTGGTTAGACAGAGTTTATTCTTAATTAAATCTCATTGACATTTTTAGTAATTTCCTTTTTAAACATTTAAACTAATCATCTATGTATGTCCCTCAGAATTCTGTCTTGGTCTCAGAATCTTAATAGCTGTGTTTCCCTGGGCAAGTTTTTTTACTGCAGTTTCCTCATCTATGAAATGAGGTTAACAATAGCAACTATCTAAATTTAAATCTGACCTCAGATACTTAGTAGTTATGTGACCCTAAGCTAGTCACTTAATCTTGTTTGTCTAAGTTTCCTAACCTATAAAATGATTTAGAGAGGGAAATGTCACACCATTCCTATATCTTTATCAAGAAAACCTCAAATGGGACACAATTAAACAAGTGATGAACAGAACCCAAGATTGTTAGCAGTTATTTTCCACATGGTGATAGGATTAGACTGGTTTCCTGTGGAGCTATTATATTGGGATAATATTTCTCTCTTTTCCAATAAATTAAATTAAACATTTTGGTAACCATGTTACCTTGAGACCCTTAAACAGAGAATAGCCAAGAGCCACAATTATTTGGATTAATTTGGTAGAAATTAACTAATTAGAAAAACTAGTAACTTATTTTAGAACCAAACATGGGCAGAAAACATTCAAAAATTAATTAAATCTTCCTCATGTGTATATAGCAACCCAGACACAGAGAACATAAATGATAGCAAAGATGTATAATAGTTAACCAAGAGAATAAGCAAAGGAGCTACCAACAAGCATGTCAAATGGCTGAACTCTTAAGAAAGAAGATCTAATTTCTTCCATTATGACTTCATCTAATTAGGGTTTCCAAGTCAAAATTTTCATGAATTGCTCTCAAGTGGCAAATACACAACAATTGCAATATGGTAGAATGATCAAATGTGATAGACTTTGCTACTAACATCAATACAATGATCCAGGATAATTCTGGATTACTTACAAGAAGAATGCAATCCACCTCCACAGAAAAAGCTGTTGGAATAGGAATGCACATGAAAACACATTATATATCACTTGTTTATTTGAGTATGCATTTTGGAGTTTGGGTTTTATGAGTTTATTCATATAGAAAAATGAATAATATGGAAATATTTTTGCATGATAATACATGTATAACCCAGATTGAATTGCTTGTTACCTCCAGGACTTCAGAGGGAGTAAGCAATGGAAACAATATGGATCATATAACTTCAGAAAACTTATGTTGAAATTTGTTACTAAAATAAAAAAAATAAAAGACTGGCAAACATACGGGCATTTATTGGGTCAAGTGGGATCATCAGGCCATTTTGAATTAGAGATAAGAATTTGAAGCTCCTTGATATTCCCTCAACTGTGTTTGTCCTCATTCCCAACATTCCACTTACTCTTGTTTTAATATCAAACAAGGACCAAATATTAAATATTTTCTCAGTCACACTAGGTATCCTACCATGCCTCCAATCTCTTTTTCAGAGACTTATAATAAAATTCATATTACTTTTACCAATGAGAAGGATATGATAATTAATTACCTCCTGGTTCCATTGAGCATCCTAATATTTCTTTTTTGTAAACAAAAAGGCCATAATGCTCTTTCTTGATCAATACATCCTATTGTTTTATACTCATCCATGACTGGCAGTCCCATCTCTTCAATATTTCTATCTAGTTCTTCCCAAACTTTATATTTCCCCAATCTAAAACCACCATTCTATTATCAAACTGCCCTTCTGCAAGAAGTTACTTGGTACATATATATTTACTTTTAATTTTTTTTATTATTTCACTCCAATAGAAAATAAATTCCTTGAGGGAAGGAACTTTTTAATTTCTTTTTTGCATTTCTAGTACCTAACAAAGGGTATGTCACCTAGTACATATTTCATGAATGCTTGCTGAAATGAATTGATGGAAGATGTAGTAAGTCAGTTTTCCACTCAGTGCCAAGAAAGACAATAATAGTCTTCTGAACAATTGTTCAGTCATTTTGAAATCATGCCCAATTCTTTATAATCTCATCTGGGGTTTTCTTGGCAGAGATACTACAGTTGTTTGCCATTTCTTTCTCTAGTTTATTTTATACTTTAGGAAACTGAGGTAAAATATTTAAATGATTTGCCTGTGGTCACACTGACAGTAAGGGTTTGAGGCCAGCTTTAAAATCAGCACTCTATACATTCCCTAGCTACCCTGAACAATTAGCACTATCTGAATATTAAACACAGGAAAGAAGACTAGTCCCTTGACCAATTTACTATATCTGCTCAAGAAAAACCACAAGTGAAAAAAAAATAGGATTTATCAACAATGACAAATAAGTACTAAAGTTTGTCATAAAGTAGTTCTTTAGTGGAAGGTGGAAGTGTTTAAAAACTAATTTAAGAATCTATCAATCTGAATGGTATTATTCTCAGCTACCTCCCTCATTCCATACCTCTGGTTGCAGCAACCCTAGGACTGTCATAGCTTCTGCAATTTGGGACATACAGAATTTTTAGTTAATCCCTTTTCCAATTTTCTAAATGGCCCCCCCCTTCCAGAATGAGTTGAGGTCTCCTGGATATAATATTCTAATAGATAGAGATTTCTGTCCTGTCTCTCATTGTCCTAAGCTGACTTGATGCCTCAAGATAGGTATCTGCTTCAATTTGGAACTCATGATTATTGGAATTTAGTTTGTGATAGTGCTGGAGTTATGTGGGAGGGAATCCTATCAAAAGGTAAAGCTGAAGCCCTTGAATTACTCAAGTTCTGATTCCCCAGAAGACAGAAAGGGAGTAACAATAAATAAGGTGAAAGACAGAGGAAACTCACAGTGGAGTAAAGGCCATCAATTCAGCATACCAAGAAGAAATAGAGTCAATAAAAATAATTAATAAAGGATGAAGAAAATATTCTACTGCATAGGGTTCTCTGAATATCTCTCAAAACAGTGTTCGAATGGACAAAACATAATAGGACCATTAGTTCTAAAATTAATATTAGATTAAAATTAATATCCAAGAATTAATATTAATGAGGGAGATACCACCCCACACATAGGTACATATATGCAGATGTATGAGCATGGGCATATTTCTATTCAGTTGTAGTCCCACTGGAAGAACAGTTTGCTAACAATGACCTGACATCAAGTCTTTAACTCAGGCATTCCACCTATCTTTCTTTCCACCATATTATCTCTAAATCCAAGCCTCTTTTATACCCCTGTGAGTTGCTTCATTTAGTTAAATTTGTGTTGTTGTCATTTTGTTTTTCTGCTGTATTCTCAGAAGGCAGTGCTAGGAACAGTGGTTAAAAGATGAAGAAAGGTATTTTGGTTCTGGTCAAGAAAAAACCCTAACAAATAAGAACCATCAAAAATGGGAAATTAGTTATATCAATATAGGTTTTTCTTGCCCCTGGAGAACTTCAAATGAAGGTTATAACACTACTACTAGAGAACTGATGGTTTGATTAGTGATTGAAAGAAGATTTCTGATGTCCCTTCCAAACTAGAAATTCCATCTTCCTCTGACTCATTTTTATCAGATATTCCCTCTGATCTTTACAGATGAATGATTCATATATTAATTCACAATACATTTTATTTTTCTTAAAGTTCCCAGGTGACAATTTCTTATCATGCCTTATCCAGGAAATATTTGCACTTTAATTGGCCTTCATGACTTTTCCTTGACAAAATACTTAAAAATAGTAATGTTTAGAGTTATAGTAGGGTTGAAATGAATATGTTTCAAGACAAGCACTCATTTTAATGATTTTAAAATCATAATAGCTAAGGTGTCTTACTATTCCATCCATTTACCATGTTCATATTAACCTCAAAGAGAAGCATGCAAAAGTTTGTGTTTTTTTTTTAAATTGATACCACGATTCTACTTTTTAAAGAAATTCCAGTTTGAAGAAATGAATTACCCATTGCAACCACATGGGGGTGGGGGATTTTGTGCTTCTCTTCTTGTGAATTTTCCCTCTCAGGTCCCTACTTACTCTTCTACAGGTTTATTCAAGTTAACAGAAGGAACCTTAGATTTAATCTTACAATTATACATAGCTATAGGATTCTAAGTCTAGAATTAAATCTCCTCCAGTCCATTTGACTAATGCCATCCAGTCCTATAGATTTATGATCCATCTGAGGATGGTCGGGACCTTAGAATATATATCACTTGCCTAAGCTCACACAGTTAATGATAGAACCCTTATTACAAAGGAATAATGGCTCTAACTCTCCCATCTCCATAGAAGTCCTTCTTCTTTATCTATTATTACCTGGTCACAAAATCCAAAATATTGCAGGGGTAAAATTTGTATTGCTATTTATATTAACTGGTTTCCTGTCCTAATATTAACATTAGCAATGACATTAATTTAAAAAAGAGAATTATTTATGAATGAAAAGCTCTTTTTTTCATTGATGGCATGTGAATGCCAGTTGGGATACATGGTTTATAGTTTGGTACTCATTCTTTCTTGGTGAACAAGGTATACTTTATTAAAAACCATTGTTTTCTATTGGCAAGATTCAATTTGATTAAATGCTTCTAAAACAAAAGATATGTTACTGTCTTTCAAACAGGATTCATTAATCATCAATATCCTTGGGGAGAGATTGACTGTGATTAATTTAACTTAACACTGGATGTCACTGTTGCTATTTTATAATAACCCACACTATATGAAGAAAAAAGAGAAGTCTAATCAACTTCCTCCAAGTAACTTAAGAAACTAATTAGCATAGTTTTTATGGATGACAGCTATGTAGTCTCTTCAAGAAGGATCATCCTCTAAACTAGTACTGGTCTCTTTCTGAGTGTTTAACAAATGTCAGGACTCACTCTTCCCATATAGAGTGGACTACCTATGAATAGTTTATTTTCAAAGAGTCCCCTTAGCATAAAATAAGAAGGCAGTGCATACCTATTGAGTAGTTAGGTTAGTTCAGTAAGATGTTTTCAGAGAAAGGTGGGATGATACCTGGCTTTGCTGTTTTGAGAAATAAGTTCTAATTAACCCTTGCAGGCTTTGTGTTTTTCAGGCATAATTGCAGTAGAGCTCTCAATACAGTGTGCCTGTGTAATAAATGATGTGAGCTAATTGCTTGCCATCTCAGGCCAGCTGTGAAAATAAGTTTGTGTCACATCACTGCAGTGGCAAAAGTTGAGCAGACCAAATCATCCAAAATCAAAATATTTTTTCCAGGGCTGGGAGTGATACATAATACAAGATTTTCTCATAAAAAACAAAACTAAAAATTTTGACAGAATTTCCTAGGCCTGCACTATGTATGCTATGAAGATTTATATGGTTAGATATATTTTAAGGGGGGAATTTTAAATAAGTTAATAGTAAATATTTGAGAGAATTAGTGCAATTTATTGTGAAAAGAGGGTATCAAAGTCAGGAAGACTAGAATTCAATTTCTATCTGCCACATACTGAGTGTATATGTTATTCAACCTATGATAGAACTTTTATACAGTTCTTTAAGACTATAATCTCAAGAGAATTTCTTACCTATATAAAATGTATATTCCATATTTAATGTTCCCTACTATTCAAATCACCATACTGGACTTACAAAAAATTCCTTTGACTTATAGGATCACATATTTAGAACTATAAGCTGGACTAGAAAACATATAACACAATACTGTGATTATATTATTGAAAATATTGAGGCTCAAAAAGCTTTAGTCACTTGTACAAGGACATAAAGGTAATAAATAATAAAGCCATTATTTGAAACCAGGTCTTCTGACTCCAAATTTAAGAATCTTTCCTTTAAGTAATACACATTATTATAAAAATATTTACTGACCAATTTTAACAAGAATCTAACTTCCACACAGCCTTATAATGTAGCTAAAGAAAGGCATTTTCTGGTTATTTAATAATAAGGGATTTGATATTTAAGAAACCTCTAATTTCAGAGTCATGATTATTCACTCACTAATACAAATAGCAAACTTCCAGTGACTTGGTATATAGACTTACAAAACTGTTAAAGAAAAATACCCCCTCCACATGAAGCCACTTAGTGATAAATATTTTTGTAATTAGCCAGAATGATTCTCTGATATTACATACATTTCCCAGCATCAGGGCTATAATTAAAGACTGTGCAATTCAGTATGCTCTTCCACATAGTGTTTCATTGATAGTGTTTTTGAGAAATGAAGACTTGAATTAAAGACCTAAGTTTGAATCTTCCCTCAGACACTTACTAGCTATGTAACTCCGACAATTCATTTTACTATATCTCTATGCCTCAGTTTACTCAACTGCAAAATTATGATGTTGCACATCGTAAGCTCTTAAATTTCCCTTCCAACTCCAAATCAGTGATTCTATGATGCTCTGAATGCAGTCAGATTCAAACCAAGATTAGGTGCTGATTAAATTATCAGTAACATAATAACACAAATTTACCCAAAATGCCATAAATAAGTAGCCAGTAGTCACAAAAATAAATCAACACAAATTAAGAAAGGGCAGAGTCGATATGGTGGAGAAGGTGCAGAAGGGATACATCCAATTTCTAACAAATTCCCTTTCAAAAACCAATGATATAATGCCTCAGTATGAATGCTGGATTGATGCAACCTACAAAAAGAAAAGGTGAAGTAGAAAACTTAGAAGGCCAGCAGGAGGGACCTAGTGCAACCATTTGGAAGTGGAGCACAGCACACCAAGGCAGGCTCCACATAGGAAACAGGGTTTGGGTATAGCTGAATCAGGAGCCAAGGTTTTTGAAACTCTTAGCCACAAATGATAAGGTGGGATAGCATCAGAGAACTACTCAAAAAGAGATTACAGGGGTCTCTTTGATGGCTCTGGGTACAACATTATTGTCACATTGCCCAAACACTGAACAAGGTCACAGCCCTGGGGCACAGTCACAGAGTGAGCAGGAGCACCTGCATATACCAACACTTGCAGCCACTGTGGAGCAGGGACCCTGGTCACAGTTCCAGGGACAAAAGAGTGCTTGATATTACTCACAGATAAGAACATAGGCTGGGAGTGTATTAAATATACCTCTCTTTAAATCATGCCACCTTGGAAGTTCTGAAAGCAAATAGATCACCAGAGACAACTCAAAATGCAGGTACACAAAGAACCTGAAGCTTGGAAAATATTCCCTTCACTAGAGTTACCAAGACCAACTTTCATAGTGTTTTAAATGAAAAGAAAAAGAAAAGGCAGAAAAATGAACAAACAACCAAAATAAACAATACTGAGATTTATTTTGGTGACAGAGTAGACTTAAACTCAAAATAAAGTAACAGTCACTACTATGGCATCCAAAACCTACAAGAAAAATATAAACTTCTCTTGAACCCCAAAAGAAAAAAAATGGAGGGACTCAAAAGGATTTTAACAATCAAGAGAGGGAGAAAAATTGAAAAAAGAAATTAGAGTAATATAGGAAAATCATGAAAAAAGAGTCAACAACTTAATAATTGAGGCACAAAAAATGCTGAACTAATGGCTCCATAAGACATCAAGAAATAATCAAACAAAGTTAAAAGAGTAAAAAGTAGAGGAAACTGAAATATCTCTGGATAAACAATTGAACTGGAAAAAATCCAGGAAAAATAATTTAAGAATTATTAGGTTACATGATAGCCATGATCAAAAATTAGTTTAGACAGCATCTTTCAAAAATTATCAAAGAAAACTTCCCTGATATTCTTGGAAAGAATCCACCAAACACCTCTTGAAAAAAAAATCAAATGGATAACTACCAGGGACTATTAAAGCCAAATACAAAAACTCTCAGGTCAAGAAGAAAATATTGGAAGCAGCCAGAAAGAAAAAAAGTCAAATACTTTGTAGGCATAGTCAGGAATACATAAGACTTATCTTCTATATTAAAGAATTAGAAGACAGGCATATGATATTCCAAAGGGCAAAAGAGGTAGGACTTTAAGAATTCCTTACCTAAGAAAACTGAGCATAATTCTTCCAGAGGTGGGGGTGGGGATGGGATATGGGTATTCAAAGAAATGGAGGACTTTCAAATATTCCAACTGAAAAGTCTAGAGTTGAATGGAAAATTTGACTCTCAGATACAAGATTCAAGAAATGCATAAAGAAGTCAAAATACATTCAATAAGGTTTAATTGTGTACATCCTTACATGAGGAGATGATTCATGTAACATGAAAAAAACAATTTTGGGGAAAGTAAGAAAGAGTATACATAGACATAATATACAAAGAGTATACATAGACATACATAGACAAAGAGTATACATAGAGGAAAATTGTGTGAGTTGAATACAATGCAATCACACGTTTCTCTAGTAAAGACTTCATTTCTCAAATACATGGAGAAATGAATTAAATATATAAGAATATGTCATTCCCTAATTGATAAATGATCAAAGGTTATGAATAGGCATATCTCAGACAAAATAATTAAAGCTCTCTATAGTCCCACAAAAAAATTCTTTAAATCACTATTATTTAGAGAAGTGCAAATTAAAACAACTCTGAGATAGTACTTTGCTCCTTTCTGATTGCCTATTACAACAGAAAAAGATAATAAAATTTGGAAGGAATATGAGAAATATGGGACATAAATTCATTGTTAGGGGAGTTATGAACTGATTCAACCATTCAGAGACCAATTTGGTCCTATATCCAAAGCTCCATAAAACAGTAAATAACCTTGTATTCAACAATACCATTACAAGGTTTATAACCCAAAGAGATAAAAAAGTGAGGAAGGACATATATAAATATGTGAAGGAACTATGAGGCTCTGTCTCTAGAGCTATCCAGTCATCTCTGATCCTGGAATTCTCTAGGATGGAATCTCTGCCTCAATATAAGACCACAGGGAAGTCTCCCACCAGTGCCAGACAACAGTAAGGCTTCCCACCAGTGCAAGCCAGAAGGGAGATATGCTATTAATTTAATCTAGCAATTAGATCCTCAGGCCCAGTGTAAATTAGAATCAAAATACCAAGCCTCAGCACAAGAAACATGGAACAATACCCTCTCCAATTCACAAATATGGCTCAACTTTACTATACAATAAAAAATTACAAAATAAATGTAAAAAATAAACAAAAAAGACAAAAAATATAATCTGACTTAAACATAGTTATTGTGGTGAGAGAAACATCCAAGATACAAACATAGAAAAGGATAGCATTGATAGAATAATTACATGTGAAACAGCAAAGAAAAATATAAATTGGTTTCAGTCTGCAAATGGTCTCATGGAAGAGTTCAAAAAATTCTTAAAAATCAAATAAGACAAATAGATGAAAAACTGGGGGGGGGGGAGCGGATTAGAGTAATGCAGGAAAATCATGGGAACAAAGAATCAAAAGAATCAATTATTTGTTGAAGGAAACATTGGAATGCAAAAGAGATCTAAAAATTTACTATGGAAAACAACTCCAGAAATTGTAGAATTGGCCAAATGGAAAAGGATGTACAAAAAGTCATTAAATAAAACAAGTTTTTAAAGATTAAAATGAGGCAAATAGAAAAAGAGATACATAAGCTTGCTAGAGAAAATAATTCCTTAAATATTAGAGAAGTGGAAAATCACGACTCAAGAATCAATCGAGGTGGCGATGTGAACTGATCCAACCATTCTAGAGGGCAATTGGGAATTATGCCCCAATAATGCATACTCTGATATACTACTAAGCCTGTATCCCAAAGAGATAGAAAAATGGGAAAGTACTTGTTTATACAAAGAATATTTATGGTTGCTCTCTGTGGTGGCAAAGAATTGGAAACTAAAAGTATGTTCCTTATTGGGGAATGGCTGGACAAATATCAGTATATGCTGGTAATTGAATACTATTGTTCTGTAAGGTATGATGAACAGGAGTATTTCAGAAAGAGCTGGAAAGACCTATGTGAACTGATGCAGATGAAATAAACATAACAAAAAATATTGTATACAATAACAATAGATTCTGGAAAGATTAAATGTGATAAATTTTTCTACTAACAGCAATTCAATGATCCTGAACAATTATTAGGGATTTATGAAAAAGAGAAAGAGATTTTGGAGTAAGAATGCAGATGGAAGGATATGATTCATCACTTTTTCGAGTGTTATGTATTTTAGGGTTTTGGTTTTATGAAATTAGTCACTAAAATAAATAATATATAAAAAATATTTTGCATGATAGTACATGTATAACCAAGATTGAATTGCTCTCCAGCTCTGCAAAAGAAGAAGGGAGAAGGGAGGAGGCAGTTTAGATTATATAACTTTGGAAAACTCATATGGAAATTTTTTATGGAAACAAAAATAAAAATGAAATAACCAAATGATAAAAATAATGAAAAAAAATTAAAAAGGGAATTTATGATTGGAAAAACAACTGAATTGGAAAATATATTATGTGGATATAACTGAAGAATTGTTGGACTGGTTGAAAACCAAGAAAAGAAGTAGACATATAGACATAAATAAATTATATTTTAAACTACCCAGACATCCTAGAAACAAAGGGTAAGAGATTGAAAGAATTCACCTCCTTAAAGAGTTCCCAAAAGGAAAAATCTCAGGAGTATTTTAGTCAAATTCCATACCTCTCAGACCAAAGGAAAAATAGATCAAAGAGTCAGAAAGAAATAATTCAAATATTGTCATGCCACAATCTGGATTACACAGGATTTAACACCTTCCATTTTAAAGAATTACAGGTCTTCAAATATGATATTCTGGAAGTCAATGGAAATAGGATTATAACCAGAAATATGGAAAAATCAGTATAATAATTAAAGGGGAAAAATGGATCTTTACTGAAATTGAGAACTTTAAAGAATTCCTAATGAAAAGACCAGTACTTTATAGAAAATTTGCCATTCAAAGAGAAAATTCAAGAGAAGCATTAAAAAGAAAATAAGAAATAGAAAATGTGAGATTTCCATAAGGTTAAATTGTTAAATTATTTACATTCTCATATGAGATCATACATATAACTCCTATGCAATTAGAGGAATATAAGATAGAGAGTATGAATATGATTTGTATTTAATGTAAAAATAATAAAAATACAAATGTAAGGAGGAAGAAGACATGACTAGGGGAAGAGGGAAGAGAGAAATAGAATGAGATGTATTAGCTCACATTAAAAGAGACTTGAAAGTATTATTACATAAGAGGGAAAAGTGGAAGGAGAGATGGGATACTCAGTTCAATATAGAAATCTATATTACTAGGAGACAACTAAGTGGATCAGTGAACTGAAAGCCACATGAAGAGATTAGAGATCATGGGTTCAAATCTAGCCTTAAATATTTCTTGGCTTTGTTATCCTGGGCAAGTCACTTAATCCACATTGTCTAGCCCTTACCATTCTTCTACCTTGCAACCATACACAGTACTGATTCAAAGACAAAAATGTAATTTAAAAAATTAAACTATATTACCCTAAAATGAGGTAAAAAGGAACAGAGAAAAGGAATGGGGTGCTTTCAGAAGGGAAGACAAATTGGGGGAGATGATGGTCTGAAGTAAATACTTGTGAATAGATACAAGGTGAAAGAAGAGGGAGAAGAAGAAGCAGAGGAAAGGCAGAGTATATGGAAATGCACAATTTTCCTCACCATAAATGTGAATGGTATTAACTAGCCCATAAAATGGAAGCAGATGGCAGAATAGATTAGAAATCAGAATTTAATATCCTATTCATGAGAAACACATTTGAAACACACATACACACATGCACAGGGTAAAAGTAAAGGGTCAGAAGAAAATATATTATGCTTTCAGCTGAACTAAAAAAAGAAAAAAAGTGGAAAATCATGACTCAAGAAACAATCAAGGTAGAGTTGTGAACTGATCCAACCATTCTGGAGGGCAATTGGGAAATTAAAAAAAAATAAAATAAGTAATGAAAAATAAACTCTTACTCTTTGACAACGATATGATGATACTTAAAGAGTCCTAAGGATTCAACTAAAAAAAACTAGCTGAAATAATTGATGACATAAGCAAAATTTTAGATATAAAATAAATTCATGTAAATGATTAGAATTTCTTTATATTACCAATAAAGCCCAGAAACAAGATGTAGAAAAATAAAATTATATTTAAATTAACTTTTGATAATATAAAATATTTGCCAAGTTTCTACTTGCCAAGACAAAGCCAGGAATTATCTGAAGACAATTTTAAAATACTTTTCACAAAAATAATTTGAGATATAAACAATTAGATAAATATTAATTGTTCATAAAAGCACAACCTACCTAAATTAATCTACTTTATTTATATCCATACCAACAGAATTATCCAAAATATATTTTACAACACTAGAAAAATAATAACAAAATTCATAAGGAAGAGTAAAATATGAAGGAAATTTATGGGAAAAATGTAAAATAAGAGGCCCGGGAATACCAGATCTCAAACTGCATTACAAAGCTATAATAGTCAAGTTAATGTAGTACTAGCTAAGAAATAGATCAGTAGATCAGTGTAGTATACCAAAGTAATTTAATGCTTGATACACCCACATTTACAAGCTCTGGGGGTAAGAAATCATTATTTGAAAAGAAATTCTGGAAAAACTGTGAAAAGGGAAAAAAGAGACTGGTATAGACCAACATAAAGTCAAAATAGATATATAATTTTAAAATAAAAGAGTATTAATATTAGTAAATTAGAGGATCATAGAATAGTGTACTTGTCAAATTTATGAAGGAAATTTTTAAATAGAAAGCATTCATAAGATGTAAAATGGATAACCTTGATTATATTAAACTAAAAAGGGTTTGCACAAACAAAATCAATGCAAAAAAATAAAAGGAAAAGAGAGACCAGGAGGTAGAAATGTTACAGTAAATATTTCTGATAAAGGCCTTATTCATCAAATATTTAGAGAACTGAATCAAAAGCAAAAGAATAAAATAATTCTCCAATTGAGAAATGATAAAATGATATAAATAGGCAATGTTCAGAAGAAATTATGGTTATATGTAACTATACAAAAATACTCTAAATCACTCTTGATTAGAGAAATGGAAATTAAAACAGCCTAACATTCTATCTCACACCTATCAAATTACCAATATTATAGGAAGGGAAAATAATAAATTCTGGAATGGATGTGGTAAAATTATAATACTAATGCATTGCTGGTAGAGTTGTGAACTGAGTCAACCATTCTGGAGAGTGATTTAGCATTATGACTAAAAGAGTTTAAAATTATACATACATTTTATTCAGCAATACCACTCCCAGTATGTATCCAAAAGAGATTTTATTTTTTTTATTTTAATTTTTTTTAATTATTTTATTCTAGTAATAAATTTACACATAAGTTTTCTAAGGTTACATGATTTATATTGTCTCCCTCCCCTCTTAACTCTCCCCTCCTAAAATTGACAAGCAATTCCACTGACTTATGCATGTATTATCACTCAAAACCCATTTCTATATTATGAATTTTTATGAGAGTAATCTTTAAAAACAAAAACCCCAAATCATATACCCAAATAAACAAGTGATAAATCATATGCTTTTTATCTCTTTGGAATATAGACCTAGTAGTGGAATTGCTGGATCAAAAGGCATTCATTCTTTTAAAGTGTGAGAGAGTCTTGCACTAGAGAAAAAGTGCCAGACTGAAGAGTATGTGAAATTGATCACTTCTAAGGGGGAGGGGCCCCAGGAGTGGAATCCAGAGGAGGAGAAGACTTTGGCTGGGAGAGAGGTGAGGGTCTCTCAGTCTTGAGAAACCAAAGAGAGAAGTTGGGAAAAAAGACTTTCTTCTGAGGGTTACCCATTTTTCCTGCTGGTGACTGGAAATCTCCCCCCACCCCCAACACTTTGCAATTAAAGGGATTTTCTGAAGAGAAACCTGAGAAGACTTTACCTCAGCTCCTGTTGCCCAGGGGTGAGTCAACCCGACTTTCTCTCAGAGGGCTCAGGCTGCCAAAGCCTGAGTTCCCCCCAAACTCAAGGAGGGAGTGGAAAGGGTTTAGATAAAGACAAGAACCCCCTTTTCCCACATTCCTTTTCCTATTATTCTCTGCCCGTTATTTCATTTTGTATTACCTGATTGAGTTGACATTAAAAGTTGTTTGTTCCCCAAGCTCAGTGTGAGTGAACACATCAAGGGGAAACCTTTTGGTCTCAAGTAGTGGATGGGGGGACAAGAGGGACAAGAGCAAATTGGGGAGAGCAGCCTTAGCTAAAGAGGGAAGGCAGAAGGGGGAAAATCTTCAAATCCCCTCTCCTCTCTCTGAGCCAACTCATTACATCTGCTGTCTCCCCTAAACCCCACTTTGAGAAGGGGGTTATCCTCTCTTTCTCTCTCTCCATACCAAAAGTCCAAACTTCCCTTGGGGTACAAACTTCTCTCTTTTATATTTTTTTAATACAAAAGCCCTTTCACATTATTCCAAATTGCCTTCCAGAATGGTTAAATCAGTTCACAACTCCAACAGCATGTGTCCTAATTTAGCCATTTCCCCTCCAATATTTATTATTTTTAACTGTCATATTGGCCAATCTGCTAGGTGTACAGTGGAACCTTGGAGTTGTTTTGATTTGCATTTTTCTAATCAGGAGGAATTTAGAACATATTTTTCATATGATTTTTGATAGCTTTGAATTCTTCATCTGAAAACTGCATTTGTCAAATAAGGAGGGACATGTTTTCTTATAAATTTGACTTAGTTCTTTACATATTTGAGAAATTAGACCTTTATCAGAGAAATGTGTTATAAAAATTGTTCTAGTTTGTTTCTTCCCTTCTAATCTTGGTTGCATTGGATTTGTTTGTACAAACCCTTTTTGATTTGATACAATCAAAATTATTCATTTTACATCTTATAATATTCTTTATCTTTTCTTTGGTCTTAAATTCTTTCCTTCTCCTTAGATATGACAGGTAAACTATTCTATATTCACCTAATTTTCTTATACTATCACTCCTTCTGTTTAAGTCATATACCCATTTTGAATTTATCTTGCTATAGTGTGTGAAATATTCATCTAAATATAATTTTTCCCATACTGTTTTCTAATTCTCCAAGCAGTTTTTGTCAAATAGTGAATGTTTTTACAACAAGCTGGGATCTTTGAGTTTATCAAAAACTAGAATTCTTAAATCATCTACTCCTAATATATTCTACTGATCCACCCTCCTATCTCTTATCCAGGTGAAGGATAAAATTTGGGGGAGTAGGAGTTTGAACAAAAGCCAGTGCATAGTTTATTAAATGCAAAATAATTAATTTATTATTAGGAAATATGGATAGGAAATAGGAAGGAGGAAAGTGAAAGTAATATTACAATAGCTTGTAAATATACCCCAGATCTCAATCCTAACTAATTTTTTTCTAAGAAACCTTACATCTATCTGCCTCAGAGGGTAGTATCTTCTGCTAGGTTGAAGCCCTCACCTACTCTTCTACTGTCTCTGTCTAATAATATAATCACTTTATCTACCTTATCTACCCAAGTTAATTGATAACAAATAAGGCTATTAAGGCCTTAATTCAGTTCTCTGTCTTCAACCAGAAAGAGCACCAGCAGCACAACTTCTCCCTAGGAGACCCAGAGACTAAAAACCCTTTCCAATGTTCTACAACATATAAACCACAGTCAGCCCCACCCTTCTAATGCTCACCAATTGCCAAGCAGCATGGCAGGGGGTCTCTAACTGACAACACACACAGAAGGAGGTCTCTTACTGAAAAATAGTATTTCTCCTTTTCTTCTTAAATATAAAAAAGAGAAAATAATTAAAACTTTCTTAACAACCAGTACCAGAATTTTTTGATGATTGCTGCTTTATAGTATAGTTTAAGATCTGTTACTTCTTAGCCACCATTCATCACATTGTTTTTTCAGTAGTGTCCTTGATATTTTTGATCTTTTGTTCTTCCCAATGAATTTTGTTATTATTTTTTCTGACTATAAAATAATTTTTTGGTAATTTGGTATGTATGGAACTGAAGAAGTAAATTATTTTAGAAAAGATTGTCATTTTTATTATATTAGCTTGGCCTACCCATGAACAATCATTGTTTTTCCAATTATTTAGATCTAGTTTTATCTGTGTGAAAAGTGTTTTGTAATTGTGTTCATATAATTCCTGTTTTTGTCTTGGCAGATAGATTCACACATATTTTATATTGGCAAGAGTGATTTTAGTTGGAGTTTCTCTTTCTAATTCTTGCTGCTGATTTTTGTTGGAAATATATAGAAATGCTGACAATTTATTTGAGCTTATTTTGTATCCTGTAGCTTTGCTAAAATTATTATTTCTATTAGCTTTTTAGCTGATTTTCTGGAATTCTCTTAGTGTACCATCATATCATCTGCAAAAAGTGATAGTTTAGTTTCCTCATTGCCAACTTTAATTACTTCAATTTCTTTTTCTTCTCTAATTACTATAGCTAGCATTTCTAGTACTACATTAGTGGTGTTAAAGGGCATCCTTACTTCACTCAAGATCCCATGGAGATTTTAAAAAGAAAAAGACCTTTGAAAAACAATAATGAAGCTCTTTTTGGGTTGGCAAAGAATTGGATACTGAGGAGCTGCCTATCAATTGGGGTGGGGCTGAAGAAATTATTGTATATGATTGTAATTGAATACTATTATGCCATAAGAAATGATGAGCAGTAGGATTTAAGGAAATGCTGGAAAGACCTACATGAACTGATGCAAAGTGAAGTAAACAAAATTAGAATATTTTACACAGAAATGGCAATTTTATGTAATGAAAATTCATACATGATTTAGCTATTCCTAGCAACACAGTGAATTAAGAAAATCTTCAAGGACTCATGATAAAAAAAATGTTCCATCTGCCTCCAGAGAAAAAAACTGATGGAGTCTGAATGCAGATCAAGATATGTTATATTTGACTCTATTTCTTCACTTATCTTTTGCTTGTTTGAGTACCTTTACAGAAAAGAAAAAAATATATAAACTTGTTTTATACTGTTATATTATACATGTCAAATGTATTTCATATAGCTTGCCAACTCAGGGAGGGGAAGGAAAGGATGAGAATTTGGTCCAAACTTTTAAAAATAAAATTAAAACTATTTTTTCATGTTATTAAAATAGAGAAATAAGAAAGTAGGTTTGCAAAATATAGAGGTTGTTACCAGGTTGGCTCATGGGCAGAACTCAAGGGAAAGATTCCAAAGAATGTTAGGACAAAATTAAGGAGGACCTGAAGTCTGAATCTGTGTGCTTAGTTCCTGTTTCTCTGGAAATTGGAGGGATCACTTCCTGTAAGGAAAATAACTGACTCTCTGAGAGAAGCCATTTGATCATGTAGTTGAGGCCCTCTGACCAGCTATCCAGTATGAATAGAGGTTTCATCTGGATTTCCATCTACTTCTACCTCTTGGGTTCCTGAGCTTCAGTTTGAAATATATCTGTGTTCCTGTGAGAAAAGCCAACCAGAAGACAGAATATACCTGTCTTTGATCACGTAAACCTGCAGCCTCTTGGCTATAGGCTTTGGGTGACTCTATTATCCAATTACCACCTTATCCAGCAACCCAAACTATACTTCCTTTACCAAGACTGTTTTGGGAGAGGTCATATTCAGGGAAGCTAGACTAGTGAATTTGGGGGGAACAGACAGACAGAGGAGGATGTCAGATAGCCTCAAGGATAGAAGACAGATTCATGAGAGTCTTTAGCTTGGAGGGAGAACAAGAACATTACAACAGCAAATTCCTTTGACCCTCCTTCCCATTACCTCTCCTTGTTTAAATCTTTCAAATTAAATCCTTTTGTTTTAACAAAATCAGTCAGATTGCATTTATTCAGAGATTCAGGTCTGAGACCCACCATTTTGTCTTATCAGCCTGACCTAGACAGAGACCTGTGAAAATTCAACTTACTGGATTTAAAAGTGATATAATTCACCTATTTCAATGTCTTACAGGAAAAAAAAATATAGAGTAGTAATGAGTAAGGAGACCAAAAAGGCACAAAGGGACTAGGTTGTAAGAAGCTTTAAATGCTAAACAAAAATGTCTATATTTTATCCTATAAGTAATGGGGAGGCAAAGAATTTTTAATGATGTGATCAGACCTTTTATAGGTAAATTAATTTGGAAACTATTTGGAAGATCAGTTGGAGCGGGGAGAACTTTGAATTAGAAAAATAAGAAAGAAGTAACAAAGACCTGATATATAGTGACAATTGCATTAGTAGAAAGGGATGTATCTGAGAGATATTGTGAAGGGGAAAAATGAATAAATAAATAATTTTGGTGACCAGTTGGATATGAGTGCTAAATGAATGAGGAATTGAGAATGACAATATACTATAAGAAATACAAACTATACAATATTTGATATTTTTATCTTTAGTGTCAGCCTCTATCACAGATTTTAATAACAATTACCATTGTACAATTGTTAGGTCAATTACTATTTACTATTTATCATTTGATTAATTTATCTGAGAGGTTGGTTTATGATATAAACCAATTATAACATACTTCCTGTCTCCTCTTTCTTCTGAGGTGAATAGAAAGAGACACCATCAAGATATTATTTTCTTTTCCAGTCTTTATTTCCTTGATCATTAACTATCAAAGCCACATAGAGTGGAGTGGTAAGCTGGAAAGAGAGACATATGGTCGTTCATACCATTTAAATGATCTGCAATTCATCAACTACAGTCTTTCAGATAAAATGTTAAAACACTAGTTCTTTTTGCCTACATTGCTGTTTTTCCCTCCAGACCCCAGGGCACTACCATCTGACCTATCAATTAACTCTATGGATTTTGCAATCCATCAAGGATCTGAAAGCTTAACAGTTCTAGACATTTCTATTTGCCCTGTAGCTTAACTCTCTAATATGTGTTGTTGCCTCCCCAATTAGAATGTCAGTACCTTGTTAAGAATTCTTTGCTTTGTCTGTTTATATTTCTAATACCAATACCAGTACCAGTATGGTGAACATAGTAAGCAATTAATAAATATGATTTTGTTTGTTTATTCATTTAGCAGATTTTTATTATATAGGTCCATTGTGGCATAAAAATAAAAAAAAACCTTTGTACTTCACACTATGAGATGATATCATGATATCCTCATAGCATAAGGTCTGGCAAATTTTACTAAGGCAGAAGGAATATTATGTAAGCAATGATTAGGCATATTTCATACAAAGACAACTTCATTAATAGAAGTTCCATGTATTTTAAAATATACTTTACTCCATTTGATCTTCATAACAGCCTTATGTTAAACAGTGCCAGTGTTATTATTGAAAGTTTATAAATAGTAAAAAACTGAACTCCAGGGAGAGTAAGTAACTTCCCCAAGATCACATAACTAGTAGGAAAATGGTAGAGCAAAGACTGACTCCTTGATCTTCTGACTCCAAATATATTTAAAAAAAAAAACATTATCACTCAGAACTTATAACCTAGTACTAGAAAATGATAGCAATATGAATAATTGTGACTTAACAAAGTCTAGAATTCATTAGAGAAGTATATACATTCTGGCCTCCTAATTTAGATTTTATTTGGGAATCATTTTGGACAGGAGATGCAAAATTAATATTTCTACAACCATCATCCATGTCTTCTTTAAATGGTTTAATGCCATATTTGGGACAAAATTAATCTTTACAGATATCTCAGGACTATATGTTATTTCATAGAAAATCAAGACTGTTTACCATATCTCTAATATGACCATTCCTAATATTTCACTATCTGATAAGTACAAGACAGAACTTAAAACTTACAGTATCATATCTGGATAGGATTAGCAAATGTGCTGTTTTCAAATGAAATAGAAAAATGGGGGAAGGGGAGTTTGGACTTTCTCTGAAATCGTCTAATTCCAATATGTAAGAAGACATTGGAATCCCCTTAGTCATTTCATTATGGAAAATTAATTTCAACAACAAAACTAGCTGCTGTTTTCCTAAACATTAGCATATAAGAAAACATGTCATTTCCTCTTAAATAATTGATTTGATCCTAAAATATGTAAAAGTTACAGTTCCCATTACAATTTAATGTGGACTCTCTTTTATTATAAATTAATATACTTCAGAGTATTAAGTGTTGCTAGAATAAAGCAGTTCTAATTAAACTGAAGTATTTTACATCTGTAAGTGTGCAAATTAATCATCCATATTACAGTGAATGTGACCTGGGTAGAGATTACAATATGTTGAACTGGGAAATTATCATTTTCAAAATGTTAACTTATTTTTAATAAATAGTCATTAGTTTCACATTTGGACCATAATTTTTTCTGGTCTACTTTCAATCTCCTTAACTCCTGAGATGGTAATTGAGAACCTTACACTTTGTCCCAGAAGAGGAATTTAATAATACACTGAAGAAAATGATAGGCTCCTTTTAGCTCATTCTCTTAGTTATAAGTATGTTAATATGGTACAGAAATAACATAAATAAATTAAATGCAGACATAATGCCAACACCTGGGTTTTTTATGTTTGCAATAGTTTTATCAAATGATTTCTTAACCCACAAGGCATTTTTATTAATTGCCAAAGGTAGCAAAATTAAGGGTTGTGAGTTCCATCTCCTTTCAATTCCCCTTTCATGAGGAGTACTACTAAGCAGAACCATCACTGAGGAGCAGAAAAGAAAGAATTTTATTCTTAAAAGGCTTAAAAATCATCTGTGAAATGCTAAATCGACCCTGTCAAATTCCATAATCAGACTTTAACAGGATTGAAGGAGAATTCCTTCTATACAGCCTATTTCTCAAAACAGAATTCATTTGACTATTTTAGTTGGATTCATTAAAAGGAAAAAAAAAAACCAATCACTGAGTTATTTATGAGAATTTAACTTGTAGTTCAACCAAGATGAGTAAGTTAGGTATTCATCCTCACAGATCCACTGATAGTCAAAACATTCTTTTTTCAATACTTAAATGCCTCTACAATGTTTTTTTTTGTAAACAATTACACCTCCAAAATTGGCAAATTCTACAAATTGAGACTTGGTATATTGTTTGGTTGATTGTCTAGACTTAGGAAAGTGATAGGGAAATTCTTAATCCTGAGTGAAGTTAAAAGTACCTTCTGTATGTTTTTTTTTTTTTCTAAAGAACCAGTTGTTAAATATTTACCAGCATATCACTGTATGAGATTCATGCTAATTTCACTGTAACACATTAGTTGTACTACTTTTAGGAAATCAAAGCATCTTTTGGTTTACATTCCTATGCATGGTTGATCTCTGAATTCAGTTTCTTTTATTACACTAAATTTTCCTTTTAGTTTTTATACTCTGGCAATTTAGACCTTCATCGAATCTTCTTTGGATATATCATTCAAACAGTTTTGGGCATCCTATCTGTCTCACAAGTCCAATTATGTCTTGTATTACTTTCTGCTGCTTGTTTGCAGTAGCTTTGGATACATTTCATGTTATTATCACTTGGTTTAATTTCCAAGGTTTTTACTTCTTCAGCAGCTTTGTGGAATCTAACTTGAGACAGGCTGTCTAGAAGCAGGGCAGCAACTAGCCAGAAACACACACTAGCTCATGTTCATAGACCCTTAGCCATTTACCTTGGTCACAATCCCAGTATTCAATTTCATCTGCATTATAGTTACAATTCTTTTTTATTTTGGTTTTCTGAAGTAATTTTGACATTTCTTCCTTCCTTTATGCTATTTTCTCCCTAATTTCTTAAAATATAACTTCTGTGTTGGAATATTTGAATAATTTTCAAATGTATCATCTCACATCTAGTTTCTCCTTGGCTTAGATAATTCCTCACACAACTGCCATATTAATATATAATAACAATATGCAATTTTTAGCATGGTTAAAAACATTCAATGGTTCTTTGTTAAATATAATAATAGAATCAGAGTGGCAAGGGATATTGAGGTCATTGAGGCCACCTCTTATCAAAAATAAGCATCCTTTCATTGATGTTTCCAACAAGTAGCACTGAAACCTACCTCCCTTAGGAGAACTTTCTTTTGATGTAGCCTCTTTTCTCAGGAAAATCAAAATTAGAGGGCACATCCACCCTTATTTTTAGCTTAAATATCTTTTTTTCCTATAGAATCCACCCACTATTTCTACTTCTGGAACCAAAGTCAAAAATATATTCTATAAGAACAACCATAAAATAGGCTAAGAAAATGACAGTGTCCCAATTTGAGGACAAATCATTCTCTTCAGGAGAAGCTATCCCTCTTATTTTTTTCTAGAACTGCTATTCATCTACTATAGGAAACTCCAACAAGGAAAACTCCTTCTCTTAATGTAGACCAACAACTGTTTTTCAACATTTAGTCTTAGTTGCCTGTGGCACTGAAAGAATAAATGATTTATTCAGTCACACAGTCAGTATATGATACAGGAAATATTAAACTGTAGCCTTACTCCACAGATGGACCATAGTCATTATTCTATGTTACGTTTCAAAGTAAAAACTCAGAAACTCATGAATTCAGAACTTAACTTGCTATGTGGCCCTGGGTAAATAACAATTTCATTTTGATTCAACTTCCTGATTGGTAAAAAATATAGATCATTCTAGCACCTGCCTAAGAGGGCTATTATGAAGTATCAAAGAACTAATATTTATAAAATAAATAATAAACCTTAGAACACTAAATAAATGTTAGTTACTATTATTATTGATTTTTTAAGTTACAATTAGGTTTACATAAGATAACATAATTCAGTATATTATAGACACATCAGTGATCTTAGTATTTGGATTCAAGTATCAGATTTGACACCCAGAAGCTATGTAACCAGGAGCTTAAATTCTCTCGTTAAGGAGAGCCATCCAGGGCTCTTTGAGGGTCTGAGGTTGTTCTCCATCTAAGTGTGATGATCCAGTCGAATTATGGAGATGAGAGATAGTGTGTGCTCAGGCCCATGTGTATAGGTGTCACACAGTGTTCTTCTATAGCATAGAAGTTCATTTATTATATAGGCTTAGTGAGTACATACTTCTTTGGCACAATCGATTTTCTACCTATATGTTTCCATGGAACTTAACAACAAGACACATAGCCTAAGGAGATAGTTAGTGAAACATTGTTGCTAAAGATGAATGACATAAAAAGGGTGATCTAGTAGTTAGTTCTCCCGGACCTAGGAGAATCATTGTTACTTTTGGTCAGCTTTCACAATCAATCACAATTACTTAGGAGATAGGTAATAAAACATTTCGTAGCTAGGTAAATGGTTAGAAGGCAATTTAATAATAGACCAGATTTGGGGTTTTCCTCAATTTACAGGTTCTATTTTTCTTGTGTTACTTTAAAGCACCTGGCAATGTTGCCTGGTTTCTGTCCATAAACAAAATTCAGTGGAGTGTGTCTTGATGTTTATTGATGTTCTTGGCTTATCTGTCTTCTAATAGGAGTGAGTGTAACTCTGTGGAGAAGGAAGGAAGGGGGGCAATGGGTAGTGATCTCTATGTTTTAATTCTGTGAATGTAATCTTTTAGGGTAATAGTCTGGGGGAATTAAAGTGGGATATATGTGTATTAATCCTAAAAGTATTTGCTCTCATATTATTTCTCCTGTATTGGGGAGAGACTGATAATCATAAACAAGTCCATTAGTTAGGAAAGTTAGAGAGAGATAAGTCACAGAGGGTTTTTTTTTTGGGGGGGGGGGCTTGTTCTCAGGGGACTGCCTTGCAGTTCCAAGCTCCCAAACTGTGACCTTGTCAGCCAGTGGGGTCTCTCTCTCTCTCTTCATTTGAAAATGGATATAAATATCAAGGGGTTATTGTGATGAAACTTCTCAGTAATCATAAATAAAACACAAATTCTTCACCTTCCACAATCTAGCTCAGACCTATATTTTTAACTTTATCTCATACTATTCTCCTTCACATACTCTATACTCCTGTCAAACTTAATCAATTCACAACGAATTCAGCTTGTTGTATATTTCTGCTACTCTATTTGATAATGCTTTTCCCAGAGAGAATACTTTACACTCCTATATCTAACTTTTGGATTCCTACCCATCTGAAGTTGATTTCTTGTATTTATAGAGGTGTGGCCAAAGGTAACTCATTTAACTTCATTAGAACACTGTTTCCTAATCTAAAGGCAGCTAGGTGGCACAGAGGACAGAATACGGGAGTTGGAGTCAGGAAGTCCTGAGTAAAAATATAGCTTCAGTTACAAAATAACTGTGTGACCCTGAGCAAGTCACTCAACCTCTGACTACCTTGATTTCCTTGATTGCCATGTGGGAATGAAGCACTTTCCTTAAAGGGTTGTTAAAAAGTTCATATGATATATTATTTCTTCAGTTAGCAAAGTTCCTGGCATCAAATAGATACATTAATATATACTTATTCCTTTTCTTTCCCTTTCTCAATCTTTAAAATGGCTGTAATAATACTTCTATTAGAAATGCATATTAAAATAATTTCTGAAGTACCAGCTCATACCTATCAGATCGGCCAATATGAGAGAAAATTAAAATTACATATGTTGGAGGTGATGTGAGGAAATTAGAACACTAATGAACTGTGGGTTTTTTAACTGATCCAACCTTTCTGAAGGGCAATTTGGAAATATTCCCAAAGGGCTTTAAAATTGTGAATATCCTTTGATCTAACAGTTACACTATTAGGTCTATATCCCAAAGAAATAAAAAAGGAAAAGGGCCTTTTCGTACAAAAAAAATATTTGTAGCAGCTGTTTTAAGTTGTAGCAAAGAACTGGAAATTGAGAGGATATACATGAATTGGAAAATAGCTAAAAAATTTATAGTATGTGATTGTAATGGAATACTATTGTGTCATAAAAAATGGCAACCAGGACAATTTAAAAAAAAATGGAAAGATTTGGAATGAATTGATGCAAAGTGAAGTGAGCATAACCAGGAAAACATAATAGCTATATTTTATGATGAATAATTGTGAGTGATTTAGCTATTCTCAGCAATATAATGAATCTCATTATGATTATGATAATGAGTCTCATGATGGAAAATACCTTCTGCCTTCAAAGAAAGAATTGATGGAATTTGAATGGAGACCAAAAAATACAGTATTTTAATCTCTTCTTTTGGTTTTGTTTGAGATCTCTTTCATAAAATAATGAATATGGAAAAATGCTTTATATGATATCTATATCAGGTTACCTATTAACACAAGAAGGGGGCAGAAAGATTTCCTTAGAGGGAGGGAGAGAATTTGAAACTCAAATTTTTTAAAATGAATTCTAAAAATTGCTTTTACATATGCCTGGGGAAAAATAAAATGTTATCATATATTTTAAATATATATATATATATATATATATAATCTACCTCAAATTATAATTGTGAAGCTCAAAAGAATTATTGGGTAAAACATTTTGAAAATGTTTAAATGCTTTAGAAATGTGAAGTATTATTATTAATTCTATGATATATATATATCCCTTAGTACCAAGAATAGTGGCTTGAATATAGCAAGCATTTAATCAATATTTCTTTTGTCTAAGGCCCATTCAATAATCAATATAATTTACTCAAATTCACAAGACAACAAAATATGATGTATTTCATATCAAAGACAAAAAATTATATCAGCATAATACCATCTGCAAAATCAACAGAGACTCCTTAAATTGGATGTAGAATTATCCAAAAGTATTTGGTCAATTTTTTTTAGACAGGAATTGACTGTAAATAAGAACCTCTTGTATTTATTATATTGTACAGTTGTATGGACAATCTATCAGATAGACTTATGAGTACCTGGATTTTAGAAAGACACTACAAATGGGGCATAAACAAAACCCATCAATATTGAAAAGGAGTAGAGTATGATGAATTATTTTTGGAATATTGAACAGTGTTTTTAAAAAACAATGTTGAACAAAAGGCTCATTTTTTAAACTTCAGAAGTTTGTCTTTGTATCCTCAATACCTGTTATAGCTCCTGGTATATAGTAGGCATTTAATAAATACTTAATGATTGAACAATAACAAAAATAAATAGGTAATCTCCCACAAAATTAGTCATTTCTTTGAACAAAATGCTGGTGTCACCTTGTTCGTTTGGCACCATTTCAATATAATTTTACTATGTCCTCCTTCTCTTGGCTTATTAAATGAGAGCAGAACTACTGCCATTGGAGTACTATGGGTTCTGAGGAAGTTCATTCATTCATAGAGGGGCTTTTTTTCTTCCTTATTTCTGACAGATTAAGAGATTTGGAAAACTCTAAAGCAAAATCCTATAGGAACCTGTTCCCTCATATATCATTAATCAATAAATAAACATTTCATAAGTACTTACAATGTACCAGTCACTCGGCTATGCCCTAGAAAGTGGGGACAATGAAACAATTTCTAGCATCTATTCTGACTAATAATACATGAATATATACATTTATCCCATTGACCTATGTTTTAATATTTCTTTGGAATTTAAAATAGCAATGACACAAACCCAAAGTTATTTAAAGGAATTTGATGCCTAATGAAATAATTTATATACTAATACTTATTTATGTTCTCAATGCAAATAAATGATCACTATTTATGAAAATCTCACAGAATTATAATATTAATAGCACATTTTCTATTTAGAGTCATCCAGGTTGAGTGGAAAAACTTATTTCAGTATCCAGTTCTCAGTTTGGTATGTCAGTGAATCCATAATCTCAACTGATCTGAATATTTCCTCATATTCAGTTCATTCCTTCTTAAATTGTGTGATTCTTGTCCAATATACTTTGATCATTTCATGATTCCAGTATCACAGTCAGGGATAAACTTAATTAACAAAGACCTTCCTTAAGTATTTTAATATTATCTAGATTATATCAGACTTGAGTTCTCCATTTATTACCCTATTTCATGAGATAAACAGGCAATTTCCTTTCTATTCATGCATTTGGTTATTCTGCAAGTAGTACTTACCCTGTTCTAGGTACTATGTTATAGACTATAGATACAAAAAAAAAAAGCAAAAGTCACTATCCTTTTAGAGTTTTCATTCTAATTGGGGAGAAGCAATATAAGTTATTGGGGTCTGTAAAGGTTAAAATTAATTGTTGGACAATGATTATATGAAATTATTTGTTGTCTAGTATTTATAATATCTTGAGTCATAAATGTATTTATACATATTTACACATAGAGAGAAAACAAAAAAGAAGGGAAATGTGACAGGGATGGAGAAGTTATCTACCCTATCAACCTAAATGTTTTCCTCTGGGTCTGCTTAATCCAGCCAGAGATTAATCAGCTCTCAAACAGGAAGACTGGTAATGAATAACCACGTGGCCTCCTCCAAGATGGAAGCTAGTCTCTCCAGAATCTAGGAAATGGGTCAAACTTTTATTCTCCCAATAAAGTAATCCAAGAGTCAGAGTCCAAGTAGAAGCTGAGCTCCGAGTCCATGATCCAAGTCGTAGTATCCAGCAAAGCTCCCTCAGAGACTACCTAAGACTATCTCCAGAAGACAATCTCTTCAGACTATCTTCTCAAAGACAATCTGCTCTGAAGAAGTTTGGGGCTTGCTTTTTACAGTGATTTCTTGTTCCATATCCTCTTCACAGGAGCCAGTCAGAGTTTCCAAATTGTCTAGCACTGCCCAGGGGGTAGTGTTGGTAGGATCAACTTCTCATCTTCTGAAGGTCAAATTCTCATCAAAAAGATTCATGTGTTCCAGGCTGATTGAATTTCTAAGGGTGTGAATTTTCTAAATACCTTGCTATCTACTCACCTAGTACTAAGCAGAGTAATTTTTGTTGATTCCATTCAAAGCTTTTGTTGATTCCATTCAAAAATAGACAAAGGAGAGTTAATTCTGTCTTCAAGATCTAGTGAGGTATTAAGTAGGGATATTTAAGTTATTTTTAACCAAAGTATTAACTCAAAATAGACAAAGGGAATAAAACTTTTCCTTCCACAAGTGTAAACTCAAAGAATTCCCTTTTACAGGTCCATGAAGGTTATCTGCAGAATTGATAAAAAATAATCTCGGTAAAAGGGCATGAGTAGCTGGGGGAACCAGGCTACATCTCCTACAAAAGGGATTATATGAATCTTAGAGTGAGTTATGGAATTTAAGAGAGAAAAATAGAAAGAAGAATATTCTGGGAATGGAGGAAGGCTCTTGTGCAAAAGCACAAAAATATAGATTTAATACTCTATATATGTGGTATAACAAGTAAGCCAATTTAGTTGAATTGTAAAGAACATAGAGAGGAGAATAAAGGAAAAAAATATGTCAGATTGAGAAGATCATTCAATGTCACAAAGGGATTTTGTATGTGTGTGTGATCTTGGAGGTCATAAAGAAATACTGGATTAGCATGTTCAAAATTATAGTCTAAGAAAATAATGTTGTCAGATGAGCAAAGCACTCTAGCAGGCATGTAGAAAGCAGAGATTTGAAGTAAAGAGTCAAATTAGAAGGCTACTGCAAGAGACCAAGTGAGAAGTGATGAGGACCTGAACTACAAATTGTGAGTGTAAATCAAAAGGGGAAAAAAAAAGTATCTTACAGATGCTGTAACGGTAGAAATGGTAATACTTGGCAACAAATTGGAAATATGGTTATGAGAAACAGAATGGAATGGTAATTTTTGGTCTAGGTAACTAAAATAATAATAGTAATACTAACAGTTATAGTGTAGTACTGAATAGGGGAATATTGGCAGGGAGAAAGATAACATCATCTCTTTTGAGACACTTTGAATTTGATAAACCTGTATGGTATCTAGTTTTTTGAAATGTCCAAATGGCATTGGTTTGTGTGGAAATAGAAATAAAGAGGGAAATTCAGACTCGATATACACACTCACAGACATGTACATATGGATATAATATAGATATAGATAATAATTTAATAACTAGTGATTATGTAGAGCTTAACGGTTTACAAAGTACTTTACAAATATTATTTTATCTTCACAATAACACATGGACCATGTTGGTGAACCTATGACACATATGCTGAAGCATGCTGGAGGATGCTGCTCCCTTTGCCTTGCCTGAGGACATTTTTCACAATACTCACACCTCTGCCCAGCAGCCCAGTGGGAATGCTACCTCCTTCCTCTGTCTGGGGTAAGATGGGGGGCTCACATGCAGAGTGAGGGTTATAGTTTGAGCACTCAGTCTCTACAATGTTTGCCTTCACTGCCCTAGGAGGTATATCCAATTATTATCCCCATTTTAAAATGAGGAAACTGAGACATAAAATGATTAAGTGACTCACTCAGAGTATTATTATTGGTGTCTGAGGCCAGACTTGATGGCAAGGCAGAGTTTTATTAGTGTATCAGATATGGAAAATGAACAACTGAAAAAAAAAAGCAATTGGATACAGTACTGTTATGAAAATGCAGAGAAAAGAGAGTACATGGAATCATCAGCAATGACAAATGGTGAAGAGAAATAAAAAATGATGGATAAAGGGCCTTTATATTTAGTATTTTTTATGAAAGATAACATATTTTTTCATTTTTATTGTCATGCAAAACACTTCCAAATTGGTTGTTGTTGTCAGGTCACACTAATACATAATCAAAACCACAAATAAAACCATAAATATACTTATTTGAAAGGAAAGTCCAACAATTCTTTCTCTGAAGGTGGTTAGCATTCCCTGTAATAAGCTTTTCAAGATTTTACCAGATCACTGAACTGCTGAGAGCAGCCAAGTTTCACAAATAATCATTGTCAAATATTGCTGTTATTGTATACAATGTTCTCCCAGTTCTGTTCATTAGCTTCTGCATCGTTCCCATAGGTCCTTCCAGCTTGTTCTGAAATCATTTTTGCTTATTATTTCTTATATCACAATATTCGGTTACCAAAATGTACCACAATTTGTTCAGTCATTCCCCAATTCATACACATTCTCTCAATTACCAATTCTTTACTAACACAAAAAGAACAATAAATATTTTTGTAAAAGTTGGTCTTTTCCCCTTCACTTTGGGACTGTTAAATTTATGGTTGGACTGAATATTTAACTGGTCACCAGGGATTTAATTTCTAAATCCCCAAAATGAATTACTAAAGTCAAAATGGAATTTATGGTAGTTTATTTTTACAATAGAGGGAAGATATTAAGAAAGAGAGACAGAGAGACTCCAGCAGCTTCCTCTGACCCAGGTAGAAATTCTAAGGCCCCAGCCAGGGAAAAGGAGTCTCGAGACAATGGGCCTTTACCAGAGGCTCATGCTTCCAGAAAAGGCAAGGAAGGAAATCAGCCTTTACACTCACTACATTGTCAGTTCAATCAGCAGATTCTTTTATCAGCCTTAGCTCCAGCAGACTCTACTCCAAGTGTGTCTCATTCAAAACTCCAAGTCTCTCTTCACTCCACGTGACTCTCATCACTCCAAGTGTTACTTCACTCCAAGTCCAAGTCCCTTCAAGTCAAAACTCTGTGTGTGTCTCTGTTTCCACTTTTAAAGACCTTTTTCTCTTCTGTCACTTTCCTTAAATTTTTAGGTCTACCAATCACAGCTGATGCTTCACTCTAGGACTGTCCACTCTTTCACACATGGATCACAGATCTCCCACTCAATGTATGAAATGGGTATTCACGCCTTTTTGTGGTTAACATCTAAAATGAGTAGGTGTTCATACTCAACTTTAAGAACTGTGCTTTACCCTATGGGAATTAAAATCTAAAAATAGACAGGGATTACAATTTAATCTTCACAATTAAGGAAGAGCTAAGTACCTTCATTGTTACAATCAAGAGAGAGTCAAATTTAATCTTCACAGGATAAAGGGTGAATAGTGTCATTACTGGATCAAAGGATATGCATGATTTTATAGCCTTTCAGGTATAGTTCCAAATTGTCCTCCAGAATAGTTAAATAAGTCTGCAACTCCACTAACCATGTATTAGTGTCCCAATTTGGCCACATCCCCTCCAACATTCACCACTTTCCTTTACTGCCATATTGGCCACTCTAATAGGTATAAGGTGGTATCTGTTTTGTTTTAATTTGCATTTCTCTAATCAAGAGTAATTTAAAACATTTTTTCATATGGTTATTAATGATGTGAAGATGGTATTAACTACCTCCTGCCCATTTTTAGATTTAATCACAGAAAGAGTACACCCCAGTTACACTTGAGTGGGGAGTACTGTGACCCACGTGTGCAAAAGTGGGTGACAAATCAGAAACCACTGATTACCCCTTGGGCAGTCCTAAGAAAAATATAGACTATAATTTGTCCACATAAAAAGTAGAAGGCTCAGGAAGTGATAAAAGAAGCATCTTTAAAAGGAGTTACAACTGCCTGTGGAAGAGTTCATACTTGGGAGTTCTGAGTTAGAGTTGGAGGCTGGTGTGGAATCTACTTACTGGAATTGAGACCTTGGACTTGGTGAAATTGTTCCTAAATCTCTCTCTTTGAACTACTATGTGGTTGAGTGAAAAAGGCTGACTCCTTTCCTAGATTTTCTGAAGCAACTAGCCTCAGGAGAGGCCTCCCCTCTTGAGATAAGCTTTGTGACTGAAGCCCTTGCTTTGTTCATCCCTGGGCCCTCAGTTCAAGGCTGAGGCCCCTTTGTCTGAGGACTAATTAACCCTGCCTGGGTTGAGCCAGGGGCCTCAGCAAAATACTTAGTGTGTTAGGTTAGATATCTTACCCTATCCTCTCTCTGATTTTCTTACTTTTTTTTCTATATTTTATAAACAAATTGCTAAAAATTCATTTGAAATTGATTAAATTCCTGGAAATCATATTCTTAAATAATCTAGTCCAACCCCTTGCATATTCTGGTTCTTACAATAGTTTTGATATTTTCATCTGAATATTTCTTGTTCATAACCTTTGACCATTTGTCAATTGGGAAACATCTTATATTATTATAAATTTGACTTAGTTCTCTACAAATTTGAGAAATTAGACCTTTATCAGAGAAATTTGGTATAGTTTTTCTCACAATTTGTTGTTTCCCTTCTAATCTTGGTTACATTCATTTTGTTTGTATAAAATCTTTTTAATTTAATATAATCAAAATTATTCATTTTTACATCTTAAAATAATTTCTATCTCTTGTTTAGTCATAAATTCTTCCTTTTTCCAAAGATCTGCCAGGTAAACTGTTCTGTGTTCTCCTAATTTAGTTATGGTATCACTGTTTATATCTAAATCTTATATTCATTTTGACTTGGTATTGTATAATATTATATTATAGATCTTGATATTGTATAATTGAAAATCTGTTAGACTACTGAACTACGTTTCCTGGGAACCCACTGACTTCCTGTCATTATGTACTTCTTGTCTACAGAAGATAAATTCAGTTGGCATTCCAGCTCTGGCTTCCTGTCTGAGCAAGGTGGTGGTAAGCAGGGGGTTTTGAACAGGCTAATTAGCTATGGCTTTTATTTTGCTACCTTTTTATTCTTTAACTTCTAATGATCATTAATAAATGTCTTAAATATAATAATTTTATTATTGATGATTAATTTTAATTTTTATAGTATAGAGGTGAGATATTGTTCTATACCTAGTTTCTGCTATATATTTTTTTTAAATTTTCCCAGCAGTTTTTTTAGAGAGTAAGTTTTATTCCAAAAGTTAGGATATTTGGACTTTTCAAACACTAAGGCCATTTGTCCCTGTATACCATGTATCTAATCTGGTACACTGATCTGTCGTTCTAAAATATCCAGTACAGGATGGCTTTTGATGATTGTTGAGTTATAATACAGTTTGAGATCTGGTACTGCTAGTCCTCCTTCCTTTGCATTGTTTTAAATAAAAAATATATAGTGTACATTCAATGAAAAGTTGTCAACCAAGTAGAGGCACAATACAAAGGTTTCTCACCCAAAAATAAGATCGATTTTCTTTTTAACTTGGCCATGATCCACAGTGTGAGTGCATATGATATTTTCCAAGTAACAGCTTTTTAAGCCAGTAGTACAGCAACTAATTCATATTCAAAGAATTACCAATATCCCCAAAATGATGAGATCCTAGTTAATGACAATAGCAAACAAACCCACTATCATTAGGATTCACATGAGTCTCTAGAGCTACTTGCTATGTGACATTTAAAAACCTTTGAAACTCATAGATACTTGTCACAATTTCTCCAGATCTAGCCTATCTTCCCATCTTGATGAAGATATTTCTAACAAAATCTCTATCACTGACATCATTCCAAAATGTGGCAGAGTAACAAGAAGAAAAAAAAAACAACCTCTGTTCTGCTGATGAAAACCTGTTGGGTCTAAAATGTCACCAAGAATCTAAATCATTCTTGTGCAATAGTAAAGTAAGCTAAAGAGTTACAAATTAAAAAAAAAAACTCATCAGCAGCCACAAAGCTCCATGGGAAATCCTCCCTGAAGGGGCCATCCAGGGGTTAACAAGCTCCCTGGGAAAATCCTTCCTACCTCCCAGATGAGATTATAGCCCATCATGGGGTAACCAAGTCACTTGGGGAACCTCCCTCCTTTGGTATGAGACTGTAATAGCCATAAAAGGCATGCCTTTATATATTCCATCCATTGCAATGTGGAGGCAAGGAACACAATATTGAAAAATCACTTCTGATGCCTCATCCATTACATTTTAAACTACTAAATGGACCCTTACTTCTTGTTACAAACAACTCAAAGGTAGGCAAATTATCAGTCAGAACAGTCAGAGGTAGTGGTGGTACTAGAGTTCTGAAAATCATTTCTGAAGACCCTATAAATAAATTTAGATTTTTAGATAATTAAATTCTCCAAAGGTTGTATACAGTTTGTAACCAATTTGATGGAATCTATCTATCATCATCTATGTGACAATTAACAAAGGCAAAAAATTAAGAAAAGGCTGTTAAGACATGTATCCTTGATAGATCTGGTGACAAACCTAGCATCCATAAGGATCTATGGTTTTGCCATGGAAAGGGTTTATTCAAGTTGTTTATAAACTTTTATAATGGTATTTTCTCCAGTCTAGTCATAGGAGAAGGGTACAAATAAAGACAATGTAATAGAACATATAGTTAATGGCCAAACATCAGTAGCTGAAATGACATAGTTAAACAGAATATATTAGATTAAATTAATATGTGAACTTAAAAAAATTGAATTTTAAAGTAAACAATCAGCAAATACAATAAGTATGACAGAACACAGGGTTAAAAGAAGGTTTTACATGTGAGAAATCAAGAGTTATTTTCTCCAATTCTGATAGCCACATTACAGTGACTTCTTCACTATTTGGAGGAGAACAAACTGAAACAGTTAACATCGATAAGGCAATGGAGTCTGAAAAGGCTTAAAATTCACCTCCAGACTCATTGAGATTCCATCCCCTTCAGAGTAATATCATCCATCTAGATCCCTTTGATCATGCCTCTGGGGTTCCCCATATCCAGGGGCATTTCTGCACTGAGCATAGTGTGTACGAACCCCATATTGGATATGTTGCAGAGGTTTGGCATGCTTAGATAGTAAGGGAGATGAATCTCCTTTCCAAATGCTGAGTTTACTAAAGCTAACAGCAAGGACAAGTGCACCCAGGAATGGTAGTAAGAAAAGACATTCTAAAACTATGAGCTATCCAAACTCAGTAATGCTATCTGGGAACTAGAGCTGTTTCAGATAGACAGGAAACTGGGCCATGCTTCCAATTCTACTTCCTGTTCATAGGGGGCACTACCCTCATATGTACTAGCTACTACTAAAATCCTCACAAGTCTAGTAGATGGAGACATGCCCTGATAAGTCTTTAAATGGAGGGTGGGGTGAAAAGCCTTAGTCTGAGACTAAATTTGGGAGGGGCAATGAGAAAGGCAAGAGTTTTCTATGTCAGGCAAAACAAAACACATTGTCTTGAAGGTAAACAAAAAGAAAACAAACAAACAAACAAAAAAAAACCCTTAGTAATTAGCTAAGAGATTTGGAAGATTATTCTTCCTTTCCTTCCCACCTAGGGGCAAAAATGCCAAGTAGAACAAAAAGTGTTTGAGTATAAAATACAGGCTACATCTGATGTTTGGGACAGGAAACCAGAGCCTAATTTGCAAAAACTTGGCTTTCAATTCACTGAGCTACTAGCTGCCCCCCCCCCCACTATGATAGGTTTTAGGGTCTTGTAACCTATGTTACATGTGAAAATGTGGTTTTCCAAGATTGTGAATTGCCAAAACTATAAGGGTTTCAGTCAAACTATAAAGATAATTTTTAGTGTCTTGATTTAAATCTAAAATTAAATGGTCACCATGGGAAAATTCCCAAATATGACAATACCCAAGTCAGCTGGGTTTTATGGAGATTTTAATTAATATAAATGAAGGAATTAAGGGAAAGAGAGAGAGAGAGAGAGAGAGAGAGAGAGAGAGAGAGAGAGAGAGAGAGAGAGAGAGAGAATAGGGAAAGGGTCTAGGCCAAATGGCCTAGGCCTGAACCTAAGGGAGAGAGAGTCAGTCTTTATCACTCACCACAAGATCGTCTCAAGCAAGCTTCAGTCCTCCACTGAACTCCTGAACTCCAATTCAACTTCTAAACTGAACTGAGTTCAGAGTCTCCACTGAGTTCAATTGACCTCCTTTTAAAGAGAATTTTCTCTTATGTCACCTCCCCAAAATTTTCACATCTACCAATTATAGTAGATACTTTTTCCCATGACTGCCCATTCTTAGTTCTCACCACTCTTTAGTTCTCACCTTCTCTGGGTAGATTATATCTTCTAGGTACTTCACAACTCTTTTGTTAAGCTTGCCTTTTGTAAGTTGCTTGACCTTTTAGTGATTCATTTAACCTTTATAGGTAATTAGCACCTTTTTGTATTAGATCTAAAAATTGACCTAGCTTAAGGTTCTAGCTTTACTATAAGTATGATTAGGGACTTTTCATTGTTTAGTCAGGATTTTACAACTTTATCTTCCCCTAAGGCACTAAGTGGGGTGGAGTAATTTTAAAAGTTCTCAATGCATTCCTGACCAAGTACCTCCATTGTTTTTTTCTTTCTTTTTCTTTCTTTTTTTTTGTTGGGTTTTTTACCTCCATTGTTAAAAATGGGGAATAGCTTAATTAAATCTTCTGAAGTAGAGTCTGAGCAGTTTTAAGATACACAGTCTAGAGGGTAGCACAGGGCTCCTCCATGTGGACTAATCCCTCAGTTTTTACCCTCCCAGACAAAATTGTGAAAACACCCAGGTTCAGGTTAAAATCAGTTTGGAATTTATAAGGGGGTGGGGTGACCAGAATGTAAGTGGTTGCTCAGTGGTATAAGATCCACCCCAGCTCCAAGCTGGAATTACAAGCAGCTATAGCACAAACTTGAGACCAATGTGGGAGGTTGGGGAGGGGTATAGCTATGCCAGGAGGCAGGAGGCCAACTAATCAGCTATATACAGTACCCCAAAGGGGATTAACTTCTCACCTTCCTTGCAGGAAAATCTGGGGAATCAGCAGTAGGAGGCAGCAGTGAAGGCACTGATAGAAGCCATGGGAGGAGTTGATTTCAAACTGCAGCAGGAAGTAGCTTATCTATTTTGTCCAGGAGCCCCAAAAGCAAAAGTGGACAAGTGGAGATGCCACTATCCAGTTCCCATCATGGACAGGTCCCCATTACCAGAAAAACTCTGAAAAGAAAGGCAAAAAGGCCACAGTCAGGATAGAAATGAATTTTTCTCAAAATAATCTACTCCCTATCTTTACTCAAAGGCTATATTAAAAGAAGTTCATGGATTCTCTCACTTCCTAACTTGCTAAAAATGTTAAATTAAAATTAAAATCCAATAACTCCAAGTATTATATTTTATAAAATTTATTAATAATCACAAAGTAGAAGAAATAAAAGAACACAAGTGTAAGCCTAATTATCTAACAAAAATAAGACCATGTAACTATATCCCCTACTTGGCTCCCACCCAAATCCCACAAATGCCTTCCCAGCAATAGAAAGAGAGGGTGGAGCTATCCAAAACTTTTGTCTTCCTTATCTTAGTATGCAGCATGAATATACAAATGGGATGCTGCTAAAGAGAGTCCTGGGGAGCAAATTCTAATTAGACACAATGAAAGTTTTAGGAAAAAAGAAAAGTTCTTAATAGCTGCTAAGAAGAATGGGATAATGAATCAATTGAGGGGATAGAATGATTAGCTTGCTACAGTGACAACTCCATTGAAATCAGATAATAAAAATTTATAGTGTAGCCAATCAGTAGGATTTCATAATTTCCCCAAAGAATAGGATTGAAAAAAGCATATAATGGTAGTAATCCAAAGCTATGATTTGGCAAGTTATAAAATAAGAGGGAAAGGAATTTAATAGTAAGGGTAGGGTGGTACTAAATTGCTTTAATAAGATATAGAAATAGAAAAGGGAAGAGATTCTAGGCAAAGTGGCGATAATAGCCTGGAAAAGAAAAGTGGGATGAAAAAACTGAAGGTCAAGAGGAGGAGGAATAGCAGCAACAAAGTCTTAAAGCATGAGGAAAGGTGAAATGATAAAACTATAATAAATTAAAGAAATATGGACGTCAAGAGAGGTTTCATTCCCACCAGGGGGCAGAGCAAAGGAGTGGAGCTAGAGGTTACTACTTTTCTCTCTTCAGAGAGAGAAGGTACTAGGATAGGAGCATATATATGTGCTCCATTAAATTTTGTTTGTCTAGAGGATAGGTTCAAGCTAACTTTTTAAATCATTTTATCTTTTTGTAGGAAGGGGAACTTCAAGCTCCATATTCACCTCACACCAATTTGACAATGAATATACATAGTAAAGAAATCCATTTATCCAAATCACAATAAAATAAAAATCAAAGAAGATATGCATTATGAAAATGTGCCAGAGAAGATAGATTGAAGGAGTTATCTCACTGGGAATGAAATAACTCAGCTGAACCAAGAGTAAAGTTTCAAAATGTTACTAATGGAAAACTCCATAAAATCTTTAAAGCAGCAAGAATGGAAACAGGAAAATTATGGAGCCTCTTACATCATGATTTCCCAGAATCATTTCCTTTAGCAGTCTGAGGTTGTAAGGAAGTTTTTCTCCCAAAACTTAAATCTGGTAGTTTATTTAAGGAAAACATAAAGTGGCAACTGTGGGGAGGAAAAGTGGTTATTTTTAAAAGGGTTGGACTGGATTATTTAAGAGTGTGGTTGCCAGTAATTTAATTTATTCCAGAGAGATTTATTTATAATTTATTTACAAAATGAAGAAATACTGAAGTATGAAAATCAAAGAGAGGATGAGGTAAGATATCTAGCCTAAGCACAAAGTAATTTACTCCAGGCCCCTGGCTCAACGTAGGCATGGAGAGTTAGTCCTAGAAATCTCTCTCGAGGTAAATCTCTCTTGAGGCTACGTTTTTTTTTCCCAGAAAATCCAACAGTTAAGAGTCAACTTTTCACTCACCAAGTGTCAATTCAAAGGTGTGGAAAGGAAACAAGACTGACAGTTTGTGGGGGAAGGGGCCAACTGGGAGTGGCAGTTGGGTCTTGTGACTGGCACTTCCTTCCTGCGGGGAGCGGGGGATGGGCTGCCTGGTGTTGGAGGAGAGAGGACCTTGTTCAGCCTGTCTGAAGTGGCATGCTCTTCTTGATTCAGCCGGAAGATTCAGGCCCAGTCGCTTCTGAAGGTTAGACCTGTTCTTGTTTGCTTTCTGTGTACTGCTAAGATTCTGAATTAGAACAATGAGAGTAGACGGGAGTGGGACAAACTCTCTGCCAGCCTCTGGGGCCAGGCCTCAGGTCTGAAGCTGAGAAAAAACTCCAATCCCAACTAGTTATTAAACTTTATATTATTTAAATATGCAGTCAGATAAAGTGGACTATCATTTCTGGTCATAGAGGGAGCTGAACTTCAGTTTCAGTCATTCAAAGACAAACAGACCTCATTGGACCCCTGCTGTTTCTTCTCAGCAGGGGGCATCTCCCTCCCTTGCATCACCAAGCAATATTCCCTCTCTCTCCTCAAACTCTTCCATACCCTATACAAACCTCCCATTATCCCCATTTTTCCTCCTATTTCCTTTCCCAATATATATTACAAAGGAAGAAATTTTAGAACAGCTTCACCAGGAACAGGGTCTCAGGTCTAGTCAGCATCTCCTCCATACCCTACTATAAACCTCCCTTTATCTCCCATTTTTCAATCCCCCCATTTCTTTTTTCCCAATAAATAAAACACTATGAAGATATAAAAAATATAGCATACAATGATTTTTTGTAGTGTACCCATTTCTGATAACTTTTTAAAAAATCATCTTACTCACTATACATTCCTTTCATTTAGTTGGAATATTCTTCCATCTTCCAAGGAAATCACTATTCTAATAACAATACTTTCCTCTTCCCCTAATCTCAATTCTTTGTTGAAGAGATTATCTTAGAAGCATCATGCCCTAGTTTTATATTCCTAGTTACTAGTATGATTTCCATAAAACCTACTATTTTAAAAAAATTTTTGAGAAAAAAAAATTTAGGAAAAGAAACCTGCTAACTCCTTGAATCAAGAAAAATGAACTGTTTGGAGAAAGTGCCAAAAAATTAAAAAAAAATCCTCCACTGCATCAGGAGATCCAGAATGAACTTTGGGATGCAAATTACCTGAACTGAAGGGGATTAACCCATTTATTCTGAATATAAACTCTTATGCAAAAGGGGACTGCCCTTTTATTGTGGTTTTTTTTTGTCAATGCACATAACAAACATTGTTTTTTCTCTCTCTTCTATTTCCCTTTTATCTCTAATTATTGTAGTTTCCTCTTATAAAAGTGCAAAATATTGTATGCACCTTAAGCTAGAAGATTTTTAGAGGTTTATACCATGGTCATGTTAAATGATCTCCTGGAGAGACTAGTCTCCAAAAGGATCAAAGGATCACAGGGGGATTGTGAAGATAGGATTGACTCTCCCCTTGCCTATTTTTTAGTTAATCAACCAAATCTTGAATACCTCTACTTAGCACTAGGTGGGGGAGATTGGAAGCCACTTAGAGAGCTCTACTCTTTCAACTCAATCAGTCAGTAAATTTGTGAATTCTTTGATAAGAGTTTATACCCTCATAGGATGAGAAGTAGAACTTACAATCACTGCCCCTCCTCACCCCAAGAAGTACTATGCCAATTTAAAGACTATAATTGGTCCCACTAAAATGGAACAAGGGACAGAAAGTGATGTAAAAAAAAGGACTATAAAAGATGATGAACTCCCTGTGAAAGAGGGCTTCATTCTGAATTTTTGGGTTGGAGGATATTCTTCTGTGGGACTTTGCCTTGGGCCTTGGGCCTTGGACCTGGGACTCTGGCTTTTAGACTGCTTCTTGTAAGACTGCTCCTGGATCTTCTCCTTTGGATCTTCTCCTGGTGAGTGAAAAGTTAATATTCCTTTTCTGGCTTCTGGAGAGATTAGTTTCAGAGAAGCCTACCCTTCTTGGAGGAGGCCACATGAGTTGAACCTTTGCTTAATTCACAACTGAATCCTCTGGCTGAGGGCTTAATGAGCTCTGTGTGGGCTGAACCAAGCACTGGAGAAATATTTAGTGTAATAGGATAGACATCCTCTATCCTCTTTTTCTTTTCTCTACTTTTACTCTCTCTACCCTTTTTTTAAATAAAAGCTGCTAATTTTAAAATCAGTGACCACATTCTCTTATAGTTAGTCCAACCATAAAATTTAATTCCTAATATATTGAGGTTTCCCATCTTTAAAGAGCTGTGATATAGTTTGAAAAGTTCTAGATTTGAAATCAAAGGACCTGTTCAAATTCTGACTCTACCATTTACTACCTGTGTTCTTTTAGTTAAGTCATCTATCTTTTCTGTGATTCTTTTTTGCAACATGAAGAGATTCTTCCTTTTTTTTTTTTGCTTACTTTTGTAGCCTTTTCTAGCTATTGGTCTTGCTTCCTTTGATCTATGATCAGTGCCCTCTCTGTTCATTTACCATTAATAAATCATAATTCTACTTCAAAAAGTTATGGGTTCTCTTGCCTTTTAGCTTCATGCTTTACTTTTCTAAACAATGCATATTAGAGAAACCATTTCACAACTTATCTTTTCTCAGAAATACCTCTGAGGAAGGCCTCCAGAAGGAGATGGCAAAAGAAAGTGCCAATGTGTTCTAGAAGTTTAGAGAGAAAAATGACAGCATAGACCTCAAGCAATGACAAAAAATTTTCAAAATAATGACAATTGTTAAATCATGCAATGAAATGAATGCTTGTTGTCATAGGGCAATTTGAGTACTAGGCACACACAAAGCAAAGATAACTTCATGTCAGACATAATAAGTCACTTCGCTAAGACATATTTTTCAGCATTTTACTCATCTTCCCATTTTCTTTGGGAAAACAGATATTCTTTTCTCAGAATAGATGGAGAAAGAATTTTTTTTTCAGAATTGTCAAATGGATTACTAGGAATCTGGCATGATTATTAGTCCTAATTATCTGGCATAGTGACACTGAAAAAGGTCTGAAATTTGTTTTCTATATCATGGGATAGGAAAAGAACTGTATGATATATAATATAGACAAGGTAATAGGAGTTTTTAATGATGAACAGAAGTTAAGAAGGATCTTCATATCACTGGTTTGTGATTACTTATTCTGGTTTGGAGCAAGATATGTTTGCTTGATTTTTTTAAAGTTTCTTTTTTAAATTTTTTCCCAAAGGAAGCAAGGAAGAAAAACCTACAAATTCAATCTGCTTAAGTATTTTTCAGATCTGATCATTCAAAATCTGAAAGCACTGTAAGTACATTGTCATAAACATTAAATGAACTTGTCTTCAAATTGTATGAACAGTTTTATTCTCAAAGGAGAAAAAAAGGTAGAGATCATAAGGAAGTAGCCTTCCTTCCTAAGAAATCACAATAATTTTAATTCCTAAAGGGAAAATAGCTGTGTGACCTTGCATAAGTCATATCTCCTTTCTTAGCTAAATTTTCCTCATCTTTAAAATGAGGAGAGCAAGACTAGAGGATCTACAAAGTCCTTTTGAGCTCAAGAGCCTATGATTTTAAATTATATAGGCCATAACATATTCTTTGGTCTTATCTTGAAATAATGCTACAAAAATTTGCATTCCTAGTCATATATCAATTTTATTGTAAAAGCGACTAACCTTATCTAAATGAGATACTGTATGTAAAGCACTTTGTAAACATTAAAATATCTGATGTCATTTATTTTATTACTGTTATGAATCCATGACTTCCTATAGGGATTAATTTAAATGAATGTTATTTTTCCTTCCTAAAAGCAACATTTCTCACTTTAGTTACAGAAAATAGGAAAGAAGATATCAGATTTTTTTTGCAATTGAGTATTTCTTTTAATAGTTAACAAACAAGCTACATCAATTTTATTTTAATTATATTTTTCTTTTAAAAATTAACAAGGATTTGTCTCCTTTTACTTCCTCTCTTCCAAGAAAGAAAGAAAAAGAAAAAGGAAGGATGAAACAAAGAAATAAAGAAGGAAAGTAAGAACAAAAGGAATGAAGGAAAGAAGGAAAGAAAGAAAGAAGAAAAGTAGGAAGGAAGGAAAGAAAAGAAAGAAAATATCCCCTGTAAAAAATATACATAGCCAAGAAAAACACTACATTATCAATTTTCAAAAATATTTCATTATATATAGTCCATCACCTCTATTGGGTCTGGTTTGTACTGTAAGTCATTGGTCCTCTAGAAGTATGGCTGATCATTGCACTGATAAGAGTTCTGAAATCTTTAAAAATTCTTCCCCATATTGTAACAGTTTAAATTACTTTCCTTCTTCCACTCACTTCACTGCAAAATTTTAATGTAATGGTCAAATGATGTAACCTCCTTCATACAGAAACTTTTTCCCTTTGTTTTCAATAGGATTTTTTTTGGCAACTATACATATGTCATGAATTTTCTTCTTGTACATAGCAATTACATGAGAAGCTGTTCTCCTTTCTCTCCTTTTTATCATTGTACACATTTCCACTTTTCTTTCAATTTTATAAATAACTACCACCACCAAAAAAAATTACTAAACAAGTACACAAAAGACTATGTGCAAATATTGTTTACAAATTGTGTAAAATATATAAATTTTATAGGTATGCTAATGTAAAAATTCTTTACTTTTGACTTCACTTTGTATTTTTTTATTTGGATAAATTTTTCTCTTGACTGTGACTATTTTTAAATTTTAATTGTGTTATACATTATTCTTATTCTCTTTTCTTCTTTTTTCACCTTTTCATATACTTCCCTTATTTACTTTAAATTTAAAATTTTTGTCATTTCAAAGCATAAGATCCTTTACATTCAAATATCACAATCTATTTAGCCATTTCTATCATTCACTGCATTTGTGTTATTTCCAGTTATTTGGCCATAATAAACAAAGCTTCTATAAATATGTTCTGGCAAACACAGCTTTTTATCTCTGTGTGTCTACTCCTAGTAATGGGATCTCTAGGTCAATGAAAATGAATAGCTTTACAGCACTTAATATATAATTCCATCTTATTTTCTTTTTTAAAAAATCACAGATGCTATAGCAATGCAATATTAGGCCTGTTTCTCCATGTTCCTGTCAGCATTTAATTTGAACACTTTTGCCCATCTGATTTTCAATGAGCATATATTACAAGGTCCATATTCTGCTAGATTGGTTCCTAGGCAGCAGACACAATCTGTTGCCAGGGTCATACTCTTTCTAAAACAACTCTTTCTAGTTTGGTCACATCCATTTGGAATTTTTATACCAATATGACAACTCCTCAGGAATGCAGGATTATCTACAGTATGATGATTGTTAAAGTAAAAGTTTTGAGGAATATACTCTCTAAGCCATTGATGCTCCACTAGAAGCTATGTTTGGATTATATGTATGCTCAGGCTTATGTCTACTACTGACCTCAGGCAAGTGTGTTAGGGATATATTATTCAGATATCTATATTATTTATCTTACCTAAGGTTCTATTCTATTCCTTTATCTTTTTATTATTTATTTTTGGTCAAATTTGTCTAATTCTGAAAGAGGACAATTAATATCTACCACTATTATTTTATTATCTATTTATATCTGTATTTTCTGTAGTTTTTCCTTTAAAATTCTGAATATTATAATACTTGGTACTTACAGGTTTAATATTGAAAATGTCTCATTATCTAGAATATCCCTTTTACCCCAACATAATATAGTTATCCTGTTTGTGCCTTCCAATTATATACTTTTTAGCCCCAACTCTGTTGAAATTATGACTCCTATCCCTGCCTTCTCTAAATCAGATGAGGTATAGTATATTCTGCTCTTGATTTTTTTTTCCTTCACTCTATGTTTATCTCTCATTTTCAGAATGTTTCCTGTAATCATAACATTGTCAGGTTCTGGTTTTTCATCCTTTCTGCTCATTTTTCCCCAAGTATGAATTCATCCCATTATGCTCAATATCTTAGCTACTACTTCATTGCTCTTCACTATTTGTCCCCTTCTTCCTTTCTTTCGGCCATATTCCTCCTCAGATGTCCAATTTACTTAATCTAATACCTTCCCTAGTCAAATTCCTTATCTTATCATCTCCCCTTGCCCTTCCAGTTCCAAAATGTCTCACCTTTCCAAAGGTGACTCTTTTATACCTTTCTCCTTACCTTTTGTTTCTTATTCTTTCTGCCTTTCTCAAATCCCTTTTTTATCACACAACCATGCCCTTATACTTCTTGATTTGCCTCTCTCCTCACCTTACCCCCTACCTTTTGATATATACTTCTCTTTAAGTATCCCTTCCTTCCATCCCTTTTCTCATTGCCTTGTCCCACTTTCTATTCTCAGTCTTTATCTTATTCCATGCCTCATTCCCCCCTTTTCTCTATTTATTCAGAAAAAAAAAATTACCCTTCTAATTTTGTATGTCTGATAAAAGTTATCTTCTAGTACTACCAGTTCTTCACCAGTTCTTCACCACCTCTTCCTTTTTTCTATGGCAATTCTTCATTCTTTCTTTTACCATATGAGATAGCCATTCCATTCTGCCTCCTCCTGGTGGTCTATTCCACTACCATTTCAATTAATTTCACAACATTCCTTCAAGATCAATTCTTCCATCTATACCTGTCCTTTCAAATACCCAGAAAATAATACCATTCCAAGTGGCCCTAGATGATATTTCCCATACAGACTAAAACAATTTGACCAATTGGGTTGCTTATAATTAGTTTTTCATTACTTCAAGAAACATCATATGTTTCTTATAGATCAAATTTTCTGCTGAGTTCTAGTTTTTAAGGAGTAACTGAAACTCCTTTAATTTGTTAATTCTATTTTTTTCCTTTTATATTCATTTTTGTTGGATATGTTATTCTTGGTTGTAAGCCCAATTCTTTTGCTCTATGAAATTGTTTGTACCATGCTTTCTTTTTGTTTAATATTGTGGCTATTAAATCTTGCATTATTCTGATTGTAGCTTCACAGTATTTAATTATTTTTCTTATTACTTGATGTTTACCTCCTTAACCTGGGGGGCTACAGAACTTACCAATGATGTTCTTATGTATTTTCAACTTTGGGTCTCCTTCAGGTGATGATAAGTAGATTTTTTTCAATTTCTACTTTACCCTGTGTTTCTAAAATTTCTGGGCAGTTTGGACAATTACGTCTTGGAGTATAGTGTCTAAAAATTTTTTTTAATTGTAACTTGCTGTGAGTTCAACTACTCATATTGTTTTTCTTTATCTGTTTTCCAGTTCAACTGTTTTTGTGGAAAGAGGTTTCATATTCTCTTCTATTATTTCATTCTTTTAATTTTTGCTTTATTATTTCTTATTGTCCTAATAAATCATTGTCTTCTTGTCAAGTTCTTGATATGTTATTTTGTTTCTGTAAGTTTCTGGATCTCTTTTTTCTATTTGTTCATCTCTTTCATAATTTTTAATATTGTCTTTAATTCTTCTTATTCTTTTTTTTGTAATTTTCTTCCACCTCTCTCATTTGAAGCCCTTTTTAATCTTTTAGCCATTTATTGTATTTATTTGCACTATCCTCTGAGTTAGAGTCAAAATCTTTTCTGACCCTATAATAGCTAAGAATAGTGGGGGTTCTTTCTCCTTTGCTGATTAATTTTTCATTTATTTTTAAATTTTAGCAGGCAGGTTAAAATATTTAATTGTTGGATTTTTTTTCTGAAGTCCTAGGGTTGCTATTTTATTGATATATGTTATCTCATGTTTCCAGATTTGTGTGTGTGTGTGTGTGTTTCCCCTGGGTCCTATTTAGTTATTTAAGTTTTTAAAGTAAAGAATCAGATGTAATCCTGGTCCCCTGCTCAAGTCCCAGTTGGTAATTGGCCATAAGTGCTTCAAGGGGGTGGGTGTGTTTACCTCCTGTAATTGTAAGCAAACAATCCAACTCCCCTGTGACAACAGCCAGAATTCTACTCTCCTGTGAGGAAACATAACATATAGGGTCCAGGTCTCTCAGCAAAAATAACCAGCATTGCATGCTCCTTCCTCATTCCCCTTCTTCTACTGCCTCATCCCCAAATAAAGCAAGTGTCCAGTCCATGTTTTTCAGGCCTCCTGAAAAACTGGTCCCTGGCTTGTTAGCAAGGAGGCTTGAGTTCCTGACCTTGGGGCCTGGTGCTGGCTGACTCCAAAATGTCTACTCCTTCAGTCTCTAGCAATGGACCAGCTCTATCTGGGGCCTTCTGGCTAAGGATTTAGATTCTAGTCTTATTCTAAGGGATGGGGGCTCTCTTGCCTTAGCAAGTAAGAGGAGATTGCTAATCTTGCCCCTTGGGGTTGCTTTTGGATTCCATGTATTTGTTCTTTTCCTTGCTCCAGTGCCTGAGGCAATGCTTCTAAGACCAGGGAAGTTAGAAACCTTTCACCCTAATTGTCATTTGCTGTTCAGCTTCACTAGACTCCTATCTTTTTTTGCTGCTTTTAATGTTGATTTTATGGAGCTATTTTTGGTTGTTTATGGGGACTTTTAGAAGGGTTAGAAAGCTTCCTAACCTATTCCACCATCTTCACTAGTACATACTTTCCACCTACCCTTTCATTTTTCCTTAAAAAGTTACTTCCTCATATTAAATCATATTTCAATTTCCCTGCTGATATCACAGTTCTAGTATGATAGTATCATTTTCCTCCTTCTTTTTAACAATTTAAAAACTTCATCCTTATAAAGGCTTTTTTTTTCTTTTGTTAAGTTATATTTACCTTTTAATATTTCTTTTTACACTCATGCTTACATTTCAAAATTTATACTAAGCTCTGGTCTTTTAATTAAAAAATGCTTAGAAGATTTCTTTTACTTTAAAGATCCATTTCTCCCCATGAGATTATATTCAATTTTTCTGGTTAAACTTTCCTTAGTTGTACCAGAATATTTTTAACTTTTGGAATTACATGTCTTTACTCCTCTATAGAAGTAACTATTAAATCTCGACAGATTATAATTATATATAAATACAAAATGCTATTTTTTTCTGTCAGATTTCATTATATTTTCTTTCACCTGGAAGCCATGGATTTTGGCTATGCTATTCTTAGAATTGTCATTTTGTGTTTCCTTTCAGAAGGTTACCAATGACTTATTTCTATTTTGTGCCCTGGTTCTAAGAGATCTGGAAAGTTTTATTTTGTCATTTGATATAACATCATATATTTTTTCTATTTTTCAGTATTTTACTTTAATTTTTTATAATTGTCTCATCGGATCATTAACTTTTCTTTTGACCATTTGAATTATTAAGTATTCTACAATTTAGGAAAGGTTTTATGGTAATCATACCTTGTAGCAAGATCTTAATTCTTCCCTTAACTTTCTCTTACATAGTTCACATTTCTTTCCCAACTTTTTCTCAAAACATTTATTTCATTTATAATTTCAAATCAAAAATATATTTTTAAAATCTTGCAACATCTATTCTAGGGAATTAATTGATTTGAGGAAATATATGTTTATCTTTTTGCTTTTTTGAGGCTTTACTTATAGGTATTTAGAAATTATTCTTTTCTGAGTTTAGATCTTGAATTGGACTCATGATACCTCTTTATATTTTTTTGTTTGTTCAGTCTTATTTTCTAAGGAACACAGGATATCTGATCTGGCAGGAAGATCCTTTAGGGATAAATTACATTCCTGGCCCCTTTGGAAGATCCTTACCCTTATTATGTTTTCCTGGTTTGAAGCCTATATCTGTGACTGTTATAGAAGACACATTCTCCAGGATTTGTTGCAGAGTCTACACTAAGTTCTTTATACAGACCATGAGTTTTTGGTCTAGCTGAGTATGAGTAAAAGATGAACTCTGGGCATCCTGAGAATTTAGTGCTGGCTTGGAATAAGCTTTAGTTCTAACACTGGAAAATGAATCTATATTTCTGGTTCAAAGCTGTTGACTTGCTCTTATTCCTTATAGCCATTGGGTTGATCAAGGCTGGGACTCTGGATGCCCCTTAGGGAAACTGTAATTCATGTTGGTTTGGTCCTAGGGCTAAATCTTTGATTTTCAGTGGGCCTCCTCAAGCTGCCAAAGTCTCCTGGATGTCTGATTGCTGAAACTATGATCTTGATTTACTCCTTATTTACATTGTTCTTATGCTGCTCATTTACATATAGGTCAATTTTTTTTTTTTTATCTCTGGGCTAGAAGGCTGTCCATTGTAGTTTTTTCTTAGGGTTTTCATCTAATTATTGGTCAAATATTCTTCCTAAATCATTGTTGGAATAGTTGTTATGGTAACTGAATTCTGCTAATTTGTTCTAATATGTTGTAGCTGAATCTCTTATCAAATTTTCAGATATGATATCTTTCCTATATTTACATTTCTTTTTTTTTCTGCTATTTTGGAGAAAACATCCGATCAAGGCCCAGAAAATCTGAGAAAATAAAAACACAAAGTTCCTTCAACAAAGCACGAATTAATAAAAGATAAGGTAAGATAAAATAAAATAATTTTATTTATGCCTCCCCCAATTTCAGCAAAATTAGTTGAGTAGGAGAAATTGTTAAATTAACTTTTTATGGATACAACTTAGATGCTTAGTGCACAAAATATTGAATCTGGAGTCAGAAAGTTTGAATCTCATCTCAGATTCTTGCTAGCTGTGTAACTCTAAGAAAGTTGTTGGCTATCATTCTCACAAAATAGTTCCAAAAAAGAAGTTTCGATTCACTGTGTTGACCACTTAGTTTGGGTATACACCCATAGTACCTATATAAGATTATATAGAAAGATATATAATGTTTTTTATGATATATTTGATGTTTGCTGTAGTGAATCATGAGGTTGGAATTGGCTGGAGTTCTCCACAGAAAGTGACTTCAGAAGAAACCAGAATGTAACATTATCTCTATATAATCAGGCCTAAAAATATGCAGGAAACCACACTCTACCAAGCACACAAAAGAGAAAGAGCTCAATTGTTAACTCAATACCCTATTACTTATATCTTCATTATGTCGAAAGAAAACAAAAAGGTGATTTTTGTAGAAAAGCCTCTAAACATTAGAGAAGCAAAATATCTAACCCAAAATATGTTACCCAGGTAGTAAGTAGAAGAGCTGGGATATAATTTATTTTTTTTTCTTTTAAATTTTATTTTATTTTCTCCTCAATTGCATATAAACAGTTTCTAACATTTTTCAAAAAATATTATATCTCAAATTCTCTCCCTCTCTACCTTCCCACATCTATATCCACACCCCTGTTGAGTCTTGTACACAATCTAATTGCAAAGGTAAAGTCTGCAATCATGTAAAATATTTTCCCATATTAATCCTTTTGTGTAAGAAAATTTGAGCCCAAGAAAAAGAAAATGAAAGAGTGTTTATTGGTCTAGATTAAGTCTCCATCAGTTCTTTCTCTGGGAGCTGATAGAAATTTTTATTATGAGTCCTTTGGAATTGTTTTGGAATATTGTACTGCCAAGAAAAGCTAAGTTATTCACAGATGTTCATTGTATAATATTACTGTTTCTGTATAAACCATTCTTCTGGTTCTGCTTATGTCATTCTGCTTTAGTTTGTATAAGTCTTTAATTTTTTTTAAATCTGAGCTCCTCCTACTTGTTGTTTCTTACAACACTATAATATTACATTATAATTATATACTATAACTTACTCAGCCATTCCTCAATTGATTGGTATTCCTTCACTTTCCACTTCTCTGTCCCCACTAAAAGAGCTACTTTAATTATAGGTCCTTCCCCTTTTTTATTATACCCATAACTTATTCTACTATATCATACTATTTCTTTGGGAACACTCCTGCAATAATTCTAGATCTTAGGTCTCCCTACTCCATTCTGATACTCTTAGGGAGGTAAGGACTATGTTAAATTCTATACAAATATTATTTCATTTGATTCTTACAACAATTCAGGGAGGTAGGTATGTAGGAGAAGAAAAGGGAATAAGTATTTATATAGTATATACTATGTACCAGCTATTGCTCTAAGTGCTCAAATATTGTCTTGTTTTATCCTCACAACCACCTGGCAAGGTAGGTGTGATTTAATCCCCATTTTACAGATGAGGAAACTGAGTCAGAAAGGGGCTAGGGGATTTAACCAAGTTCACATAGCTAGTAAGATCAGATTTGAATTCTGAGCTCTGACTCTAAGTCCAGTGAATCCACCAGGTCACTTAGATACCTCATAAGACTCCAATTTAGACTGTGTCTATGATTCAAATATATCCTCTTGAAACTAGTGATTTCATCTAAAAAAACTGAGTCATTTTCCATCTTAACTAGTTTATGAAATGAGTCTGACTGCTACCCGTACAGAAGCTGTTCAGTGGCAAATTTGATATTCTCTTATCTATCACTGATCCAAGAATGATTCAAATCTATACATCTACTTATTCAAGTCCAAGATCTCAATGGACTCTCAACTTTAGTCATATCCAGGAATAGAAAAAGAAAGCAGGTAGCAGAAGGTACTTGCCTTCAGAAAATGAATTGAAATTTAACAGGGATGAAAGAAGCAAGATAAATAATCTCTTGAATAATTGAAAGTGAAGCCTGTTTTTATAACATTCATTAGTATTTTGGAGTTATTATTCCTTTTGCTCTTTCTCCTCAGAAGCATGCAACAGTACTTCTTGTAAAAACAAAGAGGACAGAAAATCACATTTTTTCCCTTTCAGATTTCCCATTTTAAATTAGATCATGTTCATGAAGCTCAAGTGAAGAATTATTCAGGTAGAATTGATCAACTTCACAGCTCTCATCAGGTCAGGTCCAGAATCAACTATTAAGAGTCAGTGTGTGAAGAACGAATGTTATTTATTTGTTTAAAGAGAAACTATGCTTCAGTGAGAAATATTTGTCAGCAACACAATTCATGTTCTATGGTATCACTGAAAAGAGTAGTTAATTTTCTCATTAATTTACAGGGCTATGGAAAAGGTATTTTAAAGTGAATGCAATCATGGGATACTTCTCATAAAGCCATGGAGAACATTCTTGAAACCCAAGAGGAGAAGGGAAGGGAAAATAAACATGGGTAGGCTAGGAATGATGGAAAGTCTATATAAATTTTGGGGAGATTTATATTATGAAATACAGTGTCTCATATCAGTAGCAACATATAGGGTAATATTCTCTAGAGGACTGGCTGGGAATTCATTACTGTCTTTTAATATTTTATTCTGTTCTTACCAAAGATGATAAAATATAACACATGCTGCCAATAGCCACCAATACTACCTTGGTGGACCAGGTCATTATTGCCCTAGATTGAAGGCTGAGCATTTTATTTATTTATTTATTTTTATTTTATTTGGTCAATTTCAAACATTATTCCTTGGTTACAAAAATCATATTCTATTCCTCCCTTCCCTCCTCCTCACCCCTCCCTTCCTGCAACCAACTTGAAATTCCATTGCATATTACTTGTATCCTTGATCAGAATCTATTTCTATGCTGTTGATGTTTGCACTACGTTGTTCACATAGGGTCTATATCCCCAATCATATCCTCCTTGACCCGTGTAATCAAGCACTTGTTTTTCTTAGGTGGTTTTACTCCCACAGTTTTTCCTCTGAATGTGAATAGTGTTCTGTCTTGTACATCCCTTTGGGTTGTTCATGATCACTGCATTGTCACTAATGGAGAAGTCCATTACATTCACTCGTACCACAGTGTATCAGTCTGTCAGTTCTCCTGGTTCTGCTCCTTTCACTCTGCATCACTTCCTGGAGAATGTTCCAGTCCCCATTGAATTCCTCCATTTTATTATTCCTTTGAGCACAATAGTATTCCATCACCAACATATACCATAGTTTGTTCAGTCATTCCCCAAATGAAGGGCATCCCCTCATTTTCCATTTTTTTTGCCACCACAAAGAGCAGAGCTATCAATATTCTTGTACATGTCTTTTCCCTTATTATCTCTTTGGGGTACAAACCCAGCTGTTCTATTGCTGGATCAAAGGGCAAAGAGTCTTTTATTGCCCTTTGGGCATAGTTCCAAGTTGCCCTCCAGAAAGGTTGAATCAATTCACAACTCCACCAGCAATGCATTAATGTCCCAACTTTGCCACATCCCCTGCAGCATTCATTACTTTCCTTTGCTGTCATGTTAGCCAATCTGCTAGGTGTGAGGTGATACTTCAGGGTTGTTTTGATTTGCTTCTCTCTGAATATAAGAGATTTAGAACACTTTTTCATGTGCTTATTAATAGTTTTTATTTTTAGTTTCTTTAACTGAAAATTCCCTATTCATGTCCCTTGCCCATTTATAATTTGGAGAATGGTTTGATTTTTTGTGCAATTGACTTACCTCTTGGTACATTTGAGTAATTAGACCTTTGTCAGAGGTTTTTGTTATGAAGATTGTTTCCCAATTTGTTACTTCCCTTCTAATTTTGGTTACATTTTTTGTTTGTACAGAATATTTTTAATTTGATGTAATCATAATTATTTACTTTACATTTTGTGACTTTTTCTAAGTTTTGCTTGGTTTTAAAATCTTTCCTTTCCCAAAGGTCTGAAATGTGTACTATTCTGTGTTCACATAATTTACTAATAGTTTCCTTCTTTATGTTCAAGTCATTCACCCGTTCTGAGTTTATCTTGATGTAGGGTGTGAGGTGTTGATCCAAACCTAATCTCTCCCACACTGTCTTCCAATATTCCTAGAAGATTTTAATAAATAGTGGATTCCCCCCCCCCCAAAGCTGTGATCCTTAGGCTTGTCATAGACTGTCATGCTGAGGCCACTTACCCCAACTCTATTCTACTGACCCTCCTTTCTGTCTCTTAGCCAATACCATATTGTTTTGATGACCACTACTTTATAGTATAGTTTGAGATCTTGTACTTCAAGGCCACCTCCCTTCACATTTTTTTTCATTGTTTACCTGGATATCCTTGATCTTTTGTTCTTCCAAATGAACTTTGTAATTGTAATTTATCTAATTCAGTAAAAATGTTTTTGGTAGTTCAATGGGTATGGCACTAAATAAATAAATAAGTTTGGTTAGGATGACCATTTTTATTATGTTAACTCATCCTACCCATGAGAAGTTAATGTATTTCCGATTGTTTAGATCTCGTTTTAAATGTGTGGAAAGTGTTTTGTAGTTGTATTCATATAGTCCCTGGGTTCGTCTCAGCAGATAGATTCTTAAGTATTTTATATTGTTTATGGTGATTTTAAATGGAATTTATCTTTCTTATTTTTGCTGCTGAGATGTGTTGGAGATATACAGAAATGCTGATGACTTTTGTGGGTTTATTTGTATCCTGCTACTTTGCTAAAGTTGTTGTTTATTTCCAATAGCTTTTTTTTATTCTCTAGGATTCTTTAAGTAGACCATATCATCCATAAAGAATGATAGCTTGGCCTCCTCATTGCCAATTTTAACACCTTAAATATCTTTTTCTTCTCTAATTGTTCCTGCTAGTGTTTCTAGTACAATGTTAAATAATAGCGGTGACAATGGGCATCCTTGTTTTACTCCTCATCTTTTTGGGAATGCATCAAGTTTATCCCCATTGCAGGTGATGTTGGCTGATGGTTTTAGATATATACTATTTATTATTTTTAGGAAAGACCCTTCAATTCCTATACTTTCTAGTGTTTTCAATAGGAATGAGTATTATATTTTTGTCAAAGGCTTTTTCTGCATCTATTGAGATAATCATGTGATTTTTGTTGGTTTGCTTGTTGATATGGTCACTTATGTGGATGTTTTTCCTAATATTGAATCATCATTGCATTCCTGGTATAAATCCCACCTTATCGTAGTGAATAACCCTTGTGATGACTTGCTAGAGTCTTTTTGCTAGTATCCTATTTAAGATTTTTGCATCTACGTTCATTAAGGAGATTGATCTATAGTTTTCTTTCTCTGTTTTTGACCTGCCTGGCTTTGGAATCAGTGCCATATTTGTGACATAAAAGGAATTTGGTAGAGCTCCCTCTTTGCTTATTATGTCAAATAGTTTGTATAGTATCAGGATTAGCTGTTCTTTGAATGTTTGATAGAATTCATTTGTGAATCCATCTGGCCCTGGGGATTTTTTCTTAGGAAGTTCTTTGATATCCTGTTGGATTTCTTTTTTTGATATGTGATTATTTAAGAATTCGCTTTCTTCTTCTGTTAGTCTAGGGAATTTATATTTTTGTAAGTATTAATCCATATCACCCAGATTGGCATATTTATTGCCATATAATTGGGCAAAATAGTTTTTAATGATTGCCTTAATTTCCTCTTCATTGGAGATGAGTTCTCCCTTTCCATCTATGATACTATTAATTTGGTTTTCTTCTTTCCTTTTTTTAATTAGATTGACCAGTACTTTGTCTATTTTGTCTGTTTTTTCAAAATACCAGCTTCAAGTCTCATTTATTAGTTCAATAGTTCTTTCACTTTTGATTTTATTAATTTCTCCCCTAATTTGTAGTATCTCTAATTTAGTTTTCTTCTGGGAATTTTTAATTTGTTTGAATTCAAATTTTTTTGATATGCATGTCCAATTCATTGACTTCTACCCCCCCCAATTAACATATGAAATCAAGAATATAAATTTCCCCTGGAGTACTTTGGCTGAATCCCATAGATTTCAAAAGGATGTCTCATAATTGTCATTTTCTTCAATGAAATTATTAATTGTTTCTATGATTTGTTCTCTAACTAATCGATTTTGGAGAATCATATTACTTAATTTCCAATTAATTTTTAGTTTAGCTCTCCATGTACCCTTAATGACCATTATTTTTATTGCATTATGATCTGAAAAGGTTGCATTTATTATTTCTGCTTTTCTGAATTTGTTTGGCATGTTTTTATGACCTAGGACATGGTCAATCTTTGTGAATGTACCATGTGCTGCTGAAAAGAAGGTGTATTCCTTTTTGTCCCTATTTATTTTTCTTCATATTTCCATTAGCTCTAATTTTTTCTAAGATTTCATTCACATCTTTTACCTCATTCTCATTTTTTTTTATTTGAGTTATCTAAATTTGATAGTGTGTGACAAGGAAATCACTTTTAAAAGACTGATATATATTAATTTAAGGTCGCCAAGGAATTCAGCTATGTAATTCCTTAATGAAAACTCAAGTCAGCTGTCAACCTTTTATGGAGTTTTAATTACAAACAGGAGGAAGAAAGGAATTAGAGATAGAGAGATAGAGGTAGAGAGAAAGGGGAGAGAAGGGAATAGGGCTTAAATACCCCCTTCTGTTTAGGCTGGGCCAAAAGGCCCAAGCCCTTAGATAGCTGGGGCAATGAAAGGAGATCAGTCCCTATTACTCACGTGACCAAAAATGGAGAAACAGTCTCTGGGGCCCCCACCTTCAGCTTCCTTCAGAGCAAGCTTCTCAGAGCACACCGCAACCACTCCGACCAACTCCTCAACCCACCTCCCCTCTTCAGACCCCCCTATCCTTAAGGAAAACCTCCAAGTTCCCTCCCCTCAGTCCTCACATCTACCAATTACCTGTCCCTCAATTTCCCTGTGCCAATGGAGGCTCTAGCTTAACCCAGGACCGCCCAGAGGTCTCTGGCTTTGCACATGTCTGTTGAAGGTCATATTTTCAAATAATTAAATCTTTGATCCTTTGCTACAGCCCTTTCTAAATCCTGTTAACCTGAGTAGGGTAGAGATTGGAATAATTAAATTTTGATCTAGGCTGCAGCCCTTCCTCAATCCTGTTAGGATTGAATAGGGTGGAGATTGATTCCAAGTATCTCCATTGTATCAATTCTAAAATCAATCATGACTCAAAGAAATTCCTGTTCTATGCTTAAGCATAGGTCAAAGTCCTTTCCATTGTTCAGCAAAAGGTTTCTGTCCTAAAGTAATCTTAAGAAGGGAGGAAGAGGAACCTCCCATGCCAATGGGGTTCACATTCCAATAGCCAAGACCCACAATCAATAGGAAATTTTTCAAGTATGAAATTTCCCAATGGTGAAATTTCCAATATTTATAAGTCTAAGGAATTTTAGGGTTTACAATTGGTAGGTTCAGGTGTCCCACTAGTATAGATTTACTATCTACTTCCTCCTTCAATTCCACTAGCTTCTCTTTTAGAAATTTTCATGCTATACCATTTGGTGTATAAATGTTGATTACTGATATTTCCTCATTATTTATACTCCCTTTTATCAGGATGTATTTACCTTCCCTATCCCTTTTAATTATTTCTATTTTTATTTTGGTTTTGTCAGATATCATGATTGCAACTCCTGCCTTCTTTCTATCAGTTGAGGCCCAATAGGTCTTACTCCAACCTTTAATTCTGACCTTGTGAGTATCTACCTGCCTAATATGTGTTTCTTGTAGATAACATATGGTAGGGTTTTGGATTCTAATCCACTCTTCTATTAGTCTATGTTTTGTGGGCGAATTCATCCCATTCATGTTCAAAGTTATGATTGTCACTTGTGAATTCCGTAGCATTTTGATATCCTCTCCTAGTTCTGTCCTGTCTTCTTTTGCTATATCCTTTTAAACCAGTGGTTTACTTCTAATCAATCCCCCTAATCCCCTCCCTTGATATGCTTCTCTTTCTGGCCCCTCCCTTTTTATTCTCTTCTTGTTTTATTAGCATCTGTTAAGTTCCCTACCCCCTCTCTTTCCCTCCCTTTTAGTACTCCAACCCCTTATCCCCCTTAGTTTTCCCTTCTCACTTTCCCTTTAGGATAAGATATAATCCAAGACCTCAATGGATCTAGATGCTCTTCCCTCTCAGAAATTATTTCACTGAGAGTAAATTTTAAGTATTACCTATTAGCACTTTCTTCCTCTCCTTCTTATAAGAGTATTCTTCCACTCCCCTTCCCGTGTGTATCTTTGTGTGATAAAAATTATCGTATTCATTTTATTTCTTCAAGTATCTCTTGGTGCCTTCTTTGATTCCCCTGCTCCCTTTTTCTTTTTTTGTATATCATCTTATAGCACTTATTACCCAAATCTCTTCCTGTGAATGATTCTTCTAATCAGTATAATAGCGAATATAATTTTTGAGAGTTACAAATAACACTTTTCCCATATATTAATATATATATATATATATATATATATATATATATATATAATTTGATCTAATTGTAGCCCTTAAAGAAAAAAATATATTTTATATTAAAAACATTTTCCCTTTTTCTCTCTCTTTCTTATTTACCTTTTCATGTTTCTCTTGATCTTTGTGTTTGGATATCAAACTTTCCATTTAGTTCTGGTCTTTTCTTTAAAAATACTTGGAAATTTTCTATTTTGTTGAATGCCCATACTTTCCCCTGGAAGTATATATAGTCAGTTTTGATGGATAGGTGTTCCTTGTTTGAAGACCCAATTCTCTTGCCTTTCTGAATATCATTTTCTAAAACTTGAGGTCCTTTAGTGTGGAAGCTTCCAGGTCTTGTGTGATCCTGATTGGTGCTCCTTGGTATCTGAATTATCTCTTTTTTCCTTCTTGTAGAATTTTCTCCTTAGCTTGATAGCTCTTGAATTTGGCAATTACATTCCTGGGAATTATCTCTTGAGGATTTAGTGTAGAGAGTGCTCTATGAACTCTTTAAATGTCTATTTTGCCCCCTTGTTCAGGAACATCAGGGAAGTTTTCTTGGATGATTTCTTGTATTATGATGTCAAGATTTCTGTTTATTTCTAGCTTTTCAGATAGACCAATGTTTCTCAAACTGACTCATCATAATCTGTTTTCCTGATCTGGCATCATCATCAGTGAGATGTTTTATGTTTTCTTCTATTTTTTCAGTCTTTTGACTTTTCTTTATTAATTCTTGCTGTTTTGCAAGATCATTTTCTTCCAGTTGCCTAATTCTGGTCTTTAAAGACTGATTTTCCACTATAATCTTTTTTTTTCCTTTTTGGTTTGTTCTATCCTGTTTTTCGTGGCTTCCAGCTATTTTTCCAGTTGAGAGTTCTTGTCCCTTAATCTATTATTTTCTTTTTTTAACCATTTCCCACTTTTCTTGCCATAAGGCTTCCATCTTTTTGATAAGCTACAATTTAAATTCTTCAAGAGCTTATGGACAATTTCCATTTTTTTGGAAGGTTTTGGTTTATTTGAATTTCTTCCTGTATTTCTTCTGTAGCCTGAGTTTTTCCTCCATAAAATTTTCCAGGGTCAACCCCTTCCTCCACTTTTTCTTGGAGGGAGGTTGTTGCTTCTGGGAACAATTTGTCAGCATGCTGGAGGTTTTTTCTTCCCATTTTAGTCAGAAATTTGAGTGAGATGGGCAGGTTCTCTGTGTATGGAGCTAAGGAGCAAGAATTTTGCCTGAGGCAAGCTCTTGAATCTCCGCAGTTTCTGCTGTTTGCTGTCCTTCACTGTGCTATCTTTCCGCAAGCACCCAGTGTTTGCACTCTTCAGCCTGCTTGGGTTTCAGGTTTAGGTGCTCTCAGGGGTAGGTCTTTGGTGGTCTTTGCTCCCAAGGACCTAGTGGTGCCCCTTACTCACTCTAGAGGTGTCCCTCCCTCACTCGCTGATTCTGGCACATGCTAGCTCCAACTGGGGCTCTGTTGGTGGGTTTGGGGAGGGTAGATCAATTCAAGGTTTTGGTGGGAGCTTTTTCACCCCCTTATAGTGTGGAATTGCCCAAATCCCACATACCTTCAATTCTGCGCCCTACTGTAGAGCCCCTTTTTTCATGTGAGTTTGTTTTTTTGATCTTTTGAGGTAGTCTATATCAGTGGGTGCTGAGGAGAGTATGAGTCTTGGGTCTAGACTTCTACCATGTTTACCCAGAAGACCCTTTCAAGGCTGAGCATTTTAAAAGACTTTAAGAAATATATTTTAAGTAACCAGAAGTTTAAAAAAAATCCTTTTTTTAAAAGGATGGCCTTTAGTTGTACAATGTGACATTTCTGTACCTCCACTATTTATCTAATTCCTAATAGTCTAAGTCACTGGTTTCTCCAAATCATTTTCCTGGGCCAGAAGTAATCAAGGGGACCTATTTCTTCCCTCCTTACACTTTGAATATTTACCACGATGGAAACACTAACATTTTAAATTTTGAGAGGGATAGATTTCCAATATTTTTTAAGCAATTAATGGGCAAATATTCCTGATCTACCAGAATTAACCAAAAGGGAAAAGGTTCCCTAAATACTATCTTTTTCTGTAGAATCTTTAAGCATATAATCATTGATCTAAGTTCTTTCTCTTCTGTCACTCAGAATATCTAGTCAACTTGATTCTATAGCTAATACAACTTCTTTTATTAAACTCTGTTTACTCTATTTTGTCTTTTATCACAAATGTTTTATGCTAGGTGAGATTTTTTTAGAGTTTGATTCACATAAAAAGATATACTTGTAATTTAACTTTGTAACAAAAGACAATCACACTTCCACTGGTAAATAAAGTGAGGTATATAGGTCATTAAGGAAGATTGAAGAAAAATAGATGGACTGCTGCAGTGAGGCACTGGTGTCAACAAAATATAAAAAGACAAGTGGAATCCTCTATATCATTATCTAGGTCATCTATGGAGCCTATATATGTGGCCATGGAAAGGAAGCAGTTGGGAAGCAGAATGATGAGAATACAGAAATATATTTGGGAGGGCTTGTGTTTCAAATGTGGATTCAGGCAATTCCTAGTTATGTGACCCTAGGCAAGTCACTTAACCTCAATTGTCCCCCCAATTGCCTAACCTTTACTATTCTTCTATCTTAAACAGAAAGTCAGAGCTTTTTAAGAAAATAAAAAGAATGAATGTGTATCAATCTGCACTAATGGATGAAGTACTTTACCTAATGAGATAATATATGTATTAGAATAAATATTAAATTATCCTAATGTAAACTAGATAGGTTATAAGCTTACTGAAGGATACACTAAAATAAACATCTTTCCACAGCCAACTAAAGGTTTAAACTGACCTTGTTGGTGAAGTTATCAGTTATGTCCTAATTTAGAGTAATTGATTACTCTGTCCATTGATTCCTATATTCTTCCTCCAAACATAGCATCTACCTTTCACAATACATCATGCATTGATTTTTGAGGACATCTTTTCCCAGTGTTCAAATATAAGTGCATGAGGTCCTCTGAAATGAAACAAAACTGCCAACCTCAATGCATCAGAAATTGATACCTGAAGTATGATTGAACCTTGGTCTTTCTGGGTGCAACTTAAACACCAACTGAGGATAGTCTTCTTCTTCCAGTCTATGGACAGAAAAGGGAAGATATCAATGCTAACCCAAATGAAGAAATAAACTTTATATAACCTTAAAAACATCCTAAATTATTATAAAGATTCCACTAGCTTAAATCAGGCATACATTTTCTTTGCCCAAAGTTGATTAGTCACCACAAATAGAATGAGCATTCATAGGCTGTAAAATATGCAAGTGGAATGAGAAAATACTCCCAGCATTGCCCTTGCCCTTGTTTTAGCTGTCAGCTGAACAACTGACCATTTATGCTCCAAGAGTTATTGAGAGTCTGCAGTTCACCAGGTATAGTTCCTATCCAAATATTACTACTGAAGTGTGGTGCTGTCTTTGCAAAGATTATAACTTCTCCAGCCCATCTCACAACCTAGAGAAGAGGCCTGATTATTACTAGGATATAGAATATAAGCAGACTAGTTTTCTCACTGCAGAGCAGAAACAGTTTACTTGCCCTTTACAATTGACTTTTATTTCCCTAGGAATTTTTAAAATCAAATGTAGTTCTAACATTTGATTTAGATATGTGCTTAGAATGATATACTCAGAATCTTGCACCAAGACAGCTCTTTTTCCCCAAAAAATTTTATTAGCTTTTGTAGAACAGAATAAAATTAAAACGAACTTCAAATATTGCCTATCTAACCATCTAAAATGCCACTCAGTGCCATTTAGATGAAGTATTCAATCTTCAAATTTAAACACACAAAGCAGCATTATACAAATGTTAGATCCTCATCTCACATTAATTCACCCACCTTGCAAATATTTTATAATAAATCCTTCTTTTAGATGCTTCTTTTTAAAATAAAAGTAATGTCTGTCAGATGGTAATATAAGATGTAAAAGTTGCCAGGGCAACCTTAAATGACCAGAATTTTCTTATGTTAGAAAAACTTAAGTTTTTAGACTTCTCAATTTACAGGCAATTATTTCTTGACCTACCTCTTTCTGAAAGAAAAGACCATTTTTTCAGTCTATCATCCTGTATTCTCTTACCCACTCTGAATAACAAATTATCTAAATCTCGTCTATTCTCAAATCTCTGCTTCTCAACTGAGATTCTTGCCCCAAATCTCTCAAGCACTCACACATACTCACACATACATATACACACAAATATTGAAGCTATTCATGTCACTGTTCTCCCTTTCTCTACATCATATAAATCATCAATTCTTTGCTTTTTCCCATTTACAGGTGTTCTCTAAAATAAAAAAAAAAATCAAGCCTTCCTTTTTAAAGCCAATATAAGTTCTTGACCTCATCCCCTCCTATTTTCTCTAACAGATCCCCACCATAACCCCTTCTTCCTAATCTTCAATATCTCCCTTTATCTACTGCCTATAAACATATCTGGGCCCCCTCAAATATAGACAAACATAAAAAGCAACTTTATTAGATTCACAGTTCCTGCAAAATATGACTCCCTAGTAACCTAGATTCCACTTTATTTTGCTTAGAGTCTTCTTAAATCATAGCAGTTTGACTTATGAACTCACTTCAACTGATGCCATTTTCTCCAAAGTTCTCAATGATGTCTTAGGCCTCCACTCATTTCTCATCCTTCTTGAATGCTTTAAACTTTTAATATTTTTGAAAGCCCACTAATTTTGAATGTTTCTCTTTGGGGTTTTATAATGATTCTCTTTTGGTTCTTTTCCTTTCTGCCTGACTGTTCCTTCGTTTCCTCTGTGGATCATTCACATTTTCCCCCAAACTGGGTGCCATGTAAGAATCCATCCTAGCCTTCTTCATATATATATATAATCATTATCTCCACTTCTCCTCCCTATTAAATTATCATCTATAGGTCAATAGCTATCAGGTTTCTCTCTCTTGAGCTCCAGTCTTATATTAACAATGTATTTGACACTTTGAAATGGTTATCCTGTAGGGATCTGAAATTCATCATTTCCAAAATATTAACTCAACCTTCTTCATATCACACTGCTTTTACACAATTTGTTTATCACTCTCAGGGTCATTACTATTTTCCTGTGATCGAGTTTTGCAATCTAAGTGTCATTCTTGATTCCCCATATATTAATTTATTTGCTAAATATTGTCTTTTCTATATTCATGATAACTCTCATACATAGCTCCTCCTCATAATCCATAAAGATACTATCTTGGTTCAGTAACTTTTTTCCTCTTGTCTGAACTACTGTGACAATATTTTATTCATTCTTTTTACCATAAATATCTCTCCAGTCCAAGATTATTGTATTATATATAATGTATTTTGTTTGGCATGCAAAACTATTTACAACCCAATGTATTACAACTTTTTTGATCTACTTAGGCATTACTCTCCTCCAAACATGCTGTGATCTACCCATTCTGATTTTGCCTTTTTCTGTAACTTTTGCTTTCCCCTGTGTTGTCCCCCATGCCTTAAACCTATATCCTTCTCACATTTACTTCTCTGAATCCATGATTTCCTTCAAAACTTACCTTAAGTGTCACCTTCAACAGAAAGTCTTTCCTGTTTGTCCCAAAATCTTTTGTCCTCCCTCTTCACACTTTGATGTATTTAACTTGTACATATATATTTTTATATGTATTGGTCTTCCAAATAGGATAATCAGTTCCTTAAAAACAGGAATTATTTTTGTTGTGTTTTTGAAACAATTTTATACAACAATTTAATATAAAAATTGTCGCCAATTATAATTGTGCTGATGGGGTAAGGGAAAGGAGGGACTCTAGTTATTGAAGAAAGTATTATTCCTAAAGCTGATACTTTAAATGAGTAATATATTACAAATTCTTTTACTGCATACAAAATGATCTTATTATTATTACTTTGGGTCTTGCATCACAGGAAGTCAGGGAAAAATCCCAGGGAAAGCAAAACAAAAGATTACTGAGCATTTCATCACTCCTCACAAATATCTGCTGGAGGCCAAGATTCTTTTCTTCTTCTAGGCATCAGTGCCTAAACTCCTAAAAACAAAACATTTCTACAGGCAAAACTTTTTTAATAGATATCATAAAAGCACAAATTAGAAAATAAATAATTCAATAATTAAAATCTAACATGACTTATCAAGAGAAATTATTAACTCAAAAATATGCTAACCTATCAAACATGGCTTCAATACTAGGAAAAATCAAAACCTTATAAGTCATAAATATATAAGAAATAGAATTTTTTATCAAAGGATGTCAATGTGTCTTCCCCTAGGCCATGTTGGGCTTGCCTTGACTAGATGTCATTTAGACTTTCCAAATCCCATCAAATAGAGAGAAGAAAATAAGAAGAAAATATGTTAATTCCCCTGTTAGCTAAAAGAGTAATGATGTTTCCCTCCTTGCCAATGGAAAAACTGAGGAGCCATTATGTTTCCTGCTACTCCAGCTTCCAAAGAAAGAAGAAAGAGAAACCATAGTGGGCAGAGTCAAATTGTGCTCCCAAGGCTGATAGATAAAGCAGGGTAAGCAAATCCATTATTATATTGCTCTCGTGGCCAATTTAAAGGGAAGTGTAAGATTAAGAATAAAATGAACAGTTTGCTTATATTGAAATGCTGTCTGCTTATTTAAGCTTAAGCATTACCTATTCATACTTTATAAAGTTCACATGTGCAAAGTCATGTCCCTTATTTCAATGATATAGTCTGTTCAGTTTTGCCCTCTTAAGATCTAGGAACAAGAGTCTTCTATATTGTAAATTATATCAGAGTAGGTAATTGGGTGATTTTTTTTTCTTTCCTAAGAAGGACTGATTTTTAACTTAGCAGATTTTACCTCTCAAAGTTGTCATGAAGAATAAGATAATGTTATTTGCCAGTGCCTGGCACATAGTAGGTACTTACTAAATGTTTGTTTTCTTCCTGACTGATTCATGATAGAAAATTAATTCATATTGGGGATTACTATTTACTAAAGCCCATTTCTTTAGCTAAAGCCAAGAACATGAAGGGCTCAAAATAATCCTCTCTATAAAACAAAGAAAAAATTCCTTTTCATATAACAAAAAGACCACCTCTTGTATTCTACAATATTTCCAAGAGTAATTGAATAGTCATACTGAAAACCAGGTAAGTATATCCAAACATGCCATATTATGTTATTCCTACATTTTTTTTTCTGAACTGTATATTGCTTGCCTACATTTAAACAACATTCAACATTTAGTATGTATTTGTTATGTATCTACCAGGCATTTTGTAAATTTAAATGAGAAAAGAGTACTTATTTCCCATGATTTTGTTTCTCTTGCTATCTAAATGGTTTCCTAAATGTCTACTGCCCATAAATTGATCACATCTATGCACTGACGCAAAATTAAGAAAGAAGGAACAGAACACTACAGACAATAACAGACATATTATTTGATGATCAATTGTGAAGAAGCAAACTATTATCAGCAACCTAAGGTTCCAAAATAAATCCAAGGGGACTCATAATGAAAAATGTTTTCTACAGCCAAAAAAGGAACTGTCAGCATCTAATTCAAGAAAGAAAAACATTCAATTTTTAACTTTATTAACTTAATGAGTTTTTCTTAAATATGCAATATAAGTATATGTTACATGACAACACTAGAATAAACTATATCAGACTATTCTACATATACAAAAATATTTATAGTATCTCTTTTTTCAAGTAGCAAAGAATTGGAAAATGAGGAGATGCCCATCATTTGAAGAATAGCAAGTAGAGGTATATCATTGTTTTGTTTTTAATTACATTTTATTTTCCCCAATTATAAGCAAAAACAGTTTCCAGCATCTTTAAAAATTTTGAGTCAAGAATTTTCTCCTTTATTGCCATCCTCTCACATGCTCCCCACTGATGAGATGGTAAACAATCCAATATAGATTTTACATGTATATTCACAAAAAAAAACATTTTCCCTATTAATCTTTTTGTGGAAGGAAACTTGAACCAAAAAAAAAAGAAAAGGAGAAAAAGGAAAAACTTTTGTTTTTGTATGGATTCAGACTCCATCGATTCTTTTCCTGAAAGCAGATGGCATTTTGATCATGAGTCATTTGAGATTATTTGGGATCATTGTACTGCTGAGAATAGCTAAGTTAGCATCATACAATATTGCTGTCACTATGTACAATATTCTTCTAGTTCTACTTGCTTCACTCTACTTCAGTTCCTGAGTTCAGGTTTTTCTGAGCTCCTATTGTTTGGCATTTCTTATAACACAATAATATTATATTACAATCATAAACTATAACTTACTCAGTTATTCCCCAGTTGATAGGTCTTCCCTCATATTCTACATCTTTGCCCTGACAAAGAGAGAATTTAAAAATATTTTTGTTCATATCTGTCCTTCCTTTTTTTGTTTTTATCTCTTTGGGATACAAACCTAGTAATGATATAGCTGGGTCAAAGTGTATGAACTGTTTTATAGCTCTTTGGGCATAGGTCCAAATTGCTCTCTCAGCATGTGTTCTGGTCTGTGAGCAACAACAAGCATTCTTTTCTAAATTGTATCTGTGTCCTGTATCTCTTGCTGCCCTTTGAATGAATTCTAGTGCTCTGCCAGACCTTGAGACCACAACCAAATGGCAACCTGGAATTGGAACTTGGATCTTTGTATGGGTAATGTGACAAGAGTCTTGAACCTGTATCCAGCAAAGGGACTCCTGGGAATTTCAAACTATTCTGGAGAGCTCAGGAAGCCTTTACTACTTATTCAGATTTTCCCAAAGTCTGTTGCTGCAGTGGAGTCTACCTTTTTTTCACTGCTTTGTACTACACTTCCACCCTGGTGCAATAGATGTTTTGTGCTGGGCTGTTGGTTTTTTAGCTGAAAAATAACTTTAGCCCATCTTTTTGTGGATTGTGCTGTTCCAGAATTCATTATGAAGCATTGCATCACAATTTTTGCAGGTTAATTTAGTAGAGATCAGTTGAGTATATATATGTGTATATATATATATATATACACATATATATACCTTTTCCACCATTTTGGTACTACTCCCTTCAGTATATAATTGTATATATGCTGCTGAAGCAAGCACTTTTTGATACATGATTTTGATGGAATCCTATTATGCAATAATAAATAAAAAAGAAAGATGTTTTCAGTGAAACTTGGAAAGACTAGAACAAACTTTTGCAAAGTGAATGACTAGGAGAACTATGTATAGAGTAACAGCAATACTTTTAGTGATAAATTGTGAATAACTCACCAATTCACAGCAATACAATGATCCAAAACAATTTCAAAGGATATAATAAGAAAAAAATGCTATACACTTCAAGAGAAAGAACTGACAGCAGCATATGACTGTAGATAGAAACATGCATTTTTTACTTTGTTATTCTTGTTTTTACTTTATCATTGTTGTTTACTTTATTATTCTACTTATTTTGAAGCATGGCTAATATGGAAATATTTATATTACTAAACATTCACAATCTAGATCAAATACACGCCTTCTTGAGGAGGGAGAGCGATTTAGAACTCAAATTTGAAAAAATAAATTTGTTTACATATCACTGAAAAAAGTCATATAAAAGTTAAAAAAATTTTTTTCCATTTTATCCATCCTGTAGTTTAGGTATTAACACCCCTCTCAGAGAACATACATGCATGTAAAAGTATAGAGAAAGAGTTATAGAGTTATGTAGTTTTCATATGAACAGATCAACTGTATTATACAACACAAACAAGAGAGGTTGAAATTATTTTTCAGCTCAAAATAACTTAGAAGGTCAGCAAAAAAGATTTGTTATACCAGGGTGAAAGTAGAATACAAAGGAAAACAGCATGTGTAAAATAATAGACTCGAATACAGGACTACAATCCCCATGAGCCTTTGCTCCACTTCCCCAAAATGCCTTGTAATCTCACCTGGACCGAGATCAAGAAGGTATTTAAGCTGATTCAAAGGCTTTTGAGCACTCGCTTTTTTGGACTTCCATTTTGGAGCAGACGTGGCTTTTTTTTTTTTCATAATGTAGGTGAGGTTGTATCTAGGCCACTCTATGGCCTGGACACGTGTTTCTTATCCTGTATTTTCTTTAATCCTTAATCTTCAATCAACCTCTAAAAAAATATAATACTCCTTGCAGAGAGAAACTAATTTCTACCTGCCTCAGATGCCTCAGTCTCCCCATATTCCCTAAATTTTAATCTTTACAGTTGGCGACCTAATGGGGAAAAAACTTTCAATCTTCTGATTTCTTTTCTGATCTTAAATTCAGTTTTAATAGCTAGTACCTAGAATTTTTTTTTTTTGAGCCACATCTCTCTGGTCAAGGTGATTTTTTTTACCCTCGCAAAGCTGCTGCTGGATCCAGACTTGTTGTGTTTGCCGCCCACCCCACCCCACCCAGCTCAGCCTCTTTTGCCTGCAGGAGTTCAGCCCCCGATCCAGACCTGATTCAACCAAGATTGAAATCACCTGGTTCCTGATCTCCCGGCCCTCTGGCCCTGCCTGCCTGTTTCTGCGCCCCAGACCCACAAGTGCGACAACCACCGGCTCATCTCTCAGATCCTTGGAGCAGATTCACTAATCGCTCAGGACTCATTGAGACCAGCTGGTAACAGTATTGGCCACATGGGCGGAGGGGAGAGAGGAGAGGGAAAGAAGAACGGGCAATTTTCCCTTAGGCTAAGCCTCTGAGCAAATGGGGTATTGACTCCATGTGGGCTCCATGTGGACTGGGTCAGGAGGAGGGATCATACCAGGGGAGAGGGGAAAGAGAGACTAGAGAGAAGAAACAGATTTTTTCAAACAGAAACTTAAAAAGCAATGGGCTGTTTAAAAGGATTTTTGACTGTTCTGGTAATTTCATTGATTTTACCTGCCTGTCAGGGAGCAGACTCAGCCCAAAGATTCAACTTTAACTTTGGGGAGGCAAATGGGTGGCTCAGCGACCTGATAGCCAGACATAAAGACATTCGGTCCTGGATTAAAATCTGGCCTCAGATTCTCCCAGCTTTGGGGCTCCGAGCAGATCAATAGCCATTACCACTCTGCCTTCAGACAATAGACATTTAAATGGATAATTAAAAACAAACAAACAAACAAAAAAAAAAACCAAGGAACTTTGAAGAGACTAAAGGCTATATTTTAAGGCATTTCAGATTCCAATGGTTTATAAAAATCTCTGTATTCTATTGCATTTTTTGTTATGGTTTAACTTTGTGATTTTAAGTTCATATATTACTGGATTCAATATTATTCTGCTTGAACTGAAGGTTGATTGAATTTATTTTGAATGTACTGAGTTTTGAAATTCTGTTGTTTTTCCCCTATAACTGTGTTGAACAAATATTATTGTGAATAAGCCCATATATGAAAAAACAGCCTTTTCCTATTTTACTGAGGATAGATGGACTTCAGAAATGGTTATAATTGTATTAACAACCTTGGAAATTTTAATGTGCTAAATACCTCAAATGATTTGATTTTAAGGGTTTTTTAAATATGTTTTTTGGAATTTTTTTTAACAATCTGGTTATTTTTGCCTGCTCTAAGGCCCATTAGCTGAAGTGAAATACATTTTATAACCCCCAACCTTCCCGTATTTCTAAATATGTGAATGGAAGTTGGGCATTTATTCTCAGGGCATTTGTATCCCTAAAAGCCTCCAAAAAGGAGCATCCCTTTATTTATACTCTTCAGCTCACTACTTTACTTCTACCAGAATGATATATAGATTTCTTGATTATGTTCTTAACCCTAGATGAGTTTTACTTTGTTTAAAAAAATATGTTTATTACCAAGGTTGAAAGATTGCTGTTTGTAAAAATTGTGACAAATCGGCAACTTATGTGAAATATGAAAGTGTATTTGTTTGCTATTGTAATTAATTGGGCTATTGAGAATTTTCGGGATTTTGGTAACTATATATTTGTACTACTGTATTTTTAAAGATGAAAAAATTGTTAACAGTGTTCAATTCATTTGCCTTCTACTCACAGTGATCATGGCCAGATATTAAGAGGAAATGGATCTCATTTTTGGTGAGAAAGCCTTGCATTTTATATTTTCTTAACTGACACAGAGTGTCAATGATTATAAGCTATATTTTTGAATTTTTAAAGCTCTTTTATTATTATATTTTTCTTGCATGTGCAATATACTTTTTCAGTTTATAAGCTATATTTTTGAATTTTTTAAAGCTCTTTTATTATTATATTTTTCTTGCATGTGCAATATACTTTTTCAGTTTTTTTTTATTATTTTTTCTCTCCTTTTTATATTTGAAGCACATGTCACCAGTATTAAGACTTTCTTTAACCTTTTGATTTTTAAGTTTAAGATAAATTTGCTAATGCATGCCCTAAAAGGCTTGTGACTATAAAAATGATGCCTCTAATTATTTAAACTTTGCTTAATGATTCTGTCTGATTCCAGGACAAGATATACATACAAGAGCCATTCCATAGGGCCAAAGAAAGGCCAATCCAGGATGTATTGATGCACTTCTAGGCCAATACAAAGGTCTTGAACCTAGTGTGAAGACTTGAGGTTACTGTGTTTAACATGTTGTTAAGACATAGTCTTTCCTTGTGTCCACACTCACTCTGAAGATACTCACAGACAAGTATCCCCCAAACCTTGGCTCATATAATCTGGTCCCCTTTTCTGCCTTCCATAGTGTGGTACCTTTCTGTAGTCCTGGCTATTGACTGGGTAAATGCATCATTACTTAGATCATTTTGATTGGGCCCTGATAGAAGGACCTGTTATACATTTATTTTTCTTTTGCTTGGAATTTTTACACATAAGACTTTGATAGTCTATATTTTCATCCAGAAAATTTTTCTTTTCTTTTTGATTTTTCTGATGTCTTTTTAATATCTCTTGCCAATTGATTCATGTACCTCATACCTCAGGCATGCATCCCTAAGTGATCCCCTTTTTTTTATATCACCCTCTTAACGGGGGGAATGTAAAAAATATTATTATTTAAACTGCAAAGTTTAAAATCCTTTTGAGAAGAATTTTAGGTAAAGAAGATGCTACCTCTCTGAATCCAGAACTGAACTGTTGGAGAAGCCACCATGAAGAAGCCTCCAGACCACAAGTTGCACAAAAATGAACTTTGGGTGTGGTTGATTGAACATTTATTTGTATCTGTACTTTCATGCCAAAGGGGAATGCCCCCTAACTGGCTTTTTGTCAATGCGTTCAGCAATTATTGGGTTTGTTTGTTTTTTTTCTCTTATCATTAAATTATTGTAATCGTTAAATTGATTATGTTTTCATGATCCTTTGGGAAAAAAAAAATTAATTTTTTTTGCAAACGAACAAACGGGGGAATGTAAAAAAATAGACGTGAATACAGGACTACAATCCCCATGAGCCTTTGCTCCACTTCCCCAAAATGCCTTGTATTCTCACCTGGGCTGAGATCGAGAAGGTATTTAAGCTGATTCAAAGGCATTTGAGCGCTTGCTTTTTTGGACTTCCATTTTGGAGCAGACATGGCTTTTTTTTTTTTTCATAATGTAGGTGAGGTTGTGTCAAGGCCACTCTATGGCCTGGACACGTGTTTCTTATCCTGTATATTCTTTAATCCTTAATTTTCAATAAACCTCTAAAAAATAAAATACTCTTTGCAGAGAGAAACTAATTTCTATCTGCCTCAGATGCCTCAGTCTCCCCATATTCCCTAAATTTTAATATTTACACATGGCAGCCCTAATTTCTTTTTATCAGCAAAACTTTGGCCCCATTTGTGTTTGAGAGCTTTTTCAAGTGTTTTCACACCAAAAGAGACAGACAGAAAGAGGAAAGAAAGGAAGAAAGGAAGAAAGAAAGAAAGAAAGAAAGAAAGAAAGAAAGAAAGAAAGAAAGAAAGAAGAAAGGGAGAGAGAGAGAAAGGAAGAAACAAAGAGAGAGAGAAAGAGAGAAAGAGGGAAAGAAAGATGAGAGCTTTAAGAAGCATTATAGACCTTTCTGTCCAAGATTATAAAAATAATAACCAAGGACACAAATAGGGGGATTTCCTTGTATATCTGTCTTTTTCAGACAACTTATTCCATCTTAGTCTTGGGTGTTTGCATTTCATCAAAAAGTTCTCTAAATTCATGGTGATTGTGGGTTGTTCTGTTCTGTTCTGTTTGGTTTTTGTGAAAAAGTCAACTAAGTCCATATCAACATGCATTGGCTAGAGTAGTTTTGAAATCAAATTGTAGCTGAAGCCTTGATAGCTTTAAATATAGACTTCCTTTCATTCAAGACTCTAGAAAGTGAAGTAGACTGATGGACACTGTAAAAATTAAATTATAATCTCTAATAATAAGAATATTATATTTTATGAGATTTATTACGGATCATTAGAAATTAAGGAATAAAGAGGATACAAAATAAAAACCATGTGCCCATGGCTGGTTAGCCATTTTCAGCCATCCCCACTCACCACCATCACTGCTGATTGTTGCCCAAAAAAGGGGACGTGGGATAAGTTACAGCCAGTTAAATACCAAAGCAGACAAGCAGGTGATATTTTAGGAAATTTTGGGAAATACTAAGGACTTCTGGGGAATGAAGTCAAAGGTTCAAAATCTGCATTTATACATACCTCTCTGAGAGCTGAGGAAGACTAGATTCTCCGATAGGACTTGTAAACATACCAACTTCGAAATTACAATAATTTGAGGATAAGAAGAAAAGAAAACAAAACCAATGATTGCTAGACACATTGACAAAAAGCCAGTTGGGAGCAGTCTCCTTTGGCATAAGAGAATACATAGAAAACAAATGCTTTTAAACCCCACTCAGTTCAAATCACCACATCCAAATTTCACTCTGGATCTTCTGGTGCAGGGTGTTGTCTGTGCAAGCATCTTAATAGTGTCTTCTCCAAAAAGTTCCCTTTCTGGATTCAGAGAGGTAGCATGTCTCTTAACCTAAAATTACTCTTGAGAGGCTGAGTCAAAATGGCAACATAGAGGCGCGAAAGTTCAGACCTCTAAAAACCCTTTCTTACCGATTACAAACTAAATGCTCCTGGGGACTGAAAATCAAACCTAACAACAAGACAGAGTCAAGTAACTCTCCTGCTAGATCATCTTAAAAGGTATGCCCCCTAAAGATGGAATTCAAAAACACTTTGGTTTAAGGGGAAGGAAGAAGGAAGGTCCCAGGAACCCTACCGTATGTAAAGTGCTAAGTCTCCAGCGGCAGCTGGAACATCTGGGCAGGCAAAGGCATTGGTCTGGAGGGAGTACCTTGTGGGCAAACTGTGCCAGGCTCAGAGTGTCGAACACAGGCAGTGGGAAAGCAGTTAGAGAAGACAACAGAATAAAAACAAAGAAATTACAATCAACAGCTTCAGTATGGGCAAGGAACAAAGAGCAAACAGAACAGAGAAGGATGAGGGAACACCAAGCAAAAAAAAAAAAAACAAAAAACAGAAAGCCCAGTGAATTGGATACAAGCTCTGGAAGAATTCAAAATACAATTCAAAACACAATAAAGAGAGGCTGAAGGCAACCTGGAAAAGAACTTAAAAACTAAAATAAGTCACCTAGAAACAGAGGCACTTGGACTAAAAGAAGAAAATAGTGTCTTGAAAGCTAAAATCAATCAGCTTGAAAATGAGGCAAAAGAGATGAAAGACGAAGCAAAGAAGATGAAAGATGATCTCCAAAGAAAATCAGACCAGAAGGAGAAGGATGACCAAAAAGCCAGGGATGCAATCTAGTCTTTAAAAACAAGAATACAACAACTAGAAATAAGGGACTTCAAAAGGCAGCAGGACACTATAGAACAAAATCAGAAGATTGAAAAAATTGAGGAAAACATGAAGCACCTCATTCACGAAACAGACAATTTAGAAAATCATTCCAGGAGATAAAAATTAAGAAAGAAGTAATTAATCAAAAGGTAATTAAGAAAGAGGAAAAAAGAAAACAAAAACAAAACAAAATAGGGTTATTCACTATGACCAGGTAGGATTGATACCAGGAATGCAAGGATGGTTCAATATTAGGAAAACCATCCACATTATTGACCATATTAAAAAGCAAACTGACAAAAATCACATGATTTTCTCAATAGATGAAGAAAAAGTCTTTGACAAAATACAACACTCATTCCTATTGAAAACAGTAGAAAGCATAGGAATAGAAGATCCTTTCCTAACAATAATAAACAGTATTTATCGAAAAACCATTTGCTAACATCATCTGCAATGGGGATAAACTCAATGTGTTCTCAATAAGATCAGGAGTGAAACAAGGGTGCCCATTATCACAGCTATTATTTAACATTATACTAGAAACACTAGCAGGAACAATTAGAGAAGAAAAAGAAATTAAAGGTATTAAAATTGGCAATGAGGAGACCAAACTATCACTCTTTGTGGATGATATGATGGTCTACTTAAAGAATCCTAGAGAATCAACCAAAAAGCCAAAATAATCAACTTTAGCAAAGTATCAGGATACAAAATAAACCCACATAAGTCATCAGCATTTCCATATATATCCAACACATCTCAGCAGCAAGAATTAGAAAGAGAAATTCCATTTAAAATCACCCTAGACAATATAAAATACTTAGGAATCTATCTGCCGAGACAAACACAGGAACTACATGAACACAACTACAAAACACTCTCCACAAAATTAAAACTAGATCTAAACAATTGGAAAAACATTGACTGCTTATCAGTAGGACGATCTAACATAAGAAAAATGACAATCCTACCCGAGTTAATTTACTTATTTAGTGCCATATCCACTGAACTACCAAAAAGATTTTTTACTAAATTATAAAAAAACATAATACAGTTCATTTGGAACTTTAGATCATTTGGAACAAAAGATCAATGATATCCAGGAAAATCATGAAAAAAATATAAAGGAGAGAGGCCTTGCAGTCCCAGATATCAAACTATACTCTAAAGTAGTGGTCATCACAACAATTTGATACTGGCTAAGAGACAGAAGGATCAGTGGAATAGACTTGGGGTAAGTTACCTCAACAAGACAGTCTATGATAAGACAAACGATCCCAGCTTTTGGGACCAAAAAACACTATTTGATTAAAAACTGCTGGGAAAATTGGAAGACAGTATGAGAGAGATTGGGTTTGGATCAACATCTCACACCCTACCCCAAGATAAATTCAGAATGGATGAATGACTTGAATATAAAGAAGGAAAGCATAAGCAAATTAGGTGAAAACAGAATAGTACACGTGTCAGATCTTTGAGAAAGGAAAGATTTTAAAACCAAGCAAGAGCTAGAAAAAATCACAATATGTAAAATCAATAATTTTGATTACATCAAATTAAAAAGTTTTTGTACAAACAAAACCAATGTAACCAAAATTAGAAGGGAAGCAAGAAATTGGGAAACAATCTTCATAAATAAAAACCTCTGACAAAGGTCTACTCAAATTTATAAAGAGCTAAATCAAATGTACAAAATTCAAGCCATTCTCCAAAATAATAAATGGGCAAGGGACATGAATAGGGAATTTTCAGTTAAAGAAATCAAAACTATTAATAAGCACGTGAAAAGTGTTCTACATCTCTTATAATTAGAGAGAAGCAAATCAAAACAACTTTGAGGTATCACCTCACAGCTAGCAGATTGGTTAACATGACAGCAAAGGAAAGTAATGAATGCTGCAGGGGATATGGCAAAGTTGGACATTAATGCATTGCTGGTGGAGTTGTGAATTGATTCAACCATTCTGGAGGGCAACTTGGAACTATGTCCAAAGGGCGTAAAAAGATGGTATGCCCTTTGATCCAGCCATAGAACTTCTTTGTTTGTACCCCAAAGTGATAATAAGGAAAAAGACTTGTACAAGAATATTCATAGCTGAGCTCTTTGTGGAACCAAAAAATTAGAAAATGAGAGGATGGCCTTCAGTTGGGGAATGGCTGAAAAAATTGTGTTATATGTTGGTGATGGAATACTATTGTGCTCAAAGGAATAATAAAGTGGAGGAATTCCATGGGAACTGGAATGACCTCCAGGAATTAATGCAGAGGGAAAGGAGCAGAACATGGAGAAAATTGTACACAGAGACTGATACACTGTGGTACAATTGAATGTAATGGACTTCTCCATTAGTGGCAATACAGTGATCCTGAACAATTTTGAGGCATCTATAAGAAAAAACACTATCCACTTTCAGAGGAAAAACTGTGGGAGTAGAAACACAGAAGAAAAACAACTGCTTGAATACATGGATCAAGGGGATATGGCTGGGGATATAGACTCTAAATGAACATCCTAATGTAAACATCAACAACATGGAAATAAGTTCTGATCAAGGACACATGTAATACTCAATGAAATTGTAGGTCAGCTACAGGAAGGGTGGGGGGATAAGAGGGAGGGAAATAATATGATTCTTTTAACCAAGAAATAATGTTCTAAATTGACTAAATAAATTAATTAAAAAAAACTAAAATTAGTCTCAAAAGGAATTTAAATTTTGCTGTTTAAAATAATAATAATTATACTACCCCCCTGAAGAGGGTGATTGAAAAACAGAGGAATCACTTAGGGATGCATGGATGAGTTATGAGGTATATGAATCAATTGATAAGAGAAATTTAAGAAAAAATTTTAAATCCAAATAAAAAAATAATTTCTGTATAAAATATAATCTATCAAAATAATTTGTATAAAAATTCTAAGTAAAGGAAAAACAAATCTATACAGGTCCTTGAATCAGGGCACAATTAAAATGAATTAAGCAATTATGCATTTCCCCAGTCAGTATTTAGGACTATAGAAAGTTTATCACACCATGAAAGACAGAGAAGGGACTAGATTATAGGAGCCAGGTAGGAGCCAAATTTGAGATACTTGTTAGAATGTGGGGCATGGAAGACCTGCCTTTAACACATGTTAAATAGACACAACTTCGAACCCCAAAATTCAAATTCAAGTCCTCTTCATCATTACTCAAAATTTTCATCAATCTCATTAGTGTTGGTTGGTCTCTTTGATCTTGTGCTTGATTGGCACTATTCAGTTTAGCTTTTTACTTCTTTTGCACTGTGCAATGGCTCTTTTTGTATTCTCTTGTCCTGGAATCAGACAGAATCATTAAGCAAAGTCCGTTTTTTTTTTTTTAAATAATCAGTGGTGTCATTTTTATAGTCTAAAGCTTTTTGGGTATGCACTGACATTATAGCAAATATATTTTAACCTTACATTACTGCAAAATCAAAAAAAGTTAAAGAAAATCTCAATACTGGTGACATGCTTCAAATACAAAAAGGAGAGAAAAAATTAAAAAAACTGAAATAGTATATTGCACATGCAAGAAAAAATAATAAGTGTTTTAAAATAAAAAATATAGATATAGCTTATAATCAGTGACACACTGTGTCAGCCATGTGGGAGTACAAAATGATTTTCAGAATAAAACAGAAATACAATACATAATGCCCATTCAGAGAAGTACCAAAGTCCCCAAAATTCACAATAGTCCAATTAATTACAATAGCAAACAAACACACTATCTTATTTTATATGAGTGTGCTGTATGACATTTAAAGAAAATGGATACTTGTCACAAGTTTTTCAGGTATAGTAATGTTTCAACCTTGGCTGAGATATTTTTAAAAATTCTAATACTGTCATCATTACAAAAATGTGTCAGAGGGTCTAGGAAAAAAAACAAACCTCTGTACTGTTGGTGTTGGGTCTAAAAATGTCACCAAGAATCTAGAAATCATTCTGTTGAAAGGGTGAAGTGAGCTGAGGAGTTTCAAATGAGAGATGCCCCTCTTTTCGGAGCCATCCAGGGGTACTATGCTCTGGAATCAACTTCCCAGCTCCTTTGGATTGAGACTGTAATGTCCCATCAGGAGGTAGAGATTAAAATTATACTTCATTTCAGCTACTAAAATGAACCTTACCTCCCGTAAAAGGCAGGCAAAATGATCAGAGTTGTTAAAAAAAATCTAAAATTCATGTTTGAAGACCCCTTAATATCAATTTGACATATTTAGCTCATTAAATTTTCCAAAAGTTGTTATACAATTGTAACATGTTTTTGATGACGTCCATCCATCCTCTTTTTGTGACAATTTACAAAGCCAAAACAGAAGAAAAAAATATTTTTATATGGGCTTATTCAATAATTTTTGTTCAGGATAGTTGTAGGGGAAGGGTAACAGAATATAATAGTAGTTAAAACCCAGTACATTAAAATGATTCAGTGTAACAGAAAAGTATTGAATACATTAATATATGGACTTAAACAACAAAATTAAATCTTAAACAAAACAATAAACAAAATACAATCAAATACAGAGACTTTAATTAAAAATTGGAGTCTGAAAAAGCTAAAAAATTTCACCTCCAGTCTCTTGTAAAGTTTGTTTTTTTTAACCATTGAGATTACTTTTGTCAATTCTGTGGGATCTCCCATAGCGAGGAATAACACATTTTAGGAATCTCAAACTGGGCAAGCCCAAAGAGTTGCAGGGAGATGAATTTCTCCCCTGAATCTCAGGTAAGATAAGTAAAAGGTTCTGTGCACTCATGAAAAAATATCCCAAAGCTGGATGCTGTTTGAAATAGGTAATGCACTGCTCTTTCATAGAATAAACCATGTTTGTAATCAACTTTCTGTTTGGAAGAGTATCTTCCTTCTCCTTGTCCACGCCACCCCAGGTACCCTGCTATGTGGAGGCTAATTGTTGCCTAATTAAAAACCATCCCAGTTTTTTACCATCTGCCCTAACTCCTAGCTTCTTGGTGGCAGTAATCAGCAACGGTGTTAGGAGTCAGGGTCCAGTCAGAGGCCAATTTTAGGAACAGAGCTGGAGATCAGGAGGAGGATTTCTAGGGGCTGGAGACTAGGGCCTGGACTGGGACCTGAGTCAGGGCTGGGGCTGGGTGAGTGAATCTGGGTTGAGAGGATCAGGAGTGGATGGCTGGGACAAATCAGGAGTGGGCAGCAGTAGCAGGAGCAAGAGTAGAAGCAAGATGCTGGAATTTAGCAGCAGGAGTGCACAAAATCAGGAGAAGCGGCTTTGGTGGGTGGGTGGGGTGGGCAAAAAACCTTGGCAGGAGAAATGTGACTTGAAAAAATTATATAAGCTATCTTTAAAAAATTGAGAAGTTATCATCCAACTAGTGATTGCCCAAACTGTAAAAATTAAAATTAATATGCAATAATAAAATAATATATTTAAGAGATTTACTAAATATTATTTGAAATCAAGGAATAAAGAGGATACAAAATAAAAACCACATGCCCATGGCTGGTGTGATATGGAAATCACATTAAAAGACTGATATATATATTAATTTAAGGTTGCCAAGGAATTCAGCTATGTAATTCCTAAATGAAAACTCAAATCAGCAGTCAACCTTTTATGGAGTTTTTAATTACTAACAGGAGGAAGAAAGGTATTAGAGAGAGAGAGAGAGAGAGAGAGAGAGAGAGAGAGAGAGAGAGAGAGAGAGAGAGAGAGAGAGAGAGAGAGAAAGGGGAGAGAAGGAAATAGGGCTTAAATACCCCCTCTGCTTAGTCTGGGCCAATGGCCCAAGGCCTTGGATAGCTGAGGCAAAGAAAAGAGATCAGTCCCTATCACTCACATGACCAAAATGGAGAAACAGTCTCAGGGCCTCCACTCCAAGCACCAGGCTCCTACAACCTCCTTTCCTCCACACAGGAAGTCCCCAGACTCCTCAGCTGTCCTCTACCTCACTTCCTGTATCTCACCTGTGCCAATGGTGGCTCTAGCTTCACCCAGGACCGCCCAGAGGTCTGTCCCCTTTGCACATGTCTGTTGAAGGCCACATTCTCAAATAATTAAATCTTGAGCTTTGCTGCAGCCCTTCCTAAATCCTGTTACCTTGAGTAGGATGAAGATTGTAGTTTCCAAGATCTGATTCTTTCATTCCAAGTATCTCTATTGTTATTGATCAGGAAATAGCCAAATCCCATTCTCTAAAGAATGGTTTGAACAGGGTTGAGTAGTTTTGAAATTCACACTGGTTAGCCATTTTCAGCCATCCCTACTCACCATCATCCCCACTGATTGTTGTCTCAAAAAGAGGATTTGGGAGGAGTTACAGCCAGTTAAATACCAATAACATGATCCTGCCAATGTGGAGATGCAGGAGAGATTATAGGGAATTTTGGGAAATACTAAGGGTTTCTGGAGAATTAAGTCAAAGGTTCAAAATCTCCATTAAACAACATGGAGAAAAAATGTATTTAGTCACCTGAGAAGCAGAATTATACTTCATAGTCCTATCAGATTTTTTTTAATTTTGAGTAAAATCAGAGATTTTTATTGTCAATCATATATTAAATAACAATATCAATTTACTACTTTCACTTTAGGTATTTATTTTCTGAAGAAGAGCCTCCCAAGCTGTACCAGTCTACTACAGACTATATCTTGTAATTCTAGTCTCCTCTAACAATTTTTGTAAAGATCTACTCTCCCATACTCATAGAAAAAATATATAATATAAAAGTAGATTCATCTCCTTATTCATAGATAAGGAAGACATGTTCATCCCCTAGATCTTTTAGCATGTGGAATGTCTGTTTTAATATATTCTATATTTAAATGTATCCCAAGTAAATTTAGTTTATTATTTGTCCCTGTCCTAAATAAAATGAGATGTTATTTCTGGTAAAAATTATACTTCATGGGAACTTTTTAAATGTATTACTATTATTTTAAGCCTATTTTTTCCTTCTTATTTAGCATAGAGAGTGGGATTGCTTATTAATATCTTACACCAAATAATCTCATGAGAAGATGGTCAAATTATCTGAAAGAGGAGCTAAAAGTTGTCTTTATTTTCTAGTTACTTTAAACAAAGAAGCTTACTTTGTCCAATGTAAATAGAGTACACATATGAATAATGCCTTATTTTCTTTCAATACCACTTCATGTTTTCTCTAACTGTGACATCTGATGAGAGAACCAAAATTTTAAAACTGTGTATATTAAGGGAAAAATAATACAATTAATAAGAAGAATTCTCTTAACTATAGATGAAATAGCATGAGTTGTGAAATAACAGCCTCTCTGCATGTGAGGTTTTCATGGTTGTGTTCATATGCTATTCATCTAACTAAGCATGAATCTGGTAACAGATTTTGGAACTGTTGCTTGAGGACCAAAGTAGCTTTGTTCAAAGAGGCTTATCTCCAGATTGGCCACAGAATGATGGATTTTTTTGCCCATAGCAACTCATAAAGACCATCTGCTATCATAGAATAATGGTAATCTGTGTCTGGGTACCCAAACTGATAAAATACAATTCAATTCAACTCAGTTCCTCAAACTTTATTATATACCTACTGTGTGGAAAGCATCATGCTACACCCTGGGAAATTTCAGGAGAGAGAGGATAGAAAAAACTAAAGGGTCATTACAAAGACTCACTATAGCAAAAAATTACCTAAGCATAATCTTGGAGACAGTTAATTTGCTGTTCCTAAGAAAACAATTTTAATTTCCATAATCACAGAAGTATAGAATCTCAAATTTTAAATAAATCTTGGCATCCATCTAAACCAACCTATTCCTGAATATCTAAACAAAAATATAAAATAGAAGTGTAAATCTGAGGAAACTATTACTACTTGCAATGACTGTGATGCTCTGGCTTATGACTGTGACTAGAGAGCAGCTGCTGATATGGGAACACACCTAAGGATTGCCTAGTTACAATGGTGGAGATAGAAGTACTACAGAGATAGAGAAATACTGAGAGATACTGCCACAGGGAAATGCTGCCAGAGGGGGAATGCTCTGAGGTTTTCCTATTGATCCCTCCGATGGTTGATGGATCAATGTAACTTCCCTAACCTCCTCCTCCTTTTTACTCCCTCCTTTCTCCAACCCTCTGCTCCCTGCCCCCTTTCACCTCCCAATTCTTCTTGAAGACTTTGGCTTCTCCCCCCCCCCCCAAGTGAACTATAAAGATCATCTTTTCCTTTTTCAAGTAGGGGGTTATTGGGATAACAGGATGGGAAACTAAGGAAAGTGGGATGAGGGTTTCCCTAATCTATAAGGGGAATTTGAGAGGGTTATGGAAATAGTCCAGTAACAAAGGTGAGAAGAGGAGCAGTTAGATAAATGGAGGACAACAGCTAAGATATTCTTTCTTCTTTTACAACACCATCAAGGTCTCAGTTTCTCCTGGCCAGTTTAAACTCTCAGAGAGAGACAACCAACTCAAAAGCCAAGTTTCTCCTTCTTCTCCTCTCTCTGTGGCCAGAAAACCCCAACTCTTGGTCAGTCAAAATCTCAGAGAGTGCAGGGGTCTCCCCTTGATCAGAAAGGTCCCCAAAACAAGCCAGTACCATCAGGGTCTTCAGCCAGCCTCAACTGCCTGCCTCAACTACCAGAGAGAGAATGACACTCCCAATCCCCTCCCCCTTGTCAGCTCAACGGCCACTCCTCCTGGGAACATTCCCTTTAGAATCTTCCTCTTGATTGACAAGACAGGTCCCCAGCTTCGTCTCTTGCATCTTGGCTTGTCCTTCAAAACCTTTCTCTCTTCATGCCTCTTCCACAAATATTTGTACCACAAACCCAACAAATAATCATATAACATTTTTATCTTATACCTGAATGAAGGGGAAAGCTCAGTTCAGGAGCCTTGAATAAATCAAATAATTAAAAGCTCCAAGAAATTCATTATTTCAGTGTCTAATTAGAATAAATTGGAGGACCACTAAGTATTCTAACTGACCTGCAATAAATAGGGCAGGAAAAGGTACAGGCCAGTCCTATTCATTCAGCAAACAGTTATTAAGTAGCTATTATGAGATAAACAATTTGTTGGGCTGAAAGGATAAAAAGATATAAAGCAAACAATCTCTTTCTGTAAGAAGTGAGTGGCAAACTATAATTGCAGAAAAATTTTTGGGCCCTCTATCTATGAAAACTTTCCATGCTGCTTACTCTCTCATAGCCTAGAGCAAAAACTGATCTCCAAAGAGAGGTATTTATCAATTAGGGGAGGAAACAATATTTCTACCCTTGGGTGAACCTATACACAAGGAAAAGCAATTGGTGAAGGAAAAAAAGTCAAGGGTAAGGATATGCTTCAGAAGACAGGAGTTTCTCATTCATTATCTCAGGTTGAGCTATTTAAGAAGACTTATAATTCTAAAAACCTTTCCATATTAGGAAAAAAACATAAGAAATTCTATTAATTAGATAACAACACTAATTAAACTGCTATGTTGATAGATAAAAAAATCTTTGAAAAGATACAGGACTCAGTTATTTATAAAAGGTATCAAAAAGTGTAGAACAAAAATTATTTTAAAATCAAGAGACAGCATCATGTGAAAAAGAGAAATACTGGAAGTTACCCTTTAAAAATCATGGCTGAAAAATGCTAAGTATATATATATATATATATATATATATATATATATATATATATATATATATATATATATATATATAATTTAATGTGGTATTAAAATGCTGACCTTATACCCAAAACAAACAAAAATAATATTTAAAAAGGGTAACAACAAAAGTGAAAGAAAACAATCCTATATTTAGACTAAATTTTAGCATATTTAGAATATCCTAGGAAGTCAAAGGGAAAAAAATCAAGGCAAAGATTTATAAAATAATGAAATCTAAAACAAATATGCAAAATATATAACATTTTTGTTTGTAATAACCAAAAAGTTGAAAAAGGAATAGAAAAAGGAATGTCACAATCAGCAAAGTATACTTCAGAGCATATCTGCAAGTATACCAAGAACTTATAAGGTAAAAACCTGAAAGAAAATTTTCTCAACAGAAAATGATGATTAAAGCCCTGGGATAAAGTAGTGAATTTAATCCCCAGATTATCAATTGATAGAATAATTGCTCTCTTTAGTGTTCTGAGATATACAAGCAGAGAATAAATGTAGATTTGTCACAAATTTAAAAAAATTCTAAATATATATATGTGTGTGTGTGTGTGTGTGTGTGTGTGGAAAGAAACAGATACAGAGATAGAAAGATGACAGAAGAAAATGTGAGAGAGAAAGACAGAAGAATAGACAAAATGATGGGTTATTCCATACAAGGAAAATAGAACAGAATTTGGACTCAACTATGCTAAAATATTCACTTTGCTACTTGCATAATCTTTTATTTTTTTAAACATTATTTTATTTGGTCATTTACAAACATTATTCATTGGAAACAAAAATCATTTTCTTTTCCTTCCCCCTCTCCCACCTCTCACATAGCCGATGCATGATTCCACTGGGTATCACATATGTTCTTGACTCAAACCCATTTCCGTGTTGTTGGATTTTGCATTTGAGTGTTCATTTAGAGTCTCTCCTCAGTCATATCCCCTCCACCCCTGTAGTCAAACAGTTGCTCTTCATTGCTGTTTTTACTCCCACAGTTTATCCTCTGCTTGTGGATAGGGTTTTTTAGATCCCTGCAGATTATTCAGGGACATTGCATTGTCCCTAACGGAGAAATCCATTACCTTCGATTGTACCACAGTGTATCAGTCTTTGTGTACAATGTTCTCCTGGTTCTGCTCCTTTCGCTCTGCATCACTTCCTGGAGGTTGTTGCAGACTCCATTGAATTCCTCCACTTTATTATTCCTTTAAGCACAATAGTATTCCATCACCAACATATACCACAATTTATTCAGCCATTCCCCAATTGAAGGGTATGCCCTCGTTTTCCAATTTTTGGCCACCACAAAGAGTGCAGCTATGAATATTCTTGTACAAGTCTTTTTCCTTATTATCTCCTTGGGGTACAAACCCAGCAGTGCTATGGCTGGATTAAAGGGCAGACAGTCTTGTATCACCCTTTGGGCATAGTTCCAGATTGCCCTCCAGAATGGTTGGTTCAGTTCACAACTCCACCAACAATGAATTAGTGTCCCTACTTTGCCACATCCCCTCCAGCATTCATTACTTTCCATAGCTGTCATGTTAGCCAATCTGCTAGGTGTGAGGTGATACCTCAGAGTTGTTTTGATTTGCATCTCTCAGATTATAAGAGATGTAGAGCACTTTTTCATGTGCTTATTAATAGTTTTGATTTCTTTATCTGAGAACTGCCTATCTATGTCCTTTGCCCATTTATCAATTGGAGAATGGCTTGATTTTTTGTACAATTGATTTAGCTCTTTGTAAATTTGAGTAATTAAACCTTTGTCAGAAGTTTTTATGAAGATTGCTTCGCAATTTGTTGCTTTCCTTCTGATTTTAGTTACATTGGTTTTGTTTGTACAAAAGCTTTTTAATTTGATGTATTCCAAATTATTTATTTTGCATTTTGTGACTCTTTTTAGTCTTGCTTAGTTTTAAAATATATCCCTTCCCAAAGGTCTGACATGTATATTATTCTGTGTTCACCTAATTTTCTTATACTTTCCTTCTTTATGTTCAAGTCATTCACCCATTTTGAATTTATCTTGGTGTAGGGTGTGAGGTATTGATCTAAACCTAATCACTCCCACACTGTCCTCCAATTTTCCCAGCAGTTTTTATGAAAAAGCGTATTTTTATCCCAAAAGCTGGATTCTCTGGGTTTGTCATAGACTGTCCTGTTGAGGTCACTTACCCAGAGTCTATTCCAGTGATCCTCCTTTCTGTCTCTTAGCCAGTACCAAAATGTTTTGATGACCGCTTCTTTATAATATAGTCTAGGATCTGGGACTGCAAGGCCCCCTTCATTTGAATTTTTTTTTCATTGTTTCCCTGGATATCCTTGATCCTTTGTTCTTCCAAATGAACTTTGTAATGTTTTTTTTCTAATTAAGTAAAAAAAAATTTTTAGAAGTTCAATGGGTATGGCACTATATAGATAAATGAATTTGGGTAGGATGGTCATTTTAATTATATTGGTTCATCCTACCAATGAGCAGTTAATATTCTTCCAATTGTTCAAGTCTAGTTTTAGTTGTGTGGAGAGTGTTTTGTAGTTGTGTTCATATAGTTCCTGTGTTTGTTTCTGGAGATAGATTCCTAAGTATTTTATTTTGTCTAAGGTGATTTTGAATGGGATTTCTCTTTCTAGTTCTTGCTGCTGAGCTTTGTTGGAAATATATAGAAATGCTGATGACTTATGTTGGTTTATTTTGTATCCTGCAACTTTGCTAAAGTTGTTGATTATTTCAATTAGCTTTTTGGTTGAATCTCTAGGATTCATTAAGTCGACCATCATGTCATCCGCAAAGAGTGATAACTTGGTCTCCTCCTTGCCTATTTTAATGCCTTCAATTTCTTTTTCTTCTCTAATTGCTACTGCTAGTGTTTCTAGTGCAATGACGAATAATAGACGTGACAATGGGCATCCTTGTTTCACTACTGATCTTATTGGGAATGCATCTAGATTATCCCCATTGCAGATGATATTAGTTGATGGTTTTAGATATATGCTGTTTATTATATTAGGAAAGACCCTTCTATTCCTATGCTTTCTAGTGTTTTTAATAGGAATGGGTGTTGTATTTTATCAAAGGCTTTTTCTGCATCTACTGAAATAATCATGTGAGTTTTGTTGGTTTGCTTGTTGATGTGGTCAATTATGTGGATGGTTTTCCTAATATTGAACCAGCCCTGCATCCCTGGTATAAATCCTACTTGATCATGGTGAATGATTCTTCTGATCACTTACTGGAGTCTCTTTGCTAGTATCCTATTTAAGATTTTTGCATCAATATTCATTAGGGAGATTGGTCTATAATTTTCTTTCTCTGTTTTTGGCCTGTCTGGCTCTGGGATCAGAACCGTGTTTGTGTCATAAAAGGAATTTGGTAGAACTCCCTCTTTGCTTATTGTGTCAAATAGTTTGTATAGTATTGGGATCAGCTGTTCTTTGAATGTTTGATAGAATTCACTTGTGAATCCATCAGGCCTTGGAGAATTTTTCCTAAGAAGCTCTTTGATGGCCTGTTGGATTTCTGTTTCTGATATGGGATTATTTATGAAATCTATTTCTTCTTCTATTAGTCTAGGCAATTTATATTTTTGTAGATATTCATCCATATCACCTAAGTTAGTATATTTATTGCCATATAGTTGAGCAAAGTAGGTTTTAATGATTGTCTTTATTTCCTCTTCATCGGAGGTGATGTCCACCTTTTCATCATTGATGTTGTTAATTTACCTTTCTTCTTTCCTTTTTTTAATTACATTGACCAGTACTTTGTCTATTTTGTCTGTTTTTTTTTCAATGTACCAGCTTCTAGTCTTGTTTATTAGCTCAATAGTTCTATCACTTTAGATTTTATTAATTTTTCCCTTAATTTTAGGATCTCTAGTTACGTTTTCTTCTGGGGGTTCTTAATTTGTTCGTTCTCAAGTTTTTTGATTTGCATTTCCAATTCATTAATCTCTGCCCTTCCTAATTTGTTAATATATGCACTCATGGATATGTATTTTCCTCTAAGTACTGCCTTGGCTGCATCCCATAAGGTTTGAAAGGATGTCTCACCATTGTCATTTTCCTCAATGAAATTATTAATTGTTTCTATCATTTCTTCTCTAACTAACTGATTTTGGAGTATCATATTATTTAATTTCCAATTAATTTTTGATTAGGTTCTCCATGTACCCTTACTGATCAATATTTTTATTGCTTTATGATCTGAAAAGGTTGCATTCCTTATTTCTGCTTTTCTGCATTTGAGTGCCATGTTTCTGTGACCTAGTATATGATCTATTTTTGTGAATGTGCCATTTGGTGCTGAGAAGGTGTATTCTTTTTTGTCCCTATTTATTTTTCTCCATATATCTATTAACTCTTATTTTTCTAAGGTTTCATTCATCTCTTTTACCTCTTTCATATTTATTTTTTGGTTTGATTTATCTAAATTTGAAAATGGTTGGTTCAAGTCTCCCACTAATATGGTTTTACTGTCTATTTCCTCCTTCAAATCTCCTAGTTTCTCCATTAGAAATTTGGATGCTATAGCATTTGATGCATACATGTTGATTAGTGATAATTCCTCATTGTCTATACTCCCTTTTAACTGAATATAATTACCTTCCCTATCCCTTTTGATCAGGTCTATTTGTGCTTTGGCTTTGTCAGATATCATGATTGCAACTCTTGCCTTTTTTCTATCAGTTGGGGCCCAAAAGGTCTTACTCCATCCTTTAATTCTAACCTTGTGAGTATCAACTTGCCTCATATGTGTTTCTTGAAGACAACATATGGTAGGGTTTTGGGTTCTAATCCAATCTGCTATTTGTCTACGTTTTATGGGAGTTCATCCCATTCACGTTCAAAGTTATGATTGTCACTTCTGGATTCCCTGGCATTTTGATATCTTCCCCTAGTTCTCACCTTTCTTCCCTACCTATATCCTTTTGAACCAGTGATATACTTTAGGTAAGTCCCGCTAATCCCCTCCCTTGGTATGTTTCCCTTTCTATCCCCTCCCTTTTTATGCTTCCTTCCCCTACCCCCTGTCCTTCCCTCCCTTTTTATACTCCCTCCCCACTCCCCCTCCTTAAATTTCCTTTATCTCTTATCCTGTTGGATAGGATAGAATTCAGGATCCCACTGGATTTAGATGTTCTTCCCTCTCAGAATTGATTTCACTGAGAGTAAGGTTTAAGTAATACCACTTCAAGCACTCTTCCTCTCCTTCTCATATGAGAGATCTTCCCCTCCCCTTCCGATGTGGGTCTTTGTATGGGAAAGATTATTCTACTTATCCCACCCCATTTCTTGAAGTAAATCTTAGTATTGATGATGCTTCCCCCCTCCCTTTTCCCTTCTTTGCCCCCCCCTTTCACCAAATCTTTTTGATGCCCGAATCTTTCCCTATGCATGATTCTTCTAACTATTCTTATGATGGATACCATTTTTGAGAGTTACACAGTACATTTTCCCCACATATTAATATATATAATTTGTTGTAAATGTAGTCCTTGTAGAAGAGATTTTGACTTAAAGAAAAAGATGAGATTTTTTCTTCTTTTCCCTTTCTTTCATTTTTACCATTTCATGTTTCTCTTGATTTCTGTGATTGGATCTCAAATTTTCCAGTAAGTTCTGGTCTTTTCTTAACAAATGCTTGGAAATCTTCTATTTTGTTGAATGGCAATACTTTCCCCTAGAAGAATATAGTTTTGCTGGGTAGTTGATTCTTGGTTGGAGACCCAGCTCTCTTGCCTTTCTAAATATCGTTTTCCATGCTATGCAGTCTCTTAGTGTGTTAGCTGCTGTCAGGTGTGATCCTTATGGAGCCCCCCCTATATCTGAAGCTCCTCTTCTTGGCTTCTTGTAGGATTTTCTCCCTTTCTTGGAAGCTCTTGAATTTGGCAATTACATTCCTGGGGGTTGTGTTTTGGGGATTTAATATAGAGGGTGTTCTATGAACCCTTTCTATTTCTATTTTGCCCCCTTGCTCCAGAACATGTGGGCAATTTTCTTCTATAATCTCCTATAGTATAGCATCAAGGTGTTTGTTTATCTCTGGTTTTTCGGGCAGACCAATAATTCTCACGTTGTCTCTTCTTCTTCTGTTTTCCAGCTCTGTGACCTTTTCAGTGAGATATTTTGTGTTTTCTTCTAGTTCTATATTTTTTTGGCTTTGCTTTATTAATTCTTGCTGTTTTGCATACTCGCTGTCTTCTAGTTGTCTATTCTGGTCGTTAGGGACTGGTTTTGCTTTTCAGCTTTGTCTGCCCTTGTATTAGATGCTTTCTGCTCCTTCTCCAATTGTGAAGTCTTGTCTATCAGACTGCTGATATTTTTCTCCCACTTTTTCCAAAAGTTTTCCATCTTTTGGGTAAGTTCCAGTTTGAAATCTTCCAGAGCTAGTGGATAGTTTCAATTTTGGGAGGTATGTTCTGATTTTATTTGGATTTCATCCCCATTCTCTTCTTTTCCTTGGGTACTCCCTCCATAAAAGTTTTCAATAGCCCCTCCCCCCCTTTTCTTCTTGGAGGCTTGATTTGGGCCATGTGAGCCATCCCTTTGGTGGTTTTATTCCCCTTTCCTTATTGGTCTGGGGTCTGGGTGATATGGTCGGGTTTTTTGTTAATTTAGGTTGCCTCAGACTAGTTTTTCCCAGCCTCCGAGGTTTCTTAGAGAGCATGCCCCTGTTCTCAGTGAAACCGCCCCTGTGTTCATCGAGGCTGCTCCTTTGTTCAGCACAACTGCCCCTGTGTTTAGGGCAGCCTCCCCTTTGCTCAGAGTGGCCAACCCTTTGTTCAGCAAGGCCAACCCTTTGCTCAGCGCAACTGTCCCTGTGTTCAGCATGGCTGCCCCTTTGCTCAGCATAGGATTCTCCTGTGAAACCACCCTGAGAGGTCGTTTCCTTGCAGTCTTTAGATCCCAAGGACCCTTGGTGTTCCCCTCCCCCCCCAGACAGAGACGTTCCTCACTCACTCGCTGCCCCAGTGAGCCCTCTGATACCTTACTCTGGTTTGGTGGGTGGGGGGGAAGTGGGGGAGAAGGGTGGCTCAGTTCACATTTTTGTGCAAGCTTTTCCTCCTTCTTATAGTGTGGAAATGTTCAAGCCCCACGTACCTTTGTTACTGTGGGGTACTGGAGGGTCCCCCCATTCTTCAAAATGTGAATTTTATGCTCTTTTGAGGTAGTCTATTTTGTTCGGTACCAGGGAGAGGAAGCGATTCGTGTCTAGATTGCAGCCATGTTAACTGGGAAGTCTCGCTACTTTCATAATCTTGAACAAATCACTCATCCTGTCTGAGCCTTTGTTTCCCCAGAATTAACACAGAGAAATTATAATGATCATATATTTTATATTAAATTTTTACATAGATTTCTTTGATCACGTGAGAAATAAATATTCACAGAAACCTAACACTGGACATTCTCAAGTAAATGAATTCTTGTTCAGTAAAAATTTCAAGGAAAATTTTAAAGCAGGTGAGTAAAAAATAGATTTAACTATAATCTTGCAATAGAATTGCTACCAAAAATATAACAGCTGGTATTAAGGAGATACCTAAATTCAAAATTTACATTACCAATATAACTTTGATCAAGTCACCTAAGCTCTCAGCTTGTTTCATTGTTTCTTATATTGTGTAAGGGGGAAAAAGTTTTTTTTTAATAAAAAAAGATTGGACTGGATTATGTTTAAAATAGGGTCCCCAGGATTTTAATTTATTCTGAAGAGATTTATTTACAAAATATAGAAAGAGTGAAGTAAGAAAATCAGAGAGAGGATAGGGTAAGATATGTAGCCTAAGCACTAATTAATTTACTCCCAGACCCTGGTTCAACCAGTTCAGGGGAGTATAGTTTAGCCATCCTTTGCAAAGTTGAGGGCCTGGGGAAGTCTCTCTCAAGAGGCAGGTCTTTCCTGAGGCTAGTCTCTTCAGAAAATCCAGGAAAAGTCAACCTTTTCACTCACCACATGTCAATCCAAAGGAAGAGACTTAAGAACAGCCTCACCAGGAACAGGGTCTCAGGTCCAGTCAGCAGATTCTTCTCTAGTCTCAACTCCAAAGAAAGAAGAACTGCCTCTCACAGGGAGTTCAACTCCAAGTAGAACTCTCCTAATATGTCCTCCAAAGATCTCAAAATCTCTGAAGAATCTCCCACAATTCTCAGATGAATCTCCTCCACAGGAAGTTATAATTCCCTTTTAAAGAT